>NC_067433.1:20031688-20375206 GCF_009764475.1 Pristis pectinata | reverse complement strand
TTTTAAAGAGCATCCAAATGTTGTGGAGTCATTTCTCCCATCAGAGCAGTAAAACACACCCTCTCTACCCTTTCGCATCTTTTAAACACAACATTCCACAGGAAGCAAACCACACCAGCAATCCTTCTGTGTGCACAACTTGCACACGAGAGCTTCTAACCATTAAGAAATTCTGCTGAATTTAAGAAACTGTCTAGGACCAAGTTTTTGCAGCAGGGGTGATGTCCTTGGGTGGAAACTCCAAGTTAGCCCTGCTGTTAGTGTGTGGTGCCCAAGGGCAGACTGTGGCCCTCAGAAACAACAAAGTTGAGAAGTTATGTCTCCGGTTAATTCCCAACAAGGTTCCAAGTCGAAGGGTTGCCACGATCCCTGGTGACCACTGGGGGAGGGACAGGCTCCAGCAATGCACCTCTCTGGTAGTGAGGAGCAACAGTCAGTGCCCGGAACAAGAGCTCACCATCAGAACCAGAACCTGGACCAGGGGTTGGAAGTGGCACAATGACAGCTCTAAATCAGATGTGACCACCTTTTATATCAACAGAAACCCAAATCAGATCAGAGGTAAAAAGGCAGCAATGAAAGTCAAACAATGCCCGAGACAGTGAAGTGGGGGCGTGGTGTTTGACAGCCACCGTGGGCTAAAGGCTTGGGCTCCTCCCTCTCGGATCTGTGAGAACCTCCCCGGATCATTTCCGAGATACTCAGCCAACATCCAAGAGCAGTGACAGACACCATAAACATGTGAATTGTGATCACTGCTGTTCGACAAAACGGATAAACCTTTGCATTTGCTGGAGTGCAGGAACAGACTGCGCGAGAAGATCTGTAGGGTGTCAATTAATCTGGTAGTTACACCTCCACGTTCACTGGAGAAGTACAAACATCGTTGGGCCAGGATCGTGCTCATTAGGCACCGGGTCAGGCTCCTGTTGTCCAGTTTCTCATCGGTTTCAGTTAAGAAGAAAATAAAATCAGGTAATAAGTCAAAGTCCTGTACTCAATCAGCTGACCTCAGCCAGGGATCCCCAGTCCTAATCAATGGAAGTGGCGGAGACAGGCTCACAACTGTGACCGAATTATGGGCTGTTCCACCACAAACCACTGGTCAAAGGCTTTCCCCCATCCTCATCTACCCACCCCCCCAATCGAAGCAGTCAACGCTCGTGGATCAGGGCAACCTCAGGTAATTCTGCGCTCAGTTAACCAGTTTGAAGGACAGAAGTGGAAGGTATTGTAAAGTCTCCAATGTCCTTCAGTTAGACAGAAGGTGTGGCTATTGCAGAGAAAGAAGCAGGCTTCGCTCTCAGTTTTAGTCGAATGTCCAGACAGCAAATCCCTGAGCTCAGGGAAGGAGCAGGTTACACGTCCTACCCTGTCCTACAGGCACTCGGCTCCCAGAGAGAGATTCACGTCTACCCTCGCATGGATGGTCACGGTGAAGATACTAAAGGACTTCAGTATCTTCCAGAAAGGAGCCATGTTTACCAGGCAATGGCCCAACTCAGCAAGGCAATGGTCAGTAGTACCCACACACCTTCAAGGTGGAACAGGGATTGGTTCAGGAACTCCGAGAGGGAGGCAATTCATCCCTCGGTGGTTTGGGGGAAGGCAGTGAGAGCACAGGGATCACCAGCGGTTACATGGAGGATCGAGACCTCTGGGTCTGTGGGTCACATCTCCAAACCTTCAGTGTGTAGGAATGTAACCCCACCAGGTCTGTACACACACACCTTCTCAATGCCAGGTGGGTGCCTCTATTAACTCACTACTTCTCCAAAGATTGTGGGGAGAGGGAGCCATGTCTTTCATCGGCCCCCTTGCACCTGTTCCCACCCGTCAATGCAGGAACACAGTCACAGCCCACTGATTCATACCAACCAGGGCATTTAAAGCTGCCATCTCCGTGTGGAGAGACTGTCCTTCCAACCCCATTGCCACCTACCGTACTGCAGTGAGATCTCGTACGGAATCCTCACCACACCATCCGGTGACTTCTGCCACGTTTGGGTTTTGGACGTTACAGCATTCCGCCAGAGCTGAGTGGGAGAGAGGAAACAGACTTACAGTCACACTGGGCACCTAAAACTTACACCGTGTCAACCTGCTGGCAAATCGTCAGGGTCCCGCTCCCCCAGAGAAGCTTCAGGCGGTGTCCAAACCCAGGTACCACAGTAAGGATTGGCAAAACAAAAGGATGGTACAATGTATCCAGCAGTGTCGACGGGCCACTGAAGGCATCGTGAAGACCCTGCCCCTTCTCCAGGAACAGGGATCAGAAGATAGACAAGCCCATAGATGAAAGGTAAGCAGTGCAAACACTCGGCTTCCCCGCAAAAGATTCACGTCAGCCCTTGCACAGACAGTCACACCACAACTTTACCTGCTTCGGGCAGCTTCAGGAGCAGACTACACACAGATCAGGCATCATCCTGGCAGGAGACATCAGCAGACTGGGACTCACCAGCTTCTCTTCCCCACCCCGCTCCCCACAAGACAAATAAATTGGCACACCAGTTCCAACAAGTCACGAGCCAACGGAGCAGAGCAATGTCACATGAACAACCAGAAACTGAGCGAGAAACTCACAGGTTTGATGATGTCTCCTTCAATGAGGAAGCTCCTCCAGGGCTTTTCGTACTGAAGGATACCTGCAGGCAGAAGATCAAACAGCAGCCGCTCAGACAGAATAAAAAGCAGAGCAGCCAGAGGGAAGTGACTTAGCACGGCTGCTGACTGCCACACACTTCATGATCAGGAATCAGTTTTAAACAACGACACCAGGGCAACCGGTAACTTTCTGAAGTACGTTTCCATTTGCTGGCAACCTGAGATTTCTTTCAGACAAGAAAGCCCAGTTACAGTCATTAGTAAAAGCTTCAAGCAAACTCCTACAGTAACTGCCAAGGACAGCTTACCCCATTTACACTGAAATAAACAGAAGAAAGTTAGGAACATACCTTGGTTAATCCCATCAATTGCATCTTCTTTTGTAAGCACAGTCTTGGCTTGAGCAGCATCCAGCTGAAATTTGCTGTCTTGCACTTTAACTTCACTCTGGCCTGTTGTTGCAACAGGAAAAGAAACAGTTGTTCAATGCAGAGAGCTAAGCAAAACACACAACTCCCAAAACAAAACAGTCACTACCTTTCTGCACAAGAGCCAGAATGAACCACAGGAGCTTCCACATTCTGCAACTTGAATCCGTGACTTAGGAAAAATTGCAAAAACTAATATTCAGCATCAGTGACTCTGTAATATTGGAGACAAGAAAAGAACTTTTAATCAAGTTAATCAAAACTGTTTTGCTGCATGAATGAGAGTTTGAATCTTTCTCCAAACTTGATTGCCAATTTGATCAAAGCCATTCCACCTGTTAACCATGGACAGAAGCTGTTTTAACCCTTTCAGAACTCTATCTATTCAAGCTGACTGCTAACAACATCATACTGTTGTAAACCAAGAGTGCCACTTTGAACAACAGGTATTTCTCCCCATATGAATTTGTACACAGACAAAGGACAGAGAACCACTCTTGCACAGTATGAGCTCACCAACACACCTTCCCAGCCTGTGCCATATTCTCCTCTTCTATCCTGGCCCCTTCTCTTCCCTCTCCCTCCCACCTCAAGGGCTAATTAACCTCAATAGAGTCAGAGCAGAAGTGTGTGTAAAGTACACACAGCTGACGAGGGGCAGGGAGTGAGGAGGAGACAGCCAACTGAGGGTGAGGTAAACACAGAGAGAGATGGAAGGAAGAGCAAGTGTCTTAATCTCAAATATGTGCTGAATGTGCATTGTTTTGTTAAGTGGCTGTGGTATATCTCTGTGTTGTCATGATTTCAACAATGAAAATATCTTTCAGTTTGGCATCCAACAAGATGAACGATACCAGAGTAGCCTGTAGTCTGTCAACACTTCTCAGAGTTGTCCAGAATTCAGCTTCTGAATTCTGAAGAATGATATAAGTGGCATCTCGACAAGTAAAGTAAAAGAAAACGCATCCAGCCTTTACCTCAGAAAAAGCAAATTCAAATCCTGCTCGAAACTGGGGTTAAAGTCAGTTTGTCGACTTTAAGGAATTTAATCCAAGTGAGTCACTTCTGACTTGCACTGGTCCCAGATAAGCAACAGCTTAGTTTTAGAATTCTCATCCTTGATCAAATCCCTTTTTAACCCATCCCTTCCTTTCTCTGTAACCCTGTCCACTTTAGTTGCTCAATCAATGGCGACTGTACCTTTAACTTCCTCACCTCTAAGCTGTAGAATTCTCTCCATAAACCTCCCTTCCTTTGAGGGGATTCTTAAAATCCTTCCTCTTTGACTAAATTTTTCATCATCTGTCCTAACAGCTCATGTGCCTTGGTGTTAAATTGTTTGGGAACTCCAGTTACAATATTCCTGGAGGTTTCAATCTGTTAATGGTGCTTTATAGATACAAGTTGCTAGATCCATTGAGCCTGTTTCACCATCCACACAAACTCTGCATTCTCCCCTCAGTGGATAAGCATTGCCTGGGGAACGTAGTGATTCCAGTCCACTCCCGTGGCTCAGTGCTGGGAATCAAATGTTGATGCTTTCCTGCAGGTCTTCACTCTCTTTGATCTGACCTGGACGTGATTGGTTAAAATAAATGATTCTTTGACAGACATTTCACCTTTAACATTGGAAGTGATAGAACATAGAACAGTTCAGCACAGGAACAGGCCCTTTAGTCCACCACGTTGTGCTGAACTAATTAAACTAATAATTAAATGCCCAACTAAACGAATCCCTTCCGCCTGCACAATGTCTGTATCCCCCCACTCTCTGCACATTGATGTGCCTGTCTAAGAGCCTCTTAAACACCTCTATTGTATCTGCCTCCACCACCACCTCTGGCAGCACATTCCAGGCACCCACTACTCTCTGTGTAAAGAAAGACTTGCCTTGCATATCTGCTTTGAATTTACCCCTTCTCTTCTTAAATGCCCTCTAGAATTAGACATTTCAACCCTGGGAAAAAGACACTGGCTCTCTACTCTAGAGACACAAGAGATTCTGCAGATGTTGGAATCTAGAGCAAAACACACAGCATGCTGGAGGAATACTTGAGACACTTCATCAGGACTCATGAAGGGTCTCGACCGGAAACGTTGACTATTTATTTCCCTCCGTAGATGCTGCCTGACCTGCTGAGTTCCTCCAGCATTTTGTGTGTGTGGCTGTCTACTTGATCTATGCCTCTCATAATCTCATAAACCTCCGTCAGATCTCCCCTCAGCCTCCACCGCTCGAGAGAAAACAACCCAAGTTTGCCCAGCCTCTTCTTAGAGTACCCTCTAATCCAGACAGCATCCTGGTAAACATCTTAAGATATGTATTTATTAGTTAGTCACATGTACATCGAAACACACAGTGAAATGCGTTTTTTCACGTTACTGAGAGTGTTCTGGAGGCAGCCTGCAAGTGTCACTACTCTTTCGGCGCCAACATAGCATGCCCACAACTTCCTAACCTGTACATCTTTGGAATGTGGGAGGAAACCAGAACACCTGGAGGAAACCCACACAGACATGGGGGGAACGTACAAACTCCTTACAGACAGCGGCGGAATTGAACCCGGGTCGCTGGCGCTGTAATAGCGTTTCGCTAACCACTACACTACCGTGTCGCCAATAAACTTGACTCTGACTTTGATCTTTAACAGAATCAGCTTCATTCGAGAGTGAATTAAATGGTGCACAGTGCCTGAACAGAGAGTTGAACCCTGGACCCTCAGATTAAAAGGCTGATGCTCTGCCGACTGAGCTACACAGGCTCCATGGCCTCTCTTCTGCACCCTCTCCAAAACCACCACTTTTTTTTTTACAAAACGTTTATTCACTAAAAGCACTACAAAAACCAACCAACATCAAATACAGTACATCTAATACAGAAGGAAACAACTAGGCAATACTAATACCTGCGCAACACTATGCCCGCCACTGCAACACGCAACACTTCATATCAAAATCGCATCGGAGCCATCCACGACACACGCAATCCCCTGAGGGGCCCACCGAGCGCGGAACTCGGCCAGGGTGCCCATGGAGACAGCGTGCTCCCGTTGCAAAGACACCCACACGCGCACGTAAGCACGGAAGACGGGCAGGCAGGCCGACCTGCCGGAACCCTCGGCCGCCTGCCGCAAAACCACCACTTTCTTCCTATAACGGGGCAACCAGAATGCAATACTCCTGATGTGGCCTAACCAGAGTTTTATAAAGCTACAACATAACTTCCCGACTCTTGAACTCAATGCCTCGACTAATAAAGGCAAAGATGCCGTATGCCTTCTTATCATCCTATCAAGCTGTGAGCTATGGACTTGGACCCCAAGATCTGTCTGTACATGAATGCTGTTGAGGGTCCTGCCATTAACCGTATACTGTCCCTTTACATTTGAACTCCCAAAGTGCAACACCTCACATTTAGCCAGATTAAACTCCATCTGCCATTTCTCCATCCGTATCTGCAACTGATCTATATCCCATTGTATCCTTTGGCAGTCTTCTACACGATCCACAACACCACCAATCTTTGTATGGTCTGCAAACTTGCTAAGCCACCCAACCATATTTTCATTCAGGTCACTGAATCACAAACAGCAGAGGTCCCAGTACAGATCCCTGCGGAACACCACTAGTCACAGACCTCCAGCTAGAATAAGTCCCATCAACCACCACCCTCTGTCTTCTATGGGCAGGCCAATTCTGAATCCAAACGACCAAGTCACCGTCGATACCATGCATCTTAACCCTCTGGATGAGCCTCCCATGAGGGACCTTGTCAAATCCATGTAGACAATGTCCACAGTTCTACCTTCATCAACCGCCTTTGTCACCGCTTCGAAAAACTCAATCCAGTTTGTAAGACATGGCCTGCCCCACACAAAGCCCTGCCAACTGTCCCTAATTAGGCCATGCTTTTCCAAATGCTCATAAAGCCAATCCCTAAGAATCCTCTCCAATAGCTTCCCCATCACCGACGTGAGACTCACTGGTCCATAGTTTCCAGGTTTTATCCCTATTTCTCTTCTTGAATAAAGGAACAACATTAGCTACTCGCCAGTCCTTCAGGACCTCACCTGTGGCTAGAGAGGACACAAAGCTCTTGGTCAAGGCCCCAGCAATCTCATCTCCTGTCTCTCTCAGTAACCTGGGGTATATCCCATCAGGCCCTGGGGACTTATCCACCTTAATGTTCTTCAAGAGACCCAACACTACCTCCCTTCTTTATCTCAAAATGCCCTAGCATATTAGCACGCTCCACAATGATCTCACTATCCTCCATATCTTTCTCCTTGGTAAATACATGCAAACTACTCACTGAGGGTCTTGTCCACACCCTCTGCCTCCAAGGACATGTTCCCTCCTTTATCCTTGAGTGGCCCCACCCTCTCCCCATTGTCCTCGTGCTCTTGATGTGATTGATACCGTGGCTTTGTTGTTAAGTTAGTGAACGAGCAGCCAGAGTTCTGGAGCATTGATCAGAGATACGAGTTTGAATCCTGCTGTCCTAGTGGGGAAATTAAGAACATAAGAAATAGGAGCAGAAATTTGGCTTGTGTCTGCTCCCCATTCAGAAAGGTCACGGCTGATCTTTTGCCTCAATGCCACTCTCCTGCACTAACCCCACATCCCCTGATTCTGTCTGTACCTACACATCTAGTGATCTCTCCCTTCGATGTACTCAGTGACTGAGCCTCCACAGCCACGGTCGGGGAAGAATTCCAGAGATTCACCAGCCTCTGGGTGAAGACATTTCTTTTCATCTCTTTCCTGAATGGCTCACCTCTTATTTTGAGACCTTGTTTCCCCTGGCTGCGATGTCCAGTACATCGATTTTACATCTACTCTGTCAAGTTGTGTAAGAATTTTGCACATTTTCAAAGCTCCCCTTTCATTCTTCACAAAATGAGAGGGTAGCCCCAGTCCGCTTGATCTCTCCTCGAACAAACCTGTTGTTCCAAGAAATGATCCAGTGAACCTTTGCTGCACGCCCTATATCGCACATATATCCTTCCTTAGATAGGGAGACCAGAACTGTACATGGTGTTCCAGATGCCAGGGCCTGATTGTAATTGGAACTAGGCCTGCTTTACCTGAATGTTAACATTCAGTGATTCCCAAGGACATTCAAGTCCTTCTGAGGAATCAGTCCATTCAGTCTCATTTTAAAAAAATCACTCTGCATTTTCCACCAAAATAAATGAGCTACCTTTTTTTCCAGTAAATGAAAATTAAAAAAAAACTGCAGATGCTGGAAATCTGAAGTAATTCCGAGATTCCACCACCAGATGCACATTCCCCTCCCCTTCCCTTCCAGCACGTCGCAGGGATCACTCCCTGATCCACTCTAACATCCCCACCCACTGCTCCCCTTCACGCGGCATTTCCCCTCACAACCAAAGGAGCTGCAACACCTGCCCTTCCACCTCTTCCCTCCCCACAATCCAGATACCCAAACTGGGTGAAGCACTTCTTCCAGCCTAGTGTACTGCATTGGTTGTGCACAGAATGGATGGGTAATCATTTGTGGAGCAGCTGTGCTCAGTCCACAGGAGTGACCCTCACCAACTGGCTGCCTGTCGCTTTAATTGACCGTCCCGCTACCACTCCAATCTCTGTCTGTGGCCTCCTGCACTGATATGGCGAGCCCAACGTAACCTCGAGGAACACCTCATCCTCTGGGCAGATGGCAGCCTGCAGGATCCAACATCGAAATCTCTGACATCAGATCACTTGGTCTTTCTTCCTGCCTGTATCAGGGCCGGCCATTTCTCCTGCCGTCTCCCTCCCCCCTTCTCCCCCCACATCTGTATATTCTGGCACATCCCAGTGGACTACACCACATCCTGACTTCACAACATCTGCCACACATTACACAGACAGTGGAGCTTAACTGTCCACCCAGTGGGTTTCCACCGTTTCACCCTACCACAGACGTTCTCTGTGCTCCACCCATTGTCATCCCCTCACCCACTTAGACTAACTTCTTGTCTCTCTTTCTCAGTTCTGATGAAAGACCTTCGACCTGAAACGTTAACTGTTTCTCATTCCACAGATGCTGCCTGACCTGTTGAGTTTTTCCTGCAGTTTCCGTTCTTATTCACATTTTTCCATATTATATTCATTTGCCATATCCTTGCCTTTTCACTTAACTCTTGATGTCCCCCAAAGTCTTTTTTGCATTCACTTAGGGCCCACACCACTACCCACCTTTATGTCATTCGCAAACATGGATGTTCCCCTCATCAGCACCAATCCTGGTGGCATCCCACAGCTCACAGCCTCCTAACCCAGGGGCAGCCCATTTATTCTTACTCTCTGAGTTAACCAATCCTCAAACACAGTGGTATATTACCCCCAGAACCATCCCAATTTTGTTTAATAAGCACTTATGTGGCATATTGTTGAGGCCATCTGAATGTACATACATTGCACATCATCTGGGGACCAGCATTTTGAATGATGGGGGATTGAAGGGGTTGCAGATTGTCAGTGATATCTACACCTTGTGAACAAATGAATAAGGACAAGCCATACCCTGTGTAACAATGGGATCACATTGACCCAGGAACAACCATTGTTGAACACTCCTAGGACAATGTGGTCTTAGCAGCAGAGTGCTGGATTGAGATGACTAATGCTTAATGAATGCCATTATTTTTTGGTTGACCTTTCCCTATACTTTACCAAACTCCCCATTCCTTCCCTCTCCCACCCTGATGAAGAAGGCACATCTGTGCATTTACTTTCTTAGACATCTGAGAAGATTAGGCTCGTCCATGAGAATTCTCTTGAACTTCTACAGATGCGCTATAGGAAGCATTCTGATGGGTTGCATCTCAGCCTGGTACGGCAATTGCTCTGCTCTGGACCGACGGAACCTGCAGAGAGCGGTAAACACTGCCCAATCCGTCACAGGCTCCTCACTTCCAGTCCATCTTCACGGTGCATTGCTTCGGGAAGGTATCGTCAAGGACGCTGCCTCCCTGGCCATTCCCCTTCATCTCTTCTGCCTTCCAGGAGACGATATAGGATGAAAGACACTGTGACGCTAGAGGAACTCAGCAGGCCAGGCAGCATCCATGGAGAAAATTTCATCTGGATTCCAGCATCTGTAGTCCTTTGTTTCTCGAGAAGATACAGGAGCTTGAAAGCCTGGACATCCAGACTCAAGAACAGCTGCTTCCCCACTGCTGTTAGACTCCTGAACCAGTCACCTCTCTCACACCCCCTTCCCAGTGGTACTGCCACATTCTTGGACTTTTAACTCGACCTCTCTCGGTTACTCCATCATTGCAACTTCAGCATTTCTTTCTGTGCTGCCTCAGACTGCACCTCTACCTTTGCACCATCTGTATTGATTATAACCTGGTACACTGTTTACTCTGAGTTTTATGCAAACAAGGAATCTCATTGCACCTTGGTGTATATGACAGTAACCCAATCTCATCCAACTTCCTCCCACACAATCTGTGGGCCCAGATGATCTGCCAGCATTGAAAATGCCAGTTCTCAATTTTCCCGACCTAACTGTGCAAACACTGCTCCTGATCCCAGTTCCTCATGTTGGCTTCCAAAGATCTGTAACACTTGTCACACTCAGCCGAAGTTTACAACGATGCAAAGAGTCACCAGCACCTGTTGCCAGTGCCTCCAGCCCACCCCTTATCTCTAAACTGTGCACTCCCAACCACCCTCTGAATTAACCCAGCAAGTCATCCAGTTAGGGACAGGCTTTAAATGCTGGCCTTGCCAGCAACACCCACATCCTGTGAATGAATAAAAAAGTCTAGGGACACAGATGCTGGAATCAGGAGCAAAAAAACAAACTGCTGGATGAACTCAGTGGGTCGGGCAGCATCTGTGGAGGGAGGCATCAACCTTCCATTTCCCTCCCCTATGCTGCCTGACCCAGAGTTCGTCCAGCAGTTTGTTTCTTTGAATAAAAAAGGTCTAGCCCTTTCACATCTGGCAGAAACATCCCACTGTGCTTCAGCTAAGGAGGTAAATTTGACAGGCGTTACCCACAGCGAGATCCTACAAATGATGGGCTTGATTGACAGAGAATCTCAGCTGAGGAGGCAGGAGAATGATTTTTTTCCCTTTGAACAGTGGCCAAATTTCACACCCGACTGCACAGGCTTAATGTCTCATCTTAAAATAACACTGTCAATACCTCAACTCTCCCACAGTACAGCCTACAAGCAATAACCCGTTACATTCTCCAATTCTGGCACGAGGTTCAAACCCGCAATTTTCTGATGAGACAGCCTCACGAGTAAATGTCACAGTGTCACTGGGCTGACCAGGCAATTATAATGAACAACTTGTATATCACAAACACTGCTTTTTCTTTATTTGGGAATCCCTTGAAGGTTATTTAGCAACATTGATTCACTATTTATCCATATGGTTATCAGTGTAGCTACTTTCAAAGGAAGACTGGAGAAGCATGAGGGAGAAGGGAACAGAGGGTTGCACTTTGAAGATGGGTTAAGGCTCAAGGGGCACGGCTTGGTGGACTGAGGACCAGTTTCCCACCAATGGATCTAATCCCATTACAGAATCTGAAATGCAGACGAAGTTCTGGCAGATGTTGAACATGAGGGACTCCCTTCCCCCGAGGCCTGATGACTGTGCCTTGCAGTGTACTGGTGCTGTATAATATCCTGGATCAACAATTGAAACATTTTGTCTAGGCTGATCTGGACCCTGAGGAGTTGCAGTGCTGTGTCAGGGGAGGTCACCACAATGCAGTAATTGTGCCTGCTGTGCACACCAGACAAGCAGGGGAACTTCGCAATGGTTAAGTGCCATTAGATGAATTCAAAGTGGGACTTGCACCTGAACCATCAGCTGGCTCAGGGCACCAGCAGCATGACTCCCCCTGTAGGACTCAGCAGCAAGGAGGCAGGGCCGACAGAATTCTCCTTCCTCAGCTTTTGCTTCCTCTGTCAGAATAAGCCAGGTTTAGGCAAATGAAGATTCCAGCGCCAACATTGCCTGTGACCATTCCCTTCCGACACCCTTAATGGGCTTATGCCAGGAGTGTCACTGCCTGGCTTCTCTTGTCCCACAAGATAGGAGACCTGCATCTTATGTCGGAGTGAACCCAAAGATGAATGAAAGTAACGAATCAACAACGTTCCCACCAAACATCTCTTTGGACAATCTGCCACGTGGTCGCTGCATTTTTTGCTATGTACTGAATGTGAGGAAGCTGCGTTCTCTCCCACCTTCAGAATCAAACCACAACGACAATCCTGCCTCAATTTTACTTGGAAAAATAAGCAGTTTGCTTTTTCTTGTTCTTTTATCAACCTAGAACCTTTTTGTTGATGGCAACAAACTTATGGATAATTCAGTGTCTGCTACATTAACAAGGATGTTTGACATAAAACAAACATTAACCATCTTACCCCACCCCACTGCAATAAAGTTTACTCCCATCAAACAGTAATTATAAGCCTCGGCTCTGTTTGGATAATCACAGCCACATCATATCTTTTGGTTAAACAATGTTCACACAAACAATATTGTTTTAAACATGTATAAGAAATTTATTTAAAAATTTTTTTTCTCCCAGTCCAATAATACAATATGTACCAAAATGGGCAAAGTACGGGAACAGAAGGATTGGACACACCAGGGCAATCACCAAGTTCTCAGAAAGCTGGTTGCCCGAAACGTTTCCAGTGTAGCAGCTTCCTCTGTCCATGCACGAACCGTTACATTAACACCACAGATTCTGAACAAAGTGCATCACACATCAGCAATGTCAGAACTCCATACAAAGGGGTGAGCTGGAATGGGACTGTGGGCTAACTGGAGAGCTTACAGCGACCCCTACTCACCGCTACTTACAGAGTGGATCTTGCTTGAAAATGAAGAACAAGATGACTGCTGGGACCAACTGTAAACATTATCCACTGGGCAGAAACCCCGCCAGTGGGCAGTTAAAATTAACCCAGAGCCATAACCTGCAGTGATCCTTTTGCCTTCACCACCAGGTCAGGGCCCAGTTAGCATGTGTGCTGACAAAGGCTTCCATACAGAGCAACTTGCTGGGGAGAGAGGCCTGGACTACAAATGGAGCAGACATGGCTGTTTTCTACAAGGGGCATCTGAAGACCTCACAAGAAACCCAAGGCACTTCCCCCACCCCTGGCCTTCCCTCCCTCTCCTGGCCAGGATACCAAAGCAACATGGTGGGGGACCTGGTAGCATCCTGATTGGCCACAGCTCCTAGGACTTGTGCAGCTGAGGCGTGCACCCCTGTCTGCATGGAGAGCTAAAGTCAGGCTCTTTAAATTTTGCTTCTGAGTCACTGCTTTAGAAGAAAAGTTAAACAGGTCACTTGGACAATACAAAAGGTCACAGAGGTAGAACATCAGCTTCTCCCAGTCTCTGTTCATATGTAGAACAGAGTTCCAGAAATAATGCTGGTCACCTACCCAAACTTGTCACAATGAGGGCCCTTACAGATGGAGACCAGAAATAATCCAGAGATTACAACTGGCGTGCCCCGTGCAGGGTAAATAGAATTGGGTATAAGGGTTTCTGTCGAGAAGTGAGTGTGAAAAATTCCTCCCTTCAGTATATTTCCAACCATTTCTTTCCCCCAGGTTTGCTTCTGCTGCTTGTTTTGAGAACCAAGGAGAATTTCACCAAGTTATAATTTAAGAGCAGAAGGGAAATGTGTCTGGGTTCTCACTAGTGACAAATGCAGGAGGCAGGGTGGTCTGATCTCAGTCCAAACTGTGTTGAACCCGAAACACTTCATTAATTCTGCACTTTGTGGAAACCCAAGGTGGCATTTTATGAAAATTTTGGCAAAATGCAAAGAACTCTTTGGGATGGCTGCATTCCACAGAAAGGTTTGCTGTGATTTTTCTCAGATCCAAAATGTATGATCAGGAACGCAGTCTCTTCAGAAGGAAGCTCCAACTTGCAATCTACAATTACAATTAACTATGAACTAACATTTCTTCACAGACACACTGGGGACCCCCTGTACTAACTGTTCCACGACATGTAACCATTTTATATGTAACCAAACTTTTGCTTCCTAAACTTTCCAAAGGAGCTTCTAGTACCACACGAAAAAAGTCACACTGTACTGCAGGTCAATGAGGACGGGGGTGGGGGGGGGGGGGGGTGAGTTTTGCTGTCACGTTCTTACAATGATGACAACTGACAGATGTCTACACCAGTTTCTTAGCCTCAAAGAAGCTCTTCAGATGCTTCATCTGCCAGATTCCAGTTAGGATCAGAATAATTGTCTGTGCAATCGACCACCACAGAACACGCTGGTTCGTGCTTTCACTGGTCAGCCGGAATCGCTCTTCCCGATACTGTACATAAAAGGAAAACAAGATCAAACTTCCACTTATAGGAACAACACGTTAAGCAACAATAAGCAGATGCCCATCACTTAGTTGGCAAGGTCACCAAGTTAAAGTACCAGGTTCAAGTGCTGGTGTACAATGACCTCTGCTGGCACAACAGGCAACGTAGAAACCTGAGAGGAGTGTAAACTGTGGAAATGGGGACTGAGGGGTTAAAATAAGGGACCAGAAGGCACTTCTCAAAAGGTACAATAACAGGCAGGTAGAGAAAATGGTTAAAAGCATACAGGATCCTGGGTTTATAAACAGCAGCACAGAGTACAAGAACAAGGAATTCATGAAGAACCTGATTTTGCCATGGTTGGAGAACAGTACACAGTTCTGGGCAATGGACTTTGAGGAAGATGTTACGGCCTTGGAATGAAGGCAGATTTACTAAAACAATTCCAGGGATGAAGGACGATAGTAACGTGGGCAGCATTGAGAAGTTGGGTTATGCTCCTTGAAACAGAAAAGGTTGCAAAGAGATCTGTTAAGAGGTAATTAAAACCACAAAGGCCATAGAGGATGGAATCTGTTCCCGGTAGAGGGTTTAAGAACTAGAAAACATTATTGGCAAAAGAACAAGGACAAACGTTTACGAAGGATTTTGCAGGGCTGTGGGAAGAGAGGGCAGGGGAAGAGTCTAGCTGGAGTACTCTAACATGGAGCCAGTATAGATGCAATGAGTCTCCTTCTCTCTATTAGCGAACATCACCGAAAGCCTGTCCTGGTCCAGCCACGTAAACGCCATGGCCAAGAAAGCTCACCAGCTCCTCTACTTCCTCAGGAGGCTAAAGAAATTTGGCATGTCCCCTTTGACATTCATCAACTTTTATCGATGCATCATAGAAAGCATCCTATCTGGATGTATTATGCCTTGGTATGGCAACTGCTCTGCCCGGGACCACAAGAAACTGCAGAGAGCTGTGGACACAGCTCAGCACATCACAGAAACCAGCCTCCCCTCCGTGGACTCTGTCTACACTTCTCACTGCTTTGGTAAAGCAACCAGCATAATGAAAGACCCCACCCACCCTGGACATTCTCTCTTCTCCACCCTCCCATCAGGCAGAAGATACAAAAGTCTGAAAGCACCTACCACCTGGCTCAAGGACAGCTTCTATCCTGCTATTATAAGACTACTGAATGGTTCCCTACTACAATAAGATGGACTCTTGACCTGACAATCTACCTCATTATGACCTTGCACCTTATTGTCTACCTGCACTGCACTTTCTCTGTAGCTGTGACACTTTACTCTGCATTCTGTATTGTTCTACCTTGTACTACCTCAATGCACTGTGTAATGAATTGATCTCTACGAACAATATGCAAGACAGGTTTTTCATTGTACCTCGGTACAAGTGACAATAATAAACCAATTTCAATTCTAACCCTCTGATGCTATGAATAGAAAACCAGAGACAGAACTAATGATTCAGAGTCAAAATTCAAATCACAACACAGTAGCTGGATAATTTAAATTACTAATTAAATAAATCTGGCATTAAAAAGCAAGCAGTTATGGTAACCACTGTAAAAGTCCGACTGGTTCAGTACCTGCTTCTCTTTCCTTTATCAGGCCTATATATGATGCCAGACCTAAAGCAATGTGACTGGCTCTTGGCCACCAGGAACCCACTCGGTTTAATAAGGGACAATCTTCAAATCTTGACCTTGCATCAACCCTCACATTAAAAAAAGTGCAGGAAATTCTGGCAGGTCAAACGGTCTGTGATGATTTAACATTTGTATTTTTATCTGTAGAGGACCTCTACAACCCTCAACCAGGATGTATGGCTGGGGGGCAGGGGGCTGGGGGGTAGTGCAAGAGAAGAAGTTGCAAGAATTCTGCCAGCATTCCCACTCACACAGCCAGTCAGTGACACCAATGCAAGGTGCAAGTTCAAAACAGAGGATTGACCTTGGTGATCTTCACAGGCAGCCTGGATGAAGATTGGACATAGGGGGAAGAAGCTGAAGGTGCCCGCAGAACCTTACAGGAGTCAGTGTCTTCAGGGCAGGAGGGAAAAGTATAATGGAAATCAAGTTCATAATAACCATTTGTTGTAATATTTGAGACCAATATATTCAGCATCATTCAAGCTGGGATTGCTCACTGTGGCTGTGTCGAAACTGCATGAGAAGAGGTATCTGCCCCTTACATCTGCTACAGTTGATGTACATGAAAAGGTGGGCATCAGTAAAGCACCGATTTTGGGACAGGACAATTAAATAAGCTGCTCCTGGTTATCTGAAGATTCACCCTCGCACAGTATACACAAGAACAAAATCAAACAGAGTCAGAGGCCAAGGGATCCAGGGAGGCTTGGCCATGTGGATTCAGAATTGGCTTGCCTGTAGAAAGCAGAGAGTTGTGGTGGAGGGAGTTCATTCAGATTGGAGGGCTGTGACTAGTGGTGTCCCACAGGGATCGGTTCTGGGACCTCTACTTTTTGTGATATTAATGACTTAGATGAGGGGGTGGAAGGGTGGGTTAGCAAGTTTGCAGATGACACAAAGATCGGTGGTGCTGTGGATAGTGTGAAGGGCTGTCGAAGCTTACAGAGGGATATTGTAGGATGCAGAGCTGGGCTGACAAGTGGCAGATGGAGTTCAATCCAGAGAGTGTGAGGTGGTACACTTTGGAAGGACAAACTCCAAGGCAGAATACAAGGTAAATAGCAGGATTCTGGGCAGTGTAGAGGAGCAGAGGGATCTGGGGGTTCATATCCACAGATCACTGAAAGTTGCCACACAGGTGGATAGGGTAGTTAAGAAAGCTTATGGGATGTTAGCATTCATAAGTCGTGGAATTGAGGTTAAGAGCCGCAAAGTAATGATGCAGCTTTACAAAACTCTGGTTAGGCCACACTTAGAGTAGTGTGTCCAGTTCTGGTCACCTCATTAGAGGAAGGATGTGGAGACGTTGGAAAGGGTGCAGAGGAGATTTACCAGGATGCTGCCTGGATGAGAGAGTATGGATTATGAGGAGAGACTAAAGGAGCTAGGGCTTTACTCATTGGAGAGGAGGAGGATGAGGGGAGACATGATAAGAGGTATACAAAATATTAAGAGGAATAGATAGAGTGGACAGCCAGCGCCTCTTTCCCGGGGCACCAATGCTCAATACAAGAGGGCATGGCTTTAAGGTGATGGTTGGGAAGTTCAAGCGAGACATCAGAAGGGGGTTTTTCATCCAGAGAGTGGTTGGTGCATGGAATGCACTGCCGGGGGTGGTGGTGGAGGCTGATACGTTGGGTAAGTTCAAGAGATTGTTAGATAAGCATATGGAGGAATTTAAGATAGAGGGATATGTGGGAGGAAGGGGTTAGATAGTCCTAGGAGTGGTTTGAAGGTCAGCACAACATGGTGGGCCAAAGGGCCTGTATTGTTCTATGGTTCTACACACATCTGTGATGCCTGCACAGTTGAATATTCTCCTTTGCAAAAAAAAACCTTAAGAATTTAAAATCCTTCAAGACACCCCAAACTAGTCAGAAACTCCAATGTCCACATGCAGATGTCATGGTTAACTCCAATGCAACACTACCTCACCACACTAACTGCAGTCAGCTTCTGAACAGTGCTTACTACTCTCTTTCCACAAGATTCAGGGTATGAGATGCCTGGATATTTACATCTCTTACTCCTGTCACAGTATAACACCAGGTGCAATATGTTGTTGGAAACACAGGAGAATGCAGGAGGCACATGTTGCCTTACTTTCTAATTCCACACCAGACCATTCCAGAGACTGTACATTGTGAATGGGGATGTGGCAGTGTTTTAGATTCCTGGGTCACTCTTTTCTCCTTACTCACCCTCTGGTAGTTCTGTTCTTTCTGAATCTGTTCGACCTGGTCCAGCAACTGTCGAACTCGTAGCTGCAGTTCTGTCAGTTTATCCTTTGCGGCAATTTCTGGATAATTATTGGCATGTTCCCCCACTTGGATATCAAGGTGCACCCGCTAAAATAGAAAAAATGAAGGAATTCAAAGGTGTGCATTTAAAGCCACGTTATAATAATGTCACATAATAACTCCAATTAACGTTCGCTGAAACGAAGAGGTATGGATGCATGTGTACTGCCAGTATCACTGAACCTCACACAACTAACAAATGCAAAGCCAAACAGTATCAGCGAGGTATTTAACCGTGGAGGCATTCCCATCTTCAGAACTCCAGCTGAATGCACAGGTGTACAGTAAATTTCCAATTTAGAAAAATACAAATAACTTTGAGTAGAAACATCTGGAGGTTTGACAGAGGCAAAGGGAGAAAACAATTAAAAAGTGAAAATGTGCACTGGAATAAAGCTGATGTGCACTGAAAACAGCTGATAAAAACTTCATGAAAACGAGATTTTCAACTTTAGGAAAGAGCATATTAACACACTGAAGATCTTCAATCTAATCCAAGAGTTGCCAGAGTCCAGCACACATTCTATTCCTTTGAATGCACTGTTCCGAGTTTCACTTTGAGATAATAATGCAGCAAGGCAGAATACAGAAGAACACCAACTGGTGAAAACTCTGACTGGTTTCTTTACAAATAAAATATATCAAAGTACCTAATGCCCAGCTCTTACCAGTTTGCCACCTGCAAACAATGACATCTTTGTCGAGTTGGAGTGGAGGCAAATCTGATGCTCACCCGGAGTGTGTGAGGTGAAGGTAAATCGTCCTTCAGAGCCATACTGTCGGGACAGGATCACCTGTGAAATGGAACAGTCAGTCTACAGGACCCAGAGTGCGAGAACACCAGAATTCATCACTTAGTGACGTAAAACATGTTCAATCAACAGCTCTTGAGAAGAGAACAATGATCAACTGCCTGCATTTTATATCTGAGAACTTTCCCTTCATAGGACAAGGATGCTTGGTTGGTATTCTGCACCCTTACTCAGTGAGCAGTTTCACAGGTCATTTGATTATAGGGCATCACCTAGGAGTCTGAACTCAGCTGCACAGATTACCGTACAGAAATGTGACCAGACACATTCCCAAGTCCAGGGATGCCAATTACAATCCTTCAAGTGCTATCTCATCAACACAGCAGACTTTTCTAATCCAAATGATTCAATTTCCCTCTGTAATTACACTCCTCAGTGGACCTCTGCTTCAGTACTTTAAATTAACCCAAAAGACTGCACTAAAGAACACTGTGTGGGTTATTTCTCCAGCAATGTTTCAGTCCAGCTGCATACTGGAAGGTGCTTACTGAATTAAGAATAATGCACAAGATGAAAGGCACTGTATGACATTCACTGCTATTAAACGCAGCAATTAAAAACATCATTTTCAATTTCCCATTCTTCAGCTGAGAACTTGAAACTTCTTGTACTTCACAGGGCTATACTCTGTCCCAATGTGCAAAGGTGGGATTTTTGGATCATTTGAAATGTATTTGGCAGAGGTGGCTGACTAATTCTGCTAAATACTGCTAAAAACTGTATTATAGCCTCCTTCAGAGATTTGGGGACCAACCTTTCATCTCGAGAACCAGTGATCCCACAATGGAACTAATCAAATTAGAGGAAGACGATTTCTCATTAAAAGGCTATACCCTGTGAATGCCTGCACACTGCTTTGGCACCACAGGAGTCCCGTTTCTTGCTATATGACAACATTTGGGGCAGCACAGTGTCGCAGCCAGAGCCACTGCCTTACAGCTAGGTTCAATCTGACCTTTGGTGCTGTCTACGGGGAGTCTGCAGGTTCTCCCTGTGACTGTGTGGGTTTCCTGCACCTGTTCCAGTTTCTTCTCATGTCCCAAAAATGTGCAGGCCGGTAGATAATTGGCCAATGCAAGTTACCCAGTGTGTCCATATAAATGGTAAAGTCTGAAAGGAGTTGATCAGAATGTGTGGGGAATAAAATGGATTAGGGTAGGACTGCTGTAAAAATGGATGGTTGATGGCTGGCACGAATTCATAGAAACATAGAAAGACTGCAGCACAATTTAGGCCCTTCGACCCACAAAGCTGTGCCGAACATGTCCCTACCCTAGAAATTACTAGGCTTACCCATAGCCCTCTATTTTACTCAGCTCCATGTACCTATCCAACAGTCTCTTGAAAGACCCTATCGTATCCGCCTTCACCACTGTTTCCGGCAGCCCATTCCACGCACTCACCACTCTCTGAGGAAAAAACTTACCCCTGACATCTCATCTATATCTACTCCCCAGCACCTTAAACCTACGTCCTCTTGTGGCCACCATTTCAGCCCTGGGGAAAAGCCTCTGACTATCCACCTGATCAATACCTCTCATCATCTTATACACCTCTATCAGGTCCCCCCTCATCCTCCGTCTCTACAAGGAGAAAAGGCCGAGTTCCCTCAGCCTGCTTTCATAAGGCAAGCTCTGCATTCCAGGCAGCATCCTTGTAAATCTCCTCTGCACCCTCTCTATGGCTTACACATCTTTCCTGTAGTGAGGCGACCAGAACTGAGCACAATACTCCAAGTGGGGTCTTCAGTGGGCCAAAGGGCCTGTTTCCATGCTGTATCCTCTATGACTCTTAACATGCAGTTTGTGTCAGCAGTAGCTGTTCACAGCCCAGGTAAACATTGTACAACTTCAGAACCAAGTCAGTTCTGCACATCGCAAACATTATTGTTCCAACAGGATAGTTCTAGTGGTCCCCTCCATCGTTTTCCAATCTCAGTCACACATACACCTCAACTCCATGCTGCATCCTACCTTCATATCAGGATCACGCACTTCAACGTGCATCCCCAGTCCTGGAGTTGAGGGCAGAAAGGCTTCCAACTGTTTATCCCATAGCTGAGTCCGGTAATTACCTGGATTAAACATTTAGAAAAAGAACTCGGTAGAATCACTCAAACACAGAACGGGTCTTTCACCTCAACAAGTCCACACCAAGGTTATGCTCCACACCAATCTTATTCCAAAGCAGCCTATTCTGTTTTCCTTCACTCCAGCAGCTACTTAAATGCACTCAAGTGAATGAGTCTCAACCGTTCCATGAAATGGTTTCTCTGGAACAACCAATTCATCGGTGACAATCTTACATTTATGATCACTAGTTCTAGTCTAGCTTGAAAATTACTTTCACTGGCTATTCAAGATTTTTAAAGTAAAATGCCCCAGGGTGGGTGGTGCAGCTGATAGAGCCTTTGCCTCACAGCTCCAGCGACCCGGGTTCAATCCTGACCCTGGATGCTGACTGCGTGGAATCTGCACATTCTCCTGTGACCATGTGGGTTTCCTTCAGGTGCTCCAGTTGCCTTCTGCATCCCAGAGATCGAGTGACCACTGTGAATTGTCCCTGGTGTGTAGGTGACTGGTGCAATCTGGAATGGAGGGGGTAGGGGGGAGAATAAAATGGGACTGGGTAAGATTACTGTAGGAGTGGATAGTTGATAGCTGATGTGGTGGGCTGAGGGGCCTGTTCTGGGCTGCATCACTTTACGAAGGCTGAGCACACAGGTCATATCTGGGGCTTCCAACCAAGTTTTGTTGTTACTCTGTAACAACAATCATTAACATCAGCCCAGCCTGCAGAAAGACATTTACCACAGGATGATTCACCTTGTGCAATAAAAAAACAGGATGTCATTAATCAGCACCTTACAACCAAGATTAGGCTTCTATTACATCAATGCAAACTGATGATTATATGGATAGCATATTGAATGTTACCCTGTGGATGACAGGAAGAGGATTTTAATTAGTTGGTATTCACATCCAACTGAAATGATTGTAGATTACAGGCTTCCCCTAATGTTGTTTCAAGTTCCACTTCAGAGCCACAAGCATAAAGTGAGGGCTGACACTCCAGTACAACAGTAAAACAATTTGGTTGTTTATTACTTTCTTGTTTGTGGGAGACAATTGTCTGGCAGCTTTCCAATGTTACACCAATAATTACACTTCAAACAAAATAAAACCTCATTGGTTGGAAAGCACTACTGAGAAATCACAAAGCCATGAAGTTTGGGACATGAATAAATCACCTTTTCTCCTTCACTGCTGGGTCAAAACCTAGTGTGTCGTGTGTGTTGGGGAGGGGATAGGAATGGTGTGAGAGGGAGGGTTCTAAAACAAAAGGGAAGAGTATACTATTACAAGCTGTGCTTCAAGGACCACAATTAAAGGAAAGTTAAAAGGTGTAATTAAACCAGAGGTGAGAAATAAACGTGTGAACAAAATATATATAAAGAGCCAAGCAACCAGTAGAGATTAAGAATAGAGCCTGGTCTTTAGTTTTCTTAGCACTGAATCAAGACTGCACTCTGTCAAGCCCAGGTGGCCACTCACATTACAGCAGCAGCAGCCATTTCACATTAAGTCATGGAAAACAGTTTGTAGGCACCGAAGACCCAGGTCCAACAAAAACAGTGACCTCAAGGACATCTCCAGCATAATTACATACAGTTGACTCTGATAGGTAGATCATGTCATCTACACGCCTGACACCAGACTCCCCAAGCAGATGCTCTGTGATTCCATCACTGTAAGAGATCACCAGATGGACAGAGAATAAGGTTCAAGGATGTTCTCAAAGTCTCCTTGTAAAGGTGTAACATCCCCACTGACTTGTGGGGATCCCTGACCCAAGACCATTCTAAAAGAGCATTTGAAATGGCACCAAGAACCTTGAGTCTCGTCATTAGGAGCAGAGGGAAGCTCAACATGATTAGTGCAAGGAGGGCACCACCTCCCAAACTATCAACCACCGACTCTGTCAAGCACCTCTGCTCCCATTTGTGGCAGGGTGTACAGGTCCCACATTGGGTCCTGAGGCGGCTGATGAAGCCAATGAACAGAAAATGCTGGAAAAACTCAGAAGGTCCAGCGCCAGTGGAAAGAAATAGTTAACATTCCAGGTCTGCAACCTGCATCAAAACAGAGAGAAAACTAGTTAGGCTAGGTAGCAAAGATGAGGGAGGGCAATGGACAGAACAAAGAATTTCTTTGATAGGATTAAATAATATGGCAGGTAAGGAGCAGTCAAGCTCCACAGTCTGTGTGATGTGTTGCTGGTGAAAAGCCTGTATAATGTTGTTTAGTCTGGCCTGATAGGATATGGCCAGCTGGTCAGACTAAACAAATGAAAGAAAAAAGGGGCAAGGGGCAGGCAAATACGGGCAGTGCTCACAGTCAGAAACAGCAAATTATCTGAAGATGAAAAATCAAAATTGAGTTCAGAGGGCTGCAACTTGCCCAGATGGAAGATGAGGTGTTGTTCCTCGTGCTTGCACTGGGCCTTGTTTTAATAGTGCAGGTGGCCACAGACAGAGAGGTCTGAGTGGGATGGCAAGTTAAAGTGGTGGGTAACCAGAAGCTCAGGGTCACTTGTGTGCACTACGCACAGGAGCTCCACAAAGTGATCACCCTATCTGTGTTTGGTTTTTCCAAAGCAAAGGAGACCACATTGTCAATGCTAAATGCAGTACACTAGATTGGAAGAAGTGCAAATGAACAGCTACCTAACCTAGAAAGACTGTTTGGGAAGGGAAGAAGGGAAGGGAAGAAGTGGAAGGACACGGGTTGCATCTCCTGTGGGACGTATGGGAAGGTGCCATACGATGGGAAGAGTAAGTGGGACGTAAGGGTGGAGCAGGGAGTGCTGAAATGAATGCTGAAAGGCAAGGGGAGGGAATTGTGTATCTAGTGGCAGAGCCTAGTCCAAATATTAGAGCCAGGCTAATTTAAGAAACACTACTACATACAATGTTAAGCAGAAGTTTGGAACTCCCTTCCACAACCAACAATTGCTAGATCAATTTTAAATATGAGATTAATAGTTTTTGATAAATAAAGACAGAGGTTTGAGTGAGATCATAGATCAGCCATTAGCTCGCTTAAGGTCAGAGCACACTTGAGTGACTCAATGAGCTCCTCCTGTTCCTGCATTCTCCAAAATATTAACTGCCTAGCTGTGGACAAACTTTGATTTAGGGCTCTCCCTTCGCTGTATGGCCAAGCATTCTTAGCTTGGCAAGTGAAAAAGTTTGGGCTTCACCATACGCTGTGCTGGCCAGAAGTGACAATATTAATGGTGCCAGCCAGTTGGATACCATGAAATCAACTGCCCAATGCCAAGCAGTTGGAACTTCACCTTCCAGTGGCAGGCAGTTGGGAAAATAGTGCCAAGTGCCAACCTGTATGAGTTCAAATGCCCTGCAACATGCAGCCCAATGTCAGTGCAGGGTGCAAAAATGACCACTGTCACTCAGTAAAAGCAATGAAACCTAGTGCCAGCTAGTAGGGATATGGTGCCCAATGTTACCCAAGAGGCACAAAGTACATGTATCCAATACACGGTACCTTGGATGACTATTACATAGGTAACAAGATGCCAGTGGAAGATCCCTTGCAATTATTTGGGGGCAAGGAGCACAGAGCCAGCTAGGAGGACACAGACCGGCCAATAGCAGCAATTTTGAGTAGAGTTCATTGTGATACTCAGTGTCCAGACATCGAGTGGCAAAGTAGCAGACAGTGGAGGGGGCATGTTTACCATAGGACAAGTGGATGGGGGAAAGGAAAACATAGTGCCAGTGCCAGCAGTGAAGAGGGCACACAGCATCACGAGTCCTGGTGCTCAATGACAGCCAGCAGGAGACACACCGCACTATGAGGAGAGTATTTTGATGTCTAATGTTGGCCAGTGAGGCAGGTGTCTTTGGGGGGGGGGGGGGGGGGGGGGTCCGGTGACGGTCAGTGTGGGGGGTCCGGTGACAGTCAGTGTGGGGGGGGGGGGGGGGGAGGTCCGGTGACGGTCAGTTGGGGGGGGGGGGTCCGGTGACGGTCAGTTGGGGGGGGGGGGGGGTCCGGTGACGGTCAGTTGGGGGGGGTCCGGTGACGGTCAGTTGGGGGGGGGGGTTCAGGTGGACGGTCAGTTGGGTGGGGGGGGTCCGGTGACGGTCAGTGTGGGGGGGGTCCGGTGACGGTCAGTGTGGGGGGGGGTTCGGTGACGGTCAGTTGGGGGGGGGGGTTCGGTGACGGTCAGTGTTGGGGGGGGGGTTCGGTGACGGTCAGTTGGGGGGGGGGTTCAGTGACGGTCAGTGTTGGGGGGGGGTTCGGTGACGGTCAGTTGGGGGGGGGGGTCCGGTGACGGTCAGTGTGGGGGGGGGGGTTCGGTTGACGGTCAGTTGGGGGGGGGGTTCGGTGACGGTCAGTGTTGGGGGGGGGGGTTCGGTGCCCGCGCCTCTACCAGGCGGTGACGTTGCGTCCCCCGATGCGCCGGCCACGGCCGCCACGCTCACCGATCACCATGGTCTCGTCGGGAATCTCCTCTATGAAGCATTTTCTCTCGGTCTCGCCGATGTGGAAGTAGATACCGTGCGCCAGGCCGAGCCACAGGCCCAGCCATGCCGCCAACAGCCCACCACCCGTCCGCATCCCCGCCGCTGCCCGCCCCTCACTACGCCTGCGCCCCGCACCCGGGCCAGCGGCGATATGCCTTCGTCATGAGGAGAGCAGTGCGCATGCGCTCTCCGGGCCCAGCCTTTCACCACGCGTGCTTCGAGAGCCGGCTGCCATAACGCGCATGCGCAGCCCAGTGAGGCTTGCGCTGGATAACTTTGGCATTTGGGTTTGTCAACTTTAGAGGTTGGACGGAGTCTACAGGAATAAACCGGTAGAGAAATCTGTACAGTGTTATCTGCATACCAAAGGGGAGGGGTGATATCATCCTGATATTATTGTGCATTTTCTTTGATAACATTATTTCATAAGTTCTAAAGATGTTGCAGAATGGAATAAAGGTAGTTCAATGAAGTTCAGGTTGATGAAGATGTCACATTGATGGTTGTGGGAGCCTCCTGTGTGAAGATTGCCATTGCACTTCCTACAGTAATAACTATACTTAATTATCCATCTCTTTGTGGACTGTGCTTTGGAAAAGGATGCAGTGTTCCTCACTGAGATTCGCCCTGAGCAGCTTGTAACATTGAATCCTCTGATCTGCGGCTTTTCGCAGCGATGCACACTGAGACAAGCATCAACCTACTGGAAGGTCATCAATTCAGCAAAAGATGCACTTTTCTCTGCCCCAAAACAAGTTGGTCTTCCGGTGCAATAAGGTGTCCATAATCAAATGCTGCCGCCTGGCACATTCCAGGTTGCAGAGGGATCACTGCAGCTTGGTGCAGCCACCTCAAAGACTTTATGGTGAAGGACGGCCCTCTTAGGTCTTGCCACCACTGGACACTAAGGGGCAGGGCCCTCAATAACAGCCTCTCAAACACTTCATGGGTGCATTGTTTAAACAAGAAACATAAGTAGCATTGATGCATTGTACTAGAATGTATTGATTTGGTGGTACAATGAATGTAGTAAAAGGCATGAACTGATTGTATTGAATTTCCTGGATAAATTTTATCAATGAAGTATATTTTAGAAATAAAAAAGTAACTACTTAAAAAGCACTCAATTGGCTGTGAAATGCTTTGGGAAGTTATGAAAGGGTTGTGAAAAGTAATATTTAACAATGTCTCTCTTCCTTTCTTTCCACACTGTTTCAGGCTCATGCCATTGATTGGGCAACGAGTCAAACTGCAGCGCACCTCCTTCCCAGGCCAATTGAGAAACATATCAGACTCTTCTGCTAATTAAAGGCAGTGGACACTGGAGACAATCAGCATGTGTGTAAAGAAACAATTATTGTTTCAGATTGAAGACCCTTCATCGGAACAAGGCCACAATGTTGACTTGTGGCCCAATCAATGCCAACAGCCTGGGATCAAGTGAAGGCATCAGGAAAGAAAGGAAGAGAGAGTTTTTAAATGGCACCTTTCACACTTTTTCATAGCATCCCAAAGCATGTTACATGCTTTTTAAGTATAATTATTGTAATGTAGGAAGTGTAGTGGCACCTTGTACACGGGAAATGCCCACAAGTAGCAATTAGATAATCATCAAATGAAATGTACTTAGTAATTTTGATTGGCCAGCACATCAAGTAATAATTCCTCAGCTCTCTGTGAAAGAGTACCATGGGATTTTTTACAAGCAGAGTCTTACAGTTATACAGCATAGAAACAGGCCTTTCAGCCCACCACATCCATGCTGACCTTTCTGCCCATCTGCACCAATCCTATTTGCCCACATTAGGACTGTATCCTTCTTATGCCTTGTCTATTTGTGTCTGTCTAAATACTTCTTAAATTGTATCTGATTCCACCACTTTCTCCGGCAGCACGTCCCAGATATCACTCACTGTGTAAAGAACTTACCCCTCAAATTCCTTATAAAAACCCTTCCTCTTACATTAACCTCTGCTCTCTTGTTTTTGATACCCCTACATGGGAAAAAGATTCCCCTCAACAAAACTAATGCACAGGGGTTGCTATTACATCTGTACATTGATCAGGCATCTTCACTTGCTGAAAATGTCTTGCAAGTAATTTGTGCAAATGCCAGTACAAAGCAATCAGCAGGCAGTGTAAAAATAGGTTATGGTAAAGATAGCTATTTAGCTACATATTA
Organism: Pristis pectinata; assembly: GCF_009764475.1. Taxonomy (NCBI): domain Eukaryota; kingdom Metazoa; phylum Chordata; class Chondrichthyes; order Rhinopristiformes; family Pristidae; genus Pristis; species Pristis pectinata. Next base: position 20,347,320 of record NC_067433.1, on the reverse strand, counting down.
TTGCAAGGACTACTGTACCTGCACCATAACCTTGATCTGTCCAGGAAATACCTGCAGAGAACTGCAGATCCAAAGCTGTACCCACTGCAGTAGTTCTCCTTGGTGTGGAACTCTCCCAAACAACATTATTCAAAAGACACCAACTGGCTACATGAAGAGGTTTAACCATCCCATGCAAGCAGGATACCAGATTCTTAATTGTCCAGTCCGGAAGGTAATGCTGTGCAATTTGGTTCCCAATGCAGTTTACTCAGATACTTGATGGTTCTAGCAAAAACCTGACCTAATTCTGAGACATGCTGACTTTGGAGTTTTGGTTATCCCAGCTGTAATCAAAGCTCATATAAAAAAGTCCATCTGCTAATAAGTTAGACTGAAATATCAGGGAGCTCACCAGCGTCTCTACTTCCTCAGGAGGCTAAAGAAATTTGGCATGTCCTCTTTGACACTCACCAACTTTTATCAATGCACCATAGAAAGCATCCTATCTGGATGCATCACAGCTTAGTATGGCAACTGCTCTGCCTGGGACTGCAAGAAACTGCATAGAGTTATGGACACAGCTCAGCATATCACGGAAACCAGCCTCCCCTTCATGGATCCTGTCTATACTTCTCGCTGCCTTGGGGAAGTAGCCAGCATAATCAAAGACCCCACCCACCCAGGACATTCTTTCTCCCCTCTCCCATTAGGCAAAAGATACAAAGGCCTGAAAGCACCTACCACCAGACCCAAGGACAGCTTCTATGCTGCTGTTATAAGACTATTGAACGGTTCCCTAGTACAATAAAATGGACTCTTGACCTGACAATCTACCTCGTTATGACCTTGCACCTTATTGTCTACCTGCACTGCACTTTCTCTGTAGCTGTGACACTTTACTCTGCATTCGGTATTGTTTTACCCTGTACTACCTCAATGCACTGTGTAATGAATTGATCTGCATGAACGGTATTCAAGACAAGTTTTTCACTGTACCTCGGTCCAAACCAATTCCAATTCCACATTGGAAACTGTTGAATTACATTTGTGTTCAATAGGTTTCTTGGAGGAGGTGCTACAGAAGGAAATTGTATTCTCTAAGCATCTATCACAATTGCCCATTTAGGTTGTGGAACAGTTAAATATAGACCAGTCATAAACTACCCGAATGGTGGAACAGAGTCAAAAGGCTGAATGGTCTACTGTTCTGTTGTAACCTCAATCTACAAAATATCGTGAAATTAACAGCTGCCTGCTTTAGATTGATTTTAATTACCTTGAATGTAGAGAATATATCACTGACAACTCAAAATAATCAAAGTGTGAGATTTTTTAATGTTTTTAATTGAAAAATGATCTTATAATTATATAGAGCATAATGAAATATCAACAGTTCCATTAACATACAAACAATCAGAAGCACAACAATCTTTCATAAAAATGGAAAATGCTTGAATTTTTTGTTACTAAGCATCCTAATCATCGTCTTATACCTCTTACACAGAAACCAGGGAAACCAGTACTTGCTGCACAAACACGCTGTGACATCATCATTATTGCTGCTCGGTTTCTGCCAGGAAAAGGTCTCCTTAGAACTTGTTTCCTGAACAGATGTGATTATCTAGTGTGGATGTTATAGGTTTAGTGATGGTGCATTAAATCCTAGAATTCACTGAAATTACAACTACAACAATTTGTACTTGTTACAGCACTTAAAAGTGGTAAAATGCTCCAAGGTCTTTCACATCAAACAAAATCTGACACTAAGTCATGTGAGGAGATACCAGGGCAGACGATCAAAAGCTTTGTTGAAGTAGATTTTAAGGAACTTCATATCAGAAAGAAGAATGGAGTGGCAATGAGATTTAGGGAGGAATGCCAAAGACAGGGCTGACAGCTGAGCCAAAATGGTGAAGAGTTTGAATCTAGGAATACTCAAGAAACTAAGTCAGGTAACTCAGTTATCTCGGTGGGAGATTGCAGGGATAGAGAGGGGTGAGACCATGAAAGGATTTGAACATAAGATGAGAGCTGTAAAATTGGTCTAACGAGTGTGGGGGACTAAACACGGGAATAAATGGGTTACCCTGGCAGCAAGTGGTGACCTCAGAGGAATGTGACCCTTTCAATTTACTGATCTGATGGCAGATGTTGTAACCCACTGCACAGGTCTCTGGGTTATCTCTGTAATTAATCCTCGATGGGATACCTGGAAAGGAATCAGTTCTCGGAGCCCCACTGCACAGTAAATGCAATGACTGTCACCAGGTATTTTTCTGACATTGCAAGCTGAATCCATGTTGAGTTACCATAAATCAAACAAATGGCAATCCAAAAAATCATAAAATGCTGGAAATACTCGGCAGGTCGGGAGAGAGAAACAGAAAGGTCATTAACTGTTTCTCACTCCACAGATGCTGCCTAACCTGAGTGTTTCCAACATGCTCTGTTTTTATTCCATGTTTAGTTACATTTGTCTTCAACTATGTCAGATAATATTTATGCTGGAACTATAAGGGCAGCACAGTGGTACAGCTAGTAAAGCCACGATTTCACAGTGCCAGTGACCCAAGTGCAATCCTCACCTCCAGTGCTGCCTGTGTGGAGTTCGCACATTCTCCCTGTGACTGAGTGGGTTTCCCGCGGGTGCTCTAGCTCCCTCCCCCACATCCATAATATGTGCGGGTTGGTAGGTTAACTGGCAACAGTAAATTGCCCCTAGTGTGTGGTTAGTGGTAGAACCTGGGGGGAGTTGATGAGATGTGAGGAGAAGAAAACGGAATTAGTGCAGGATCAGTATAAATGGATGGCATGGAGGGAAGAATTAGTTTCTAAATATCTACAGGTTGCGGATTGAGGTTTTTACATTTGGACATGGTCTCTATGCTCCACTTCTTTATAATATTTCTTCCTAAACCCATAATAGCCTAACACTGACTCCTACAACCTTCTCTCTGCTCTCCCTTCCTTCCAGTAAGGTGCAAGATGATGCAACATTCTCCTTGGAAGCAAGAGAGTTAAATAGTGTGGATACATGCCCAGGAAATTCCTTCATAACATCAGTGCACTTTGTGAAGGTTTGTGTAGTACAGTGTAAATACAGACTGAGTTGCTGAATAATTATCAGCCTATCCTGATTATAATTCTAGAACAAACATTTTCATGCTTATGGCCACTGTTATTATGGCCAATGTGGCAGCTTCTGGAACAGCACTTTGGTCAATTTGAGTCACTGGTTGTAATGTGAGAACTTTCAGGACAAGAAAGATCACTTAGTCACAGAGTTTACTGGCTATAAACAAACGTAGAGGATCAATGTTCCAGTTGGATCATGGACATCATCCCAGCTCACTTCAGATTTGTTACTTTGGAGTCACCTCTGAAAATCAGGAATGTTTCTCAAAACCAATGGACCAATTAATTAACACCATCAGGAAACTGAATGTTTTTACTTTTCTTCCTCCTCTATGCTTGCATCAATTTCGTAACTGTTACAAGAACCCTGAGTATAGGGCAAAGAGAACATTTAATTTTAACACCCTTCAATATAATCTCAAAGAAACAGTGAAAAATGCACATGGAATAAAGTTAACTAATAGGGGAATGAGAGGACTGTAATTATCTCACTGAGCGGAAGGCAAAAATGAGCCTGATCTCCCCAGATGCAGGAGAGGCAGCAGACAGGAAGCAAAGCATGAAGGTTTGACACTGGACATCTCCCTCCTTGGTGAGGTCCAAGGACCTCCATGGAAAATAGTGAGACCGGCAGGAATCAATTATGGAGGATAAGCTATAATGCAATTAAAGCTATCTCTGTTGAGGAGGAAGTACCAACACTCACTCTTCTCTTTAAGAAGAGATTCACTGACCTGATGGCTCTCACTGGTTGTTTGGGAGTGGTTCTTATGCTTCTCTAAGAAGCCATCCATATCACTGATATCCAGAGGGATTTGCTCGACCGTTGATTCATGGGGCATCTGCAGAAAGGAAACAATCTCTCAGTAATCAATATTCAACACCGTCATTTCTCTAAACTGGGCAGCTGGCGCCAGGCCTTGAAGTTCCAGAACAAAAAAACAAACAGCCAGAGCAACTCAGCGAGTCAAGCAGCAACACTGGGGTGGGTGTGGGAAGGAATTGTTTGACATTTTGGGTCGAGAATCTGCAGCAGGGACTGAGAGTGGAGAGGGAAGAAAGTCAGTATAAAGAGCAGAGGGGAGAGGAGAGACGGGGCTGGTAGGTGATAGGTGGACCAAGGAGGGATGAAGGATGACAGGCAGATGGAGCCAGGTGGGGGAAGGGGAGGGTGAGGGTGGACACAGAGGCTGGAGGGTGATAATCGGGGACACAAAGCCTATTGCGGACAGAGTGCAGGTGCTCTGCAAATTGGTCATCTTGCCTGCACCTGTTTCACCGACGTAGAGGAGCATAGACTAAGCAACTGAGTTTGCAGAGCACCTATGCTGTGTACGCATTGGTTGTTCCGAGTTCCCAGATGCATGCCATTTTTATTTGCACACAGACCCGTCTTTCCTTGGCCTTCCTCCACTGCCAGGGTGAGGCCCAACACAAACTAGAGGAAATTTTCTGCCTGGTTAATCTACAACCCAATGATATGAATATTGAATTTTCCAATTTCAGGTAACCCCAGCTCTCTGTGTTCCCCTCTCCTTCCCCCTCCCATCCATCCTCCAGTCCTCCCATTTTGTCCCCTTTCCCCCCTCCAGCCCGCCCTCACGTTATTTTGTCCCCTCCCCCTCTTGGACCCATCCATCTGCCACCCACTGTGTCCCCTCCCCCATCTGCTTCCATCTGCTCTTCACCTGTCCCCCCATGGTTCCCATTATCACCGTCCTTACTCACAGATTCCGGCACCTGTAGCCCTTGTGTTCCTGCTTATCAGCCCCCAGCCCTCCCCTCTCCCTCCCCCCTCGCTCCATCTGTCCCTTCAGTTTGTCTGCTTCCACCTATCACCCACCTGCCTCTGTCACCCAACCCCACCCCTCCCTCCCCCACCCAACCCCACCCTCCTCCCTCCCCCCCCACCCAACCCCACCCTCCTCCCCCCCCCCCCCCCACCCCCCACCCAACCCCACCCTCCTCCCTCCCCCACCCAACCCCACCCTTCCCCCCCAACCCCACCCTTCCCCCTCCCCCCACCCAACCCCACCCTCCTCCCTCCCCCACCCAACCCCCACCCTTCCCCCTCCCCCACCCAACCCCACCCTTCCCCCTCCCCCACCCAACCCACCCTCCCTCCCCCCTCCCCCACCCAACCCCACCCTTCCCCCTCCCCACCCAACCCCACCCTCCTCCCTCCCCCACCCCAACCCCACCCTTCCCCCTCCCCCACCCAACCCCACCCCTCCCTCCCCCACCCAACCCCACCCTCCTCCCTCCCCCACCCAACCCCACCCTCCTCCCTCCCCCACCCAACCCCACCCTCCTCCCTCCCCCACCCAACCCCACCCTTCCCCCTCCCCCACCCAACCCCACCCTTCCCCCTCCCCCACCCAACCCCACCCTCCTCCCTCCCCCACCCCCCCCACCCTTCCCCCTCCCCCACCCAACCCCACCCCTCCCTCCCCCACCCAACCCCACCCCTCCCTCCCCCACCCAACCCCACCCTCCTCCCCCCCCACCCAACCCCACCCTCCTCCCTCCCCCACCCAACCCCACCCTTCCCCCTCCCCCACCCAACCCCACCCTTCCCCCTCCCCCACCCAACCCCACCCTTCCCCCTCCCCCCCCGGCTCCACCCTTCCCCCTCCCCCACCCAACCCCACCCTCCTCCCTCCCCCACCCAACCCCACCCTTCCCCCTCCCCCACCCAACCCCACCCTTCCCCCTCCCCCACCCAACCCCACCCTCCCCCTCCCCCACCCAACCCCACCCTTCCCCCTCCCCCACCCAACCCCACCCTTCCCCCTCCCCCACCCGGCTCCACCCTTCCCCCTCCCCCACCCAACCCCACCCTCCTCCCTCCCCCACCCAACCCCACCCTTCCCCCTCCCCCACCCGGCTCCACCCTTCCCCCTCCCCCACCCAACCCCACCCTTCCCCCTCCCCCACCCAACCCCACCCTTCCCCCTCCCCCACCCAACTCCACCCTTCCCCTCCCCCACCCAACCCCACCCTCCTCCCTCCCCCACCCAACTCCACCCTCCTCCCTCCCCCACCCAACCCCACCCTTCCCCCTCCCCCACCCAACCCCACCCTTCCCCCTCCCCCACCCAGCTCCACCCTCCACCCTCCTCCCTCCCCCCCTGACTCCATCCCTTGTCATCCTTCACCCCTCCTCGGTCCACCTATCACCTACCGGTCCCTGTCTCATCCCTCCCCTCCTCTTTATGTTGACTGTCTCAACTATCAGTCCTGATGAAGGATCCTGACCAGAGACATCAGTAGTTCCTTCTCTGTTCCCACCCCCCCCCCCCCCCCCCCACAGATGCTGGTCGACCTGCTGAGTTCCTCCAGCAGTTTGTTTTTGCTCCATATTCCAGCATCTGCAGCTCTTGTCTCAAGTTCCGGAAGTTCTTTTAGTTCTTAACATAAATGTCCATTAAACATAATGTTGAAGCTTTCCCAGTAGTCAATGCATAAATCACAGAGTCTATTTGTTCTCAGGTTCAATTCCAGCCTGTGCCAAGTTAAATTGGTACAAGCAGTGGAGCAGTAAGTACACCACGATAGGCTTCAGTGCCCTTGGGGAAAGGAGGAGGTAAATCAGATCCTGATCATTATGCAATGACGCTGCAGAGAAGTGTGTGGTAGCTGTTATGTTGGGCGAGGGACATTCGGTTCAGCTGTGTTATCCCACCCAGTAGCAAAGATTGCAGACTGTCCAAGCTCACATCCAGAATGAGTGAAGTACTGAAGCGCTTTCAATGGGAAGCAACCTGTAGCTCACCAAAAGTCCTGGCCTGAAGGAAAGCACGAGAGAAACGGTACAGTGGTTTATTATTAATAAAAGTGAAACAGCTTGGCAAGTGTGTAAAGGGACGATTAAATATAAATCAACAAGGCAGGGATTCAGAATGTATTTTTTCCAAAGAATATGGGGAGACAACAGAAGTGTATACCAAATAATTAAATTTGGTATATACTGTTCTATCAACCTCACCAGAGGAATATAAGGACCAGAAAAACTGCATAGCATAGCAGCGGAGGCACTCTGACAGGCTCTGACGTGACTTTGCGTCACTAATAGTAGGGTTGCAATAGAGGCAGATTCAATTGTGGCACTCTGAAGGGAGGTGCATAAGTAATGGAAAGGGAAGATTTTGCAGGGCTATGGGGAGAGGGCATGAGATTAGCTGGAAGTTAACAGGCCAAATGGCTTTCTATACTATAACTTTACTGATTTCACTTGGGGCAAAGGAAAGAACAAGTCTGTTCAATCAAACTGACAATTCCACTCTGTGTAGAAAGAAATGGTGATAAACAGGTCGTCCTTATCCTGAACTCAGCAGCAGTTGCAATAACTCTTAAATGTGCCACCTTCAAAGAGGGCAACATGTGCTAGACATAGTGGGAGGATTTTTAACATTCCCTCCACTGTCTGAACAAATCAGCAGTTGGTTGTGGGAGTGGGGAGAGGGAGATTAAACTGTTAATAATTGAAAATCTGACTCCAACCTGTCTACTAGAGTTCCTGCCTCCTGTTGAAGCAGAGCCGACTAGAGGACAGGCAAGAAACTGCTTCTGAGAATTCTGCCAGTAATTAAAGTGGTTAATGAGAGCCGACCTTCACACATTAGATGTAATGATTGTGGACCAGGTTTGCCAGGGCTCAGGAAACCTGACTGCAGACAGGTGGTGACAACAGCCATGTCCAGCTTGCAAAGGCCTTTGCTTGGGTTCCAGAAGGATCCTGGGTGTCAGAGGAAGCTGGAATGATCATCTCCAATACCCTGTTCCCCACTATCTAATGCCTAATCAGTTTGCCTCCCTGTGATCCACTGATCACCTCCTCTAGTGAAGTATTACCACTTCTCCAAGGCCAATTGGCCTTCCCCTTGTACAATTCCAAGCAACCTCTGGTACCACATCCAATGGTCAGCTGGCCTCTCAACCTGGCTGTCTTTCAATGGGATGGGAGCTCTGCACCACCCACAAAGAGGAATCATGGTGCAATGGATATGTTACTGGAACAGCAGTTGACGGTCTGGACCATTGATCCAAAGGCACAAGTTCAAGTCCCGTAACAGCTGAAGAACTCTGGAATTTAAATATTAACTTAATCTTGGTGACAATAACAATGAAACAATAGGATTGTCATAAAAAAAAGTACCGGTATGTCATGAAAATCCATCTGGGTTGTTGCTGTACTACAGGGAACAAAATCTACTGTCTGGTCTGCATGTTATTCCAGAATCACCAATGTGGTTGTCTCTTCACCACCTCCTCAGTGCAGGGGGAGATAGGGATGGACGATAAATGCTGACATTACCCCCCAAACTCCAACTCACAGTCACCTTGGGCAACTAGTCTGCAGCCTCCCAATGCCCAAAGATCATGCACCTGGCTTAGCACAACATTTCAGACAGAGAATCAATCCATCTACAGCAGATCCCAGTTAAGAATACTTGTGATCCTGTGAGGCACTGAACTGATGAATTGTCCTTCTAACCTCACATTCCCAAGTAATGATTATTTAATAAACACTCTGAGAGAATGCCTGACGTACCAGTACAGGAGGTGCTCGGAACAGGTAGCTGAAAGGGTAATACAAGAGATTTATACAAGAGGCAGCATACAGGTCAGCATAGCGCATCAATTGACTGGCAAAAAGGGTCTGCCTGGAGCCACATCGTAACAAGCTTCCCATCTTTCCGTAGCACATGTCCATCTCATGGGTCACCATCTGGAAGCATGTGGAAAAGTAGATTGGATTACTGGTAAATAAAAAGGAATGCACCTCCCTTCAGAACAATCCCCACCAGAACACTGCCAACTTCTCACAGCCTCACACAATAACTGTGGTGGTGAAAACCCTTTCACCTTTGTACCCTCAGAAGACTAGCATACCATCTCTGCATGCAGCTTCTTGCTGTTCCTAAAAACAATCTTGGACGCATACCCTTCCTGACAAGTCATTCTACCTGCTGTTCACCCTCAATCTAAGTCATTGTTTCCTGGCACCTGATCTGAACTTCCTCCAGTGTCTGGAGCTTGTATCTTCCTTTCCATTGCTCTGCTGTGTTGGGAAATCTTGCTCTGGCCTTATTTTCTTTATCCCTTTTACTATTGTATATGGTTCCATAGTGGCTGCTCACAAATGTCTCTTTAGTTACAAGGAAAGTAGACAATTAAGTCGTTTTTCTCTGACTCCATGGTATCAGCCTTGTTGCCCTCCTCTGTACCTCTTCAAGGCCTGAGTGACCACTTTACAACACTTTGCCTAGATCCATGCAAACTGCTTCACTTATGGGCTGGCCACAATGCTGAATGATTTCTGGGAACTTGGAGCACCTACAGGATGCCATGCAGCAATGTGCTAAGCTTCCTTCAACAACACCTCCCAGACCAGCTGTCTCTACCACTGAGGAAGAATGGACACCAGTCTCAGAGACATTCCTGATATCTAGATCCAGGTCACAAATCTTGACTCGGAAACATATTACCATTTCTTCACCAATAGCAGGGTCCAAACTCTTGTGCATCTTCTCTAACAACACTATGGGAGTTCCTTCATCAGAAGTACTGCAGTGGTTCAAGGCAGTAGTTCTCCACCATGTTCTCCGGGGTAATTAGCTGGCCTTGTACGAACTGGGAAAAAGATCATGGCATCTGTGGCTCCACTTCCCTGGTGAGCAGTGAGTCAGTTTACTCTGCTGGTTCTGTTTCAACTGATGGCATGTCTTATGGTTACAAGAGTGAAAAACAAGTGGGGCAGGGAGCAGAAAGCATTAAACTTCAAGAACAAGTATAGGGGTGAGTAGGTGATCAAAATAATAGACAGAAGTTTCAACAGCAAACTGGTTCTGGCAAGATCATTTCCCTGCTTTAACCATATGAATGCCTATGAGTAGCCTATTCAACATAGTTGGGTTCTCAATTAATGCAGGCAGACAAGTATTAATCACAATGCCTAAACAACCTAAGGAGTTTCAATATGGTCTTTCACTGATTGTTAAGTATAACACCTCCACTATCATTGTCTATCAGGGAATCATACACTCCACACTATCTGTGGTCTGCAGATTTGAACAGCTGTACCATTACTGATTTATTTCATTTCATAGCTAATTGGAGATGCCCACTAACCTTAATCCGCTTCCGAACTGAGGTGATATCAGGCCGTTCATTGCTGCTGCTGTCGAGGTGCCTAAAAAGGAGACAAGTGTAAGTTAAGTCGTTCCAACAGCCAACTTCTCAATGGCAGTAGCTCAGCGAGTCAAAAACTTTCTTCCAACTATTGGCAAAGACATAATTTACATCTGACATAATATTTAACCCTTTATTGCTCAGTTTTCTAACAACACAAAAAATTTAAAAATGGGTTTAATGTAAATGGGTGGTCGATGGTCGGTACGGACTCGGTGGGCGAAGGGCCTGGGCTGTATCTCTCACTCACTCTATGACACTGGGAGTACCTTCACCACAAGGATTACAGCCAGTTCTCCACCACATTCTCCAGGGAGTTAAACTGTGAGCCTGGCATAAAGCCAACTTCTTAAGTATGAATAAAGAAAGGCAGGTGAACACATTCAGATACTGGACTTCCTATTCATGGCCAGACTGCTAAGGACTAGTTCACTTCTGCTTTCATTCGCTCTCTTTAGTGTAAATTCCCAGCCAGCTCTCAGATTCAGCACCAATAGCGGCATACATAAGGTGATTGGCCGCTGTCTTTTCTCCAGGATAGGAGGGTGCGAAACTAGAGGACATAGGTTTAAGGTGAGAGGGGAAAGATTTAAAAGGAACCTGAGGGGCAACTTTTACCACACAGAGGGTTGTGAGCATACGGAACAGACTGCCAGAGGAAGCTGTAGAGGTGGGTACAATTACGGCATTTAAAAGACATTTGGACAGGTACATGGATAGGAAAGGTTTAGAGGGACATGGGCCAAATGCAGCCAAATGAAACTGGCTCAGTTAGACAACTTGGTCAGCATGAACAAGATGGGCCAAAGGGCCTGTTTTCCGTCCTGTATAACCCTATGACTCTAATTCATTTCTGATGGTGAACTCACTTGTAAAATTCAGCCAAAAATATATCGAGATTACGAAGTTCTTCAAAAAGAGCTGCAAGAAAGCAGAGGAGATGGTAAAATATCACTCAGTGTTATTACCGAGCAAATTGCCAAAGATCAAAGGTACTTATCTATAATGCCTTAATCTAAGAAATTCATCGCAAGATGTGCACAAGTCCTTAATTAGGCAAGTGGACATCAAGCCAAGGATGATATTAGCTCTAATTGATCACAAATGTTCCATAAGTCAGCAGACTGGAAGCTGGAATATTATTCAACAGCTGGGTCTCAACAAAGCTGCAGAAAACGTCTACAAGTCACAGGCGACCAGTACTACTGGATAGGAGTGGTGATGAAGCTTCTGAAGAAAACTCAAAAAGGACTGAACATGACAGATATGGATAGGTGGAGTGAGGAAGAGTTCTAATGTCAGAGGAGAGAGGAAGGTAGTGGATGAAGCTGAATAAATACAAAAGGGAAGATTGCTGCAGGAAAATGAAACTCAAAAGAAAACTGCAAATGCTGGAAATCTGAAATAAAAGCAGAAATTGCTGGAAAAGACTCAGGACAGGCAGTATCTGTGGAAAGGCCCTTCATCAGGACTGGTGCTGTGTGGGCTTGTTCAAAGCAAACCAAAATTACACACAAAACTAGAAATGACCAGAACTACACTTCTGAGGAGAAAAACTCAAATCAGATCTGTGAGGCATGACGTTCCCTGCACAAAACTGTGCTGTTCCCCATAATCAGTCCCTGCTTTTCCAAATGAATGTAAATCCTGTCCCTCAGAATCTTCTCCAACAACTTCCCTACCTCTGATGCAAGGCTCACTGGCCTGTAGCTTCCAGACTTATTCCTCCTGCCCTTTTTGAACAAGGGACAACATTAGGTGTCGTCCAGTCTTCTTGTACCTCACCAGTGGCTAATGAAAATGCAAAAACCTCCGTCAGAGCCCCATCAATCTCCTCCCTTGCTTCTCTTAGCATCCCGGGATAGCTCTCGTCAGGCCCTGGAGATTTATCCACCCTAATGTGCTTCAATATTTCTTGCACTACCTCCTTCTGGAATATCACTGTATCCTTCTTGTGGCTCTCCAGCCTCTACCCCCTCCTTCCTGGTGAATACCAACGAGAAGTATTCATTTAAGTTCTTGCTCATATCCCTGACTCCATGCACAGATTACCCCTCTGGTCCCTAAGGAGACCTTTGCCTTCCTTAGATACCTCTTGCTTCTAATATATTTATATCAGGCTTCAGGATTCTCCTTAATCCTACTTGCCAGAGTCAGCTGACAGTTAGACAGTTGACTCTCAAGTGGCGAGTTGAGAACCTGGTTGAACCCTTCATCTGAGTCCAGATGAAGGGTCCCAACTCGAAACGTCGACTGTCCACTTCCCTCTACAAACGCTGCTTGACCCGCTGAATTCCTCCAACAATCTGTTTTTTGCTATCGGATGTTGTTCTCCTCCCTAGCAGCTGTTCCTCATATACCTCTCCCAGGACCTGTCTTCCACTATTGAACTTCACCTTCCCCCAGTTTAACGCACTCACTCAAGGACCACCTTTATCTTTTTCCTTGACTTCCTTGAAGCTTTACCGAACGATGGTCACCGTTCCCAAAGGGGTCCTCCACAGACACTTCCACCACTTGTCATTCTCATTTGCTAATACAAGTTTGAGTATAGCCCCTTCCCTAATAGGAATTTCTGCATACTGCTTTAAAAAAAATCCTCGCACGCTTTTTATAAATGTCACCGCATCTAAGTCCCTTACACTAAGGCAATCCCAATAAGTACTGGGAAAGTTAAAATCCCTCACCACTACCACCTACCAAATCAGCGATTTGCCTACATATCTGTTCTTCTAATTCTTGTTGACTATTGGGAGGCCTGTAATATAACCCTATCAAATTGAAAGCCCCTTTCTTAATATTATTTTCTTATTTTATTTTATTATTTTTAACTACTATCCATATAGCCTCATTGGCTAATCCCCTCAGGACATCTTCCCAGAGTACTGCCATACTACTGTCCCTGATCAGCAGTGCAACACTCCCTCCTTTTTTGTACCTCTTCTGTCACGCCTGAAACTTCTATACCTGGAATATTGAGCTGGCAATCCAGTCACATTTCCGTGATTGCAATCCCAAGAGCTGATCCATGGCCTCAGCTCATCCATCTTACCTGCAAAGCTCTTTGCATTAAAGTAACTGCAGTTAACCCTACCAGCCGTCTTGTGCTTCCCCACCTGCTTCTGTCTGCTCAGTCGACTGGCCTTGCCTGCTCCATTTTCTATGTAAGATTTTGTCTCCCCACCTCCTTGAGGTAGGGTCTTAAATTGAGGCAGGGTCGACTTCAATAGTATAAGCCAGGATCTGGTAAAAGTAGATTGGGAGCAGCTGCTAGAGGAGAAAACTTGGATCATTGGGATCTCTTCTGGGGCGGGGGTGACCTGTACAAGAGGAACGGGTTGCACCTTATCTGGAGGGGAACTAATATCGTGGCAGGGAGGTTCACTGGTGCAACTCGGGAGGGTTTAAACTAGTTTAGCAGGTGGATGAGAAGCAGAGCACCAGGTCAGAAAGTGGAGGGATTGAGAGGAAGGTAGATGTCAGGGCCAGTAAGTCCGGAGGAAGGATAACAGGCACAATGGGATGGATGGTTGAAGTGTATTTATTTTAATGCTAAGAGTATTAAGGGTAAGGGTGATGAAATTAGAGCATGGATTAATACATAGAACTATGATGCTGTGGCCATTGTCGAGGCTTGGTTGAGAGAGGGACAGGACTGGATGCTTAGTTCCAGGGTTTTGATGTTCTAGAAAAGATAGAGAGGGAGGTAAAAGAGGGGGTGAGAGTAGCACTATTAATCAGGGACAATATCACTGCTGCACTCAGAGAAGACAAACTGCACGGCTCATCCACAGAGTCTATGTGGGTAGAACTCAAAAATGACTCCGATGGGATTATACTACAGACCCCCACCCCCACCCCCAATAGCCACCGGGACATTGAGGAACAGGTATGCAGGCAGATTAGGGAAAGGTGCAAAAACGACAGAGCTTTTGTCGTGGGTGACTTCAACTAGCCCAGTACAGACCAGGACCTCCTGAGTGCAAGAGGTTTAGATGGGGCAAAATTTGATAGATGCATCTAAGAGGGTTTTTTAAATCAGTATGTAGATAGTCCAACCAGAGGAGTACTGGACCTGGTGTTGGGAAATGAGCCTGGCCAGGTGACTGACCTTTCAGCGGGGGAACAGTTAGAAAACAGTGATCACAAGTCCTTAAGTTTTAATATAGCTACGAATAAGGATAATTATGGATCTTGTGAGAGAGTATTAAATTGGGGCAGGGTAAATTAAATATTAGGCAGGAACTAGGGAGTTAACTGGGAACAGATGTTTTTGGGCAAATCCACATCTGACATGTGGAGGGTGTTTAAAGACCAACTGCACAGAGTACAGGACAGGGATGTTCCAGTGAGAAGGAAGGACAAGGATGGCAGGGTAAGGAGACCTTGGATGTTGAGAGAGGTGGTGAATTTAGTCAAGAAGAAAAAGGAAACATATGTAAGGTTTAGGAAGCTAAAGTCAAACAGAGCCCTTGAGGATTATAAAGAAGCTAGAAAAGAACTCAAGGGAATTATGAGAGTCAGGAAGTGCCATGAAAAGTCCTTGACAAGATGGATTAAAGAGAATCCTAAGGCATTCTATACATACATCAAGAGGAAAACTAAGGAAAGTGTAGGACACTCAAGGATAAAGGAGGCAACGTGTGCTTGGGCATGGAGGACGTGGGCGTGGTCCTAAATGAGTACTTTGCGACGGTATTTACTGAGGATGTGGAGGATAGGGAGATCAGTGTGAACTGTACTAATATGTTAGGGCATTTTGAGATAAGGAAAGAGGTAGAGTTGTGTCTCTTGAAGAACATTAAGGTGGATAAGTCCCCGGGTCTGATGGGATATACCCGAGGTTATTGAGGGAGGCAAGAGATGAGATTGCTGGGGCCTTGACCAAGATCTTTATGTCCTCTCTAGCCACAGACGAGGTCCTGGAGGACCGGCGAGTAGCTAATGTTGTTCCTTTGTTCAAGAAAGGGAATAGCGATAATCCTGGTAACTATATATCGATGAGTCTCATGTTAGGGAAGCTATTCTTAGGGATAGGGGTTATGAGCATTTCAAAGACCATAGCCTAATTAGGGACAGTCAGCATAACTTTGTGCTGGGCAAATCACGTCTTACTAACTTGACTATGTTTGTCAAGGAGGTGATGAAGGTGATCGATGAAGGTAGAACTGTCGATGTTGTCTACATGGATTTGAAAAGGTCCCTCATGGGAACTCATCCAGAAGATTAAGATGCATGGGATTCATGGTGACATGGCCATTTGGATTCAGAATTGGCTTGCTCATGGAAGACATAGGGTAGTGGTTGACGGGACTTATTTTGGCTGGAGGTCCATGACTAAGTGGTGTTCCACAGGGATCCGTACTGGGACCTCTGCTTTTTGCGACATAAATATATGACTTAGATAAAAACGTGGATGGGTGGGTCAGTATGTTCGCAGCTGATACAAAGGTTGATGGGTTGTGGATAGTGTAGAAGATTGCCAAAGCATACAGCAGGAAAAGAAAAGCATACAAAAGGTACAGAGAGCTAGGTAATGTTAGAGATCTGGAGGAGTACAAGGCTAAAAGGAAGGAATTTAAGAAAGATTAGGAGAGCCAGAAGGGGCATGAGAAGGCCTTGGCGGGCAGGATTAGGGAAAACCCCAAGGCGTTCTACAAGTATGTGAAGAGTAAGAGGATGAGATGTGAAAGGATAGGGCCTATCAAGTGCAGCAGTGGGAAAGTGTGTATGGATCCGGAAGAAATAGCAGAGGTACTTAATGAATATTTTACGTCAGTATTCACCACGGATAAAGATCTGGGGGATTGTAGTGGGGACTTGCAGTGGCCTGAAAAGCTTGAGCACGTAGATATTAGAAAAGAGGTGGTGCTGAAACTTTTGGAAAGCATCAAGTTAGATAAGTCGCTGGGACCAGATGAGATGTACCCCAGGTTGCTGTGGGAGACGAGGGAGGAGATTGCGGAGCCTCTGATGATGATCTTTGTGTCGTCCATGGAGAGGTTCCGGAAGATTGGAGGGTTGCGGATGTTGTTCCCTTATTCAAGAAGGGGAATAGGGATAGTCCAGGAAATTATAGACCGGTGAGTCTTACCTCAGTAGTTGGTAAGCTGATGGAGAAGATCCTGAGGGGCAGGATTTATGAACATTTGGAGAGGTATAATATGATTAGGAATAGTCAGCATGGCTTTGTTAAGGGCAGGTCCTGCCTTATGAGCCTGATTGAATTTTTTGAGGATGTGACTAAGCACATTGATGAAGGGAGAGCAGTAGATGTAGTGTATATGGATTTTGGCAAGGCGTTTGATAAGGTACCTCATGCGAGGCTTATGGAGAAGGTGAGGAGACATGGGATCCAAGGGGATATTGCAGTGTGGATCCAGAACTGGCTGGTCCACAGAAGGCAAAGAGTGGTTGTTGAAGGGTCGTATTCTGAGTGGAGGTCGGTGACCAGTGGTGTACCTCAGGGATCTGTACTGGGACCCTTACTATTTGTGATTTTTATAAACGACCTGGATGAGGAAGTGGAGGAGTAGGTTAGTAAGTTTGTGGATGACACAAAGGTTGGGGGTGTTGTGGATAGTTTGGAGGGCTGTCAGAGGTTACAGAGGGTGCAGAGTTGGGCTGAGAAGTGGCAGATGCAGTTCAACCCAGATAAGTGTGAAGTGGTTCATTTTGGTAGGTCAAATATGTTGGCAGAATATAGTATTAATGGTAGGACCTCTTGGCAGTGTGGAGGATCAGAGGGATCTTGGGGTCCGAGTCCATAGGATGCTCAAAGCAGCTGCACAGGTTGACTCTGTGGTTAAGAAGGCATATGGTGTATTGTCCTTCATCAATCGGGGAATTGAATTTAGGAGCCGTGAGGTATTGTTGCAGATATATAGGTCCCTGGTCAGACCCCACTTGGAGTACTGTGCTCAGTTCTGGTCGCCTCACTACAGGAAAGATGTGGAAGCCATAGGGAGGGTACAGAGGAGATTTACAAGGATGTTGCCTGGAATGCGGAGCATGCCTTATGAAAGCAGGTTGAGGGAACTTGGCCTTTTCTCCTTGGAGAGACGGAGGAAGAGGGGGGACCTGATAGAGGTGTATAAGATGATGAGAGTTATTGATAGGGCAGATAGTCAGAGGCTTTTCCCCAGGGCTGAAATGGTGGCCACAAGAGGACATAGGTTTAAGGTGCTGGGGAGTAGATATAGAGGAGATGTCAGGGGTAAGTTTTTTACTCAGAGAGTGGTGAGTGAGTGGAATGGGCTGCCGGAAATGGTGGTGGAGGCTGATACGATAGGGTCTTTTAAGAGACTGTTGGATAGGTACATGGAGCTGAGTAAAATAGAGGGCTATGGGTAAGCCTAGTAATTTCTAGAGTAGCGACATGTTCGGCACAGCTTTGTGGGCCGAAGGGCCTAAATTGTGCTGTAATTGTTCTATGTTCTATATAGATCAGTTGTAGATAGGGGTGGAGAAATCACAGATGGAGTTTAATCCGGCCAAGTATGAGGTGTTGCACCTTGGGAGATCAAACTTAAAGCAATGGTACACAGTTAATGGCAGGAACCTTAACAGTGTTGATGTACAGAGGTACCTAGGGGTCCAAGTCCATAGCTCCCTGAAACTGGCTGCACAGGCTGACAGGGTGGTAGAGGAGGGGTATGGAATGCTTGCCAGGACATTGTATCCAAGAGTCAGGAAGTTATGTTGCATCTTTATAAAATTCTGGTTAGGCTGCATCTGCAGTATTGCATTCAGTTCTGGTCGCCCCATTATAAGAAGGATCTGACGCTTTGGAGAGGGTGCAGGAGAGGTTCACCAGGACGCTGTCTGGATTAGAGGGCATATGCTATAAGGAGAGGTTGGACAAACTTGGTTTATAAGATTATGAGAGGCATAGATAAACAGCTAGTATCTTTTTCCCAGGGTCAAAATGTCTAATACTAGAGGACATACATTTAAGGTGAGGGAGATAAGTTCAAAGGAGATGTACGGGGCAAGCTTTTTACACAGAGAGTGGTGGGTGCCTGGAATGCACTGCCAGGGTGGTGGTGGAGCAAATACCATAGAGACGTTCAAAAGGTTCTTCGATAGGCACATGAACGTGCAGAGAATGGAGGGATATGGACATTGTCTAGGCAGAAAGGATTAGTTTAGTTAGGCATTTAATTACTAGTTTAGTAGTTCAGCACAACATCGTGTGGGCCGAAGGGCCTGTTCCTGTGCTGTACTGTTCTAAGTTCTAAAACAATGTCTAATAAAAGGGAGGCGTTTAAGACAAAATGGTAAGAGTTCAGTGTCAATATGAGCCTGTAAGCGTAAGAAACAGAGCTGGTAAGACGAGGGAACCTTGGTTAACAAAGGCAGTTGAAGGTTTGATCAGGAAAAAGAAGGAAGCACATGTCAGGTATAAGCAATTGATATCAAATGAATCCTTTGAAGTTTGCAGGGGATATAAGAAAGAACTTAAGAAAGAAGTTAGGAGGGCAAAAAGGGAAATGAAATGACCTTTGACAAGCAGGATTAAGGAGAATGCCAAAACCTTTGATGTATATTAGAAGCAAGGGGATAGCTAGGGAAAGAGTAGGTCCCTGAGGGGAAGATTTAAACATGGATTTGCACAAAAGGTAGCTGCAGATTAGGGAGGTAACAATGTGCAGTAAACAGGGTGTTAGAGGCAGGGTGGAAACTTAGGAAAGAGTGGTTAATTGGAATTTCAGAATGGTGGGCGGGGAGGGGGTGGTGATTCTGGAGATTTATCAAGGAAAGTGGAAACCAGAGATAACTCACCTGCTCTTCTTTAAATAATGTCCTGGGATCTTCTTCAATTTGACAGGACAAGTGGGACCTTGGTTTACCATTTGTGGAAATTGAGTACCTCAGTACTACTCAGCCTCACTGTTAACATTGTCTGCAGTAGGCCTTGAACTCACAGACTTTTAAATCAGATGCCAGAGGGCTACCCACTGAAACAGAGCTGACATGCTGGGGTGATGAAGTTGGGAGAGGAGATGGGAGAGACACAAAGACATGTTTTCAGAGCCAGGTACTGATGGGCAGAACAGAGATCATGTTGGGGTTGAGGTTTATCTTGGTAAACAAGGGAGAAGGATGATGTGGCAGAAGTTACACAGTGCAGAACACTGTGAGAGAGCCATACCTGAGCTTCTTGAAATTGTTGAGGAAAGGATGAATGTAAATTGATCTAAGGAGTTGGTTTGTGGGGAAACAAATCCAAATATCTTCATTCCTGACTGATGACTGGTTTTGGCAAGAGTGAACCCTGTAGCATGTGATGGTTCAGTCTGATCAGGTAATAAAAAGTTTAACCAATTGTGCACCCTCAGCTCTCTCCATCGTCTCTCCCAGACCTGAGGAAGTGAAGATGAGGACCGATGGGTGTATGTACAATGGAAGCAGACAACCAAATTCACTCAAGGAACGGAGACTGCAGAAGCTTGAATCTGGAGCAACAAACTAACTGCTGGAGGAACTCAGTGGGTCAGGCAGCATCTGTGGAGGGAAAGGAAGACTGATGAGGCAGGGTTTTGACCTGAAACGTCACGTTGACAATTTCTCTCCCCTCACAGATGCTGCTCGACCCGCTGAGTTCCTCCAGCACTTTGTTTGTTGTTTACTTAAGAAACCCTTAAACCATCAGATCTTCAAATGTGACAGTGGAAGTTTGCTCTTACTTATCAAATAAGGATAGTGGAAGACAATGCTGGCAGGAGCTTGGAACTCACCACTCTTCTCAGTCCAGACCTGCAGTTCACGTGCCAGCTCAGGCACAACCAGGAAGGTCCTCCAGCCTTGTCGTTTCTTGGACTTGAGGATGTCTCCAAAGATGTGATCTCCAATGTACAGAATTTCTTTACCCTTCACCCCCAGCAAGTCACAGATCATGTCTGAAGACCCTAGGGCAGCAAGGGCAGGAAAATCTTTAGACAGCTCAACATGTTTAATTCTCAGGAGGGCCACCTGCATTTTAAACCCGTGCACCATGAGCCATGAGCCATGAGGCCCAACCCATCCATTTTCATATTCATTTTCATATTCCACGCCCTAATCCTTCTGATTGCTTTGTTCTCAAGTTCCTTTAATTCCCTTTCCTTCAATGACTCTCCAGCCCGTTCTCAAACGTTGGCATGGTCTCAACTTAAATCACCAACGCCAATACTATGGCACTCCCTCAGTACCACACAAGAGTCAGTCTTGAATTTTTGTGTTCAGTTCTGGAGGGTGAGGAAAAGAAGATTGAGGAGGTCCACAAGAATCCTCGTCAACATTCATCACTGAACTAATGGATTTTCTAGTTAAAGATCTCATCATCTGTTTGTGGGATCTGAAAGCTGCATTTACCTACAGAAGAAAATGACTTTGCTTCTCAATTCATTTATTGGTTGGATAAACTCTGAGTTGTCTTTGCGATGTGAAAAGCATGATATAATGAAAATATTTCCTTTCTGCAATATGCACACTGATGTTCCTGATACAATTTATGGTGAGCTGTGATACTTGAATGGACCAGGGAGTCCACATAGCAGAGTAGGAAATGCATGCTTTTAAATGGATTAGAACCAATTGGTCAGTATTGGGCCAGATCCTGCACCTTGCTGCCAAACAGTTGCCAATAACCTTGAGGCATCCACTCTGTACCAGCCCCAGGAACAGATTGAGCAGCAGGTGCTGACCAGGCCTCTAGGTATTCTGGGGGTACACCCTAGCACTGTCATGTTGCTAAAGGCCTGATTCACTGTTTTTAAATCTCTTGGATAATCAGAGACATTTAGAAATGAATTTTCTTTGACGAAGAAAAATTTCTTGTTAAAACATACCAAATTTATTTAAAACACATTAAAATATAGAGAAAAATAAACAAATAGCTAAACTTTCTCTTTTTAATGAAGGTTGGCGACCCCATTGAAGCAAAGGGAACCAGGCTTGATGCATCGTTCATGGCTGGCGTAAAGATGCGGGGCCACAAATGATGTGTCCCTGGCTACTTGGTTCATTACACCACTGAGCTCAAAGGTATAATGCTGTTTGATTTGCATTTTTTATAATTTTTTAAAATTCAGGCCGAGTTTCAAGTGTTGCCCTTACGTGGGTGGCATTCATTATTCTACTGGAAAACATGTGCAGTTGTGTAAATGTCATATAGACAGCACAGCTGACTCACCTCCAGAGTAAACAACACCATGTTGTAAGGGGCCAGTGTATGTGCCAATCCGCAGCTTTCCTGATTCCTAGTTTGAATGAGACAAGAACATAAATGAATACCATGCACTGTCTTAGCTCAAAACTCAAGAAAGGAATGAAATATGACAGGTCACTGTGAAAATGCAGTTCTGTCGCTGTATTTGCAGCCTCTAGAATTAGGACAGAACATTGCACTATGCACAGAAGACTTTGACTGAACAGACCTCACAACTCAAAGCCATCGCAGGGAGCAACAGGAAATGTTAATGCAGAACGGCAAACTACCCTGGGAAATGGTAATCCAAATAAGCGAATCATAAATCTCTGATAAACAGCGGAAAACCCTGTCGCAGCAGGAAGAAAAGTGCAGACTTCACACCTAGCCCCTTAATCAGCATGTAAACAGATCTCCGTTACTCACGTTGTCAACCTGCCTGACCACGGTCCCTTCTCCAAAGAAGAGAGGCTTCCGTGTGTCCACCACAATCAAGTCGAAATACGAATGCCAGGAGCGGTGCAAAGTATCTGGCTGGAAATAGGAAAACAGAGTTATCGTGTTTCTGTGTGCTCACCAACCCTCACTGGCTCTGCCATTTAAACTGTTTCCAGTCTCTGTGTGCTCTTTCTCCCATCCTATTTCTGTATTTTCTTCCAGCCCTACAACCCATTGAGATCTCCAATAGCAGCCTCGTGCCTCCCTGATTTTCATTAGCAATCACCTTTCCAGAGTCAAAGCCAAAATCTCTGGACCCCCTCCCCAGGCCTGTGTACTTCCACCTCTCCCTTTACCTCTTTGACCAAACTTCTACCAACCTGGTAACCTTTGTGTGGCTTGATATTATACTTGGTTTATTAATGTTCCCCTGAAGCATTTCCGGACTTTAAAAGCACAATGTAAATCTAAGTAATCACTGGTGCTTTGTAACTGACAAAGACATGAGATTCAAACTTCTTCAACTGTTTCTTTGCCCAGTTTACCTAACCTCATCTGTATATGATTTCAGACCCACTAATGTGGTTGGCCCATGGGATCTCTCTGAAAGGGCCAATAAACCATGGACATGTCAAGAATGGACAGTACAGTACATTCTGGTGTTGCAAGCATCGTCCACATCCCTTGAAAGAATAAAAATAAGTTTTCTGTTGCCCCATTGAGGAAGTGGATAACCAGAAACATTTAACCTTATTTCCAATCTATTCCAAGAGCTGAGATGTCAAACATTGAAAGGGAAAAGCAAGACATAAGACATCTTGTTGCTGTCCTGCACTACTTGATTTGAATCTTAGGAGGGCACTGTAGGTTTGATCTCCTGTGGAAACAGGGTGCAAGAAGAGGACCTGAGCACATTTCTGCCCACATTTGTTGAAGGCAGAGGTGTTCAAATACGTTGAAGGAAATACCGCATGTGGTGCTTATTGTAAGGAGCAGTGGTGTAGCAATATGTAAGAGAATTATTCCTCATTAAATCTAGGATATAGGCAATATCTGTCAGTGAGAACAGGAATTGCCTATATTTGTGTGTGTGTGTGTGTGTGTGTGTGGTGTGTGTGTGTGAGAGAGAGAGAGAGAGAAGAGAGTCAGTGAGAGAGAGGTGGCGAGGGGAGGGTGGAGACAAAGAAGCAGGGAGGGACAGTGTGTGTATGTGTGAGAGAGAGAGAGAGGCAGAAAGAGAGAGTGAGGGAGAGGTGTGGGGAGAGAGGAGGGAGGGAGAGAAACAAGAGGCAAGGAGGGACAGACGGAGAGAAAGAGGGAGAGGAAAAGAGAAAAATGGAGGGGCTTTCATGGATTCATAGAGTTATACAGCACAGAAGGAGGACCTTCGGCCCAACTTGTCCATGCCGACCGTTGAACTAGCCCCATTTGCCTGTGTTTGTGACGGTGAGAAAATGAGGAAAGGGAGAGGAAAGGAGAGGGGGGAAGAGAATACAGCAGGAGATTAAGTGAGAGTGAGGGAGGGAGAAGGAAGAAGTGTGAGAGGGGAAAGGGAGGGACGGGGAAGAGAATGACGCCTGCATATATCTTCACAATGACATCCTGCTCACTTCCCCACGTCTGGCCTCCAAGTGTCCTCACAGAGACATTTAACACCAACAGCTACAGATACCAGGCAGCCAGAGATAGAGCTATAGAATCGTAGAGGGATACAGAATGGAAACAGGCCCTTCGGCCCACTGAGTCCGTGCCAACCATCAACCACCCATTTACACTAATCCTCCATTAATCACATTTTCTTATTCTCCCCACATTTTCATCAACTCCTCCCAGATGATACCACGCATCTACATAGTAGCGGCCAATTAACCTACCGACCCTATGTCTTTGAGATGAGAGAGGGAACCCATGCATTCACAAGGAGAGGTTATAAACTCTACACACACTGCACCGGAGCTCAGTTTTGAACCCGGGTCTCTGACGGTGCGAGGCAGCCACTCTATTAGCTACGCCACTGTGTGGGAGGAAACACACTGAACAAAAAAGCTCAATGAGAAGGTTAGGTGAGGAATTGGTGATGTAGGGCTTGAAGGAGTGAATGGGAGAGATCATGAGCAGACTCCTCATGGTCAGGCAGAGCACTGGAGATAGCGACTGTGAAATTTCATCATTGCTGTTCACGCAGATTAAAAATATAAACAAAACACTCAATACTGAGGGACTGAAGCAAAACGGTAATCAGCCAAATATAACTATGCGTAAGTGCATGAGAAAATAAAGGTCCTGCTAGAGGTTCCTGGTACTGATTCATTGGTGAATCATTGCTTATATTGGCTGGATTGTTGTATTTTTTCACATTCTAGCACACAAATTCCTCTTGGTTCAAAAAGCCTAAGTGTGACTGAACTTCTACACTGAATGTACATGTTCCTTTTTATGCTGGTGAGACTCAAACTAAAATTGATGAAGAGTGAGGCTGTATAGCCCGAGGTGACGGATAAAGCTACTCATCACTTCTACCTCCACTACTTAAGAACACAACTCAACATTCTAGTTCTGGTTGAAAAGGATATTATTTTTTCATATCCCACTGTAAGAGATGATGAGGATGATGAGGATCTGTTTCAAATCACCCTTTTCACTCATTGCCTGGATGACCCGCTCAGTCAGTGTGGCTTGAACTGCATTGGTTTGGATCTTTACCTTCAGCCCAGGTGGGAAGTCAAACAAGAAGTTCATTATAGCCTGCAAAAGAAATGAGTGTGAAGATCAGCACATCATAAGTCAAGGGGTGTTGCTAATTAGAGACATCTCCAGCCTTGCCTCATCACAGACACTCTTCAATGAAAGTCTTTCACTTTCCCTTGTCAAGCCTCCGTGTGTCCCCAGAGATATGTTTAACACCAACAGCTGCAGACACCAGGCTGCCAGAGATAAAGGCATGGAGTCACAGAGAGATACAGCACAGAAGCAAACCCTTCAGCCCACCGAGAAACTTACACTTGTTAGCTGATTTTTTTATTTACTCATTTTCCACAATCCGAGCATAGCTGGCAAGGCCAGCGTTTGTTTCTCATCCTCAGTTGTCCTTGACAATGTGGTAGTGAGCTGCTTTCTTGAACTGCAACTGTTGGGGAGTGAGTCCCTGGATTTACACCCAGCGAAGATGAAGGCCTGGTGATATATTTCCAGATCAGGATGATGTGTGACTGGTGTTCCCATGCACCTGAAGCCCATGTCCTTGACGCTAGAGTCAGGGATTTGGGGGGAGCTGTCGATGTAGAAGGACATTTTATAGACAGCACGCACTGCAGCCACTGTGTGCTGCTGGTGGAGGAACAGAATATTTAGGGGTGCCAAACTGGGGTGTGCATGACCTCCAGTTCTCAGTGGATATTCTTCAGTGAACCTCAACAGCAGGTGTTGGGAAGCTGTGACCAGCTCCAACAGTGGTTCCTAACATGGTCTTTGCCTCTTATGTTTCATAAGTTCAAACTAATTTGTCTTCTGCAGTCCTTCATCCATGAAAGAACCATTTCTGCGAGTGTAATAAACTGAACTGAAAAATATGATCTCAAATGTAAAGGGTCAGTACATAGTTAATGGCAGGAGCCTCAACAGTGTTGATGTACAGAGGGATCCTGGAGTCCAAGTCTATTGCTCCTGGAAAGTGGCCGCATGAGTTGATAGGTAAAGAAGGCATATGGCATGCTTGCCTTTATTAGTCGAGACATTGAGTTCAAGAGTGGAAGTTATGATGCAGCTTCATAAAACTCTGGTTGGGCCACATTTGGGGTATTACAATCAGCTCTGGTCACCCCATTAGAGGAAAATTGTGAAAGCTTTGGAGAGGGTACAGAGGTTTACCAGGGTGGTGCCTGGATTAGAGGCCATGTGATATAAGGAGCGGTTGGACAAACTAGTAATGTTTTTTTCTGGAGCGGTAGAGTTAAGGGGAGACCTGATAGAAATTTATAAAATTATGAGCGGCATAGATAGACAGCTGGTATCTTTTTCCCAGGATCAAAATATCTAATACTAGAGGGCATGCATTTCAGGTGAGAGGGGGAAAGTTCAAAGGAGATGTGCAAAGTAAGTTTTTTTTACACAGAGTGGTGGGTGCCTGGAATGTGCTGCCTAGGGTGGTAGTGGAGGTGTACAATGGTGGCATTTAAGAGGCTCTTCGATAGGCACATGAATGTGCAATGTAGGGATATGGACCATGTGCAGGCAGGAGGGATTAGTTCAGTTAGGCATCATTAGCTTAATTAGTTCAGCCCAACATCGTGGGCTAAAGGGTCCGATCGTGTCTTGTACTGTTCTATGTTCTATAATCCACTATTGACACTATTGACACTGTAGACTGACAGATGCAGAATTCAGTCTACATTTTATAGTGTCAAAGAATATATAGTACTTATTTTCAATAAAATGGAAATGCGTGAGCATCCTCACCCCACCTCAGCACAGCTCAGCAGAGTGTGCATGGACTAAACAATTCCGGGTTCTAGGGCAAACAGTATTGAGTGTACAGATCAGCCACTGAATGGGAAAGTAGCCCCAAGGGGCTGATTGGCCCACTCCTGCTCCAAATGTGCCCAGATTCAATGTTGTGTTCTGTGCTAAACTACCTGACTCAGTCAGGGGTCTGATGAGTGGTGGTAGCTGATACTTTCCTAGATTTGGAAGGGGAAGATCATCCAGAATTTGTGTTCTCAATCCCTCTCCAGGGATTTCAGCAGTTTCGGGAGAAATTAAAGTAACACACAAGGGTAAGTGGAGAGAAGTAACAGTCTGAATTGGCATCAGCCAATTTAAGGACTGGGCCAACTTAGGATTTCACTCTTTACATTAATGACAAATTCCAAACATCAGAATGGATTGAGGATGCAAAATGGGGTCTTTGGGTTTTAATGTTTAGTAATTTACAATCTTGGGATATTGGAAATCATTTCATGGGTGATGAACATTTTGAAGTTAGACATTGTCACAGTCAATGTGCACAGAGCAGAGCACAGCCTCACCAGAAACAATGACCTGAATAACCAGATAGGCTGCTTTAGTGATGTTGCTTAAGAGATAAATGTCCGGCAGGAATCCAGGGGAATAGCCCAGATTCATGGGATCTTCTACTCCATCATGAGGGATAAAATTTTGGAAAAACTAATGGGACTAAAGGCAGACAAGTCACCAGGTCCTGATGGTCAATGCACAAAGGTTCTAAAGGGAATGGCTGCAGGCACAGTGGGGCCAAACACTGAAGTTTTTTAAAACTCACTGAGTTCCAGGAAGGCTTATAAAGTCATGAGGGGCATAGATAAGATGAATTTTCACAGTCTTTTCCCAGGATAGGGGAGTCTAAAACTAGAGGGAATAGGTTTAAGGTGAGAGGGGAAAGATTTCAATGGGGCCTGAGAGGCAAGTTTTTCACATAGAGGGTGTGGGTATATGAGACAAGCTGCCAGAGGAAGTGGTAGAGGTGGGGACAATTACAATGTTTAAAAGATATTCGGACAGGTACGTGGATAGGAAAGGTTTAGAGGGATGTGAGCCAAACACAGGTAAATGGGCCTAGCTGAGGAAGACACCTTGGCTGGCATGGACAAGTTGGGCTGAAGGGCCTGTTTCCGTGCTGTATAACTCTATGTCTCTATGAGTATGACTCTATAAGGGTACCATGGATTGGAAAACCACAAATATAGCATCCTTGTTCAAGAAGAACAGAAAACAAGAAGTGGGTAACTGTAGGTCAGTTAGCTTAACATCTGTTGGCAAAATGGAGTATATAAATCAAGGAAGAAATAACTGGTCATTTAGAGAAGCTTAATGCAACCAAACCAAGTCAACATGGTTTTGTGAAAGGTAAATCCCTTCTGACAAACTTGCTGCAGAATGTAATGAGCAGAGTCGACAGAGGGGACCTGCAGATGTACTTGGATTTCCAGAAGGCTTTTGACAAGGTGCCATATAAGAGGCTTGTGCACAAGTTAAGAGCTCCTCATATGGGGAAGTATGTTAGTATGGATTGAATATTGGTTACTACATAGAAGACATAGAGTTGAGAAAATTGGGTTTTCAGGCTGGAAGGATGTAACTAGTGGAGTGCCCCAACAATCAATTCTTGTCCCTCTATTATTGACTATGTTAATGACCTGGAAAAGAGAGGGCATAAGGTGTCCAAGGTTGCCAATGATGTTAAAATATGTGGGAGGGCATGATGCAATGAGGATATTTGGACTCTGTAACAAGATATATATAGTTTGAGTGAGTAAATGAAAACTTGGCAAATGCTGTTTAATGTGGGTAAGTGTAAGGTTATGCACTTCAGTAAGAGGAATCAATAGGCAGGCCATAATCCAGATGGAAAAGACTGCAAATAAGTGAGGTACAGGAAGATCAAAATGTTCTTGTGCTCGATCCACAAAAAAGTTGGCAGGCAAGTGCAGCAAGTTAGGAAGGCAAATGGTATATTGGCCTTTACTGCAAGAGGACTGGAATTTAGAAACAGGGAGGTATTGTTGCAATAGTACAGGGTACTGGTGTGATCATACCTGGGTTACTGTGCAGAGTTTTGGTTCTCTTATTTACAAAAGATATATTAGCATTGGAGACAGTGCAAAAAAGATTCACTAGGCTAATTCCAGAGATGAGACGGTTGTCCTATTATGAGCAGCTAAAGAAATTAGACCTCTGTTTGCTGGAGTTCAGAAGAATTGTTGAAACATGTAACATCCCCAGGGAACACGACAGGGTAGATGTTGAGATGCTTCCACTGGTGGGAAAATCTTGAACAAAGGGACATATAAGCGGCCAGTTATTTAAAACCGAGATGTGCAGACGTGCGTCACAGAAAGTGGTGTATCTCTGGAATTCTCTACCTCAAAGGGATGTGGAGGCTGGATCATTCGGGGTATTTAAAAGGAAGTATACATATATTTTTTTGAAAGATTGGGAATTGAGAGCTGTGGGGAATCAGCACAGAAGAGGAAATGAGGCATAGGGCAGAGCAGCCATGATCAGTACAGGTTTGAGGGGCCGAGTGGCTTATGCCTGCTCCTATTTTTTTGCGTTCTCTTATTTTAAAAAGACGTGGAACTATAATTAATGTTTCACAAAAGCTTGTTTGCTAACCATTTGTTTTATGCATTAGGATGATAGAGCCAGAGGATTTGGCACTTGCTGTCAGAGTAGCCCAGGCAAGTAACAGTTTAAGGTGGTGCGCACTGCAGCCACTGTGTGACAGTGCTGAAAAGTAAAAGAGAGAAACTGTGGCTATTCTAGGTTTCCTCAAAGTGCTAAAGGGAAGCGCTGGAGTGCTGCTTTCTGCTTCTGTCACTGTAGTGGGGATTGAACCCGTAACCCTCGTACCCAGAGAGAAGCTAAGGCAAGTCTTCCAGACTGGTACCAAATTATCATCAGTTATGTGCCTGGGGCTATTTTCATACTCCGAGCTCATTGATAGAACAATCTCTTCACTGACAGGTTGAGGATGTTCTCTACATACCGCTTGTCCCTGAGCGTTATATTAATTTGTCCCATCCAACATGATAAGAATTCAAGGAACCACTTAGCCCCTTTAACCCTTCCAAAAACAAGTGAGCTTGAGTTGGGTGGTACACTATGTGACAAAAATGAAGTTTATCCCCAAAGGAAGAGTGGCCGGCCCAAGCCCAGTGTTATTGGAGGAGTGAAAAACATGATGATGCTGGAGGAACCCAGCAGGCCAGGCAGCATCCATGGATAAAAGCAGACAGTCAACATTTCGGGTCAGGACCCTTCTTCAGAACCGAAAATAGGAAAAGGGGAAGCCCAATATATAGGAAGGAAAAGCAGAGCAGTGATAGGTGGACAAAAGAGGGGAAGTGGGGTGGGCACAGGGTGGTGACAGGTAGATGCAGGTAAGAGATAGTGATAGGCAGGTGCGGGGGAGGAGGGGAGAGCAGACCCACCGGGGGATGGGTTAAAGGTAAGGAGAGAGAGAAAAAAAAGGGGTAGAAAGAAAGATAGGCTAGGAAAGAGAAGAAGAAGCATGGTTGGGGGGTTGTGGGGAAGGGGTGTGGGGATTACTTAAAGTGGGAGAATTCAACGTTTATGCCCATTTCCCTCCTATATACTGGGCTTCCCCTTTTCCTATCTTCAGTCCTGAAGAAGGGTCCTGACCCGAAACGTTGACTGCCTGCTTTTCTCCACGGATGCTGCCTGGCCTGCTGAGTTCCTCCAGCATCATCGTGTTTTTCATCGAGATTCCAGCATCTGCAGTCCTTTGTTTCTCTTTTATTGGAGGAGTTATGGGACTGGGCCACCCACCACTTCTCTGCAGGTTATTGAACATTACAATACTTTAGATTTAATGCTGGTGGGTCAGGTTTCCACATCACCACTAGATCCGCTGCCACCACGCAGCCCTCCAAGGCCAATCACAACCCCCACCATGATAATACTGGCCCTGAGTGGTCTTTTCATTTCCTGCTCCGAGGGTTCCTCTTCTGGTTTCCCAGCCGCAGATCAGTTCCCCTATTCACTGCTGCTCCTCTGTTAATGTTGACTATAGGTACAATGTTGCGTATTGGTAAATGGAATGCTGTGGTTGAGTACAGGGTGGTGTCATTTGGTTCCTAGCCTGTGCAGCAGATTTTATTTTTATTCACTAGCTAGCAAGGACTATTGCTCATTCCTAACTGCCCCCTGAGAGTGGTGATCCATGCTGCACTTGTATGCTGTTGAGTAGGGAGGTCCACGATTCAGACCCAGCAACAATGAAGGAACATTAACACATTTCCAAATCTTCATGGTGTGCAACTCAGAGGGGAACCTGTAGGTGGTGGTGTTCCCCTGCACCTGCTGCCTTAGTCCTTCTTGGTGGTGGAGGCCCAGGTTTGGGAGGTGCTGTTGGAGTAGCCTGGGCAATAACTACAGTGCATTTTGTCGGTGGTACACACTGCAGCCACTGTGTGGCAGTGGTGAAGGGTGAAAGAGAGGAAGTGTGTGTTTTCCCCCAAGGTTTGAAGACATGCAGTGGTGACTGTGTGGGAAACTAAAGGACTATATGGCAGAAGTGAGCAACGGAACCAACTCAGTCCTACAAAGATTGCCACATGACAGATCAGCAGTATTACTTCTGCTCTGCACCTATTTTATACAGGTATAAAAATAGGGGTAAGTGAATTAATAGCAATGTTTTTAAAAAATAAAGCTTTTTATGCAGCTTGTGGTTGGAATCTCGTGGAGGCAGGGTCCACTGTGGCCTTCAGGAGTGAACTGGATAAATGTATGGTGAAGAAAAATTTGCAAGGCCACAGCAAAGGGGTCGGGTTAAGGACCTAGTGTACTGTTCTGGTAACAGTGCCAGCATGGCTATTAATTCACTTACCCCTATTTTTATACCTGTATAAAATAGGTGCAGAGCAGAACTAATACTGCTGATCTGTCATGTGGCAGTCTTTGTAGGACTGAGTTGGTTCCATTGCTCACTTCTGCCATATAGTCCTTTAGTTTCCCACACAGTCACCACTGCATGTCTTCAAACCTTGGGGGAAAACACACACTTCCTCTTTCTGTGCTGTAATCATGCTGTTTCTATTCTATAATTTCCCACATCAAATGGATAGGGTTAGGCTTTGTTACACAATTATACAGAGGTCACTACAAGTGTCTATTGGACACATAACAAAGATACAACAGATATTCCTGAACTTAAAATTAAAAAACTTTAAGGTATTGGAAACAGACAAGTAGAATGAAGAGAGGCTATTCAAGCCAATGCATCTCTGTCACCACTTTAACAGAGTGTTCTTTTGAAAGTTATTACTGAATTTATTTCCACTACCTTCTCAGGCAGAGCATTTGCAATTAGAACAGCTTGCTGTGAGCCTGAGATCAAAACATGAAAGACTCAGTTGATGGAACGTTGACTGCAAACAGAAACACGTCTTGAAACTGGAGTGCATAATGCCTGTTATTTTAAAAATAAAATCCATTTTGTGTATGTTTAAAAATATTTACATTTAATTTCTAGTGGAAACTCATAATTGGCGTGACCACTTCCAGTTGTGACGGACCTTTCACATAGCTGCCATTTTCCCAATATTGTTCATGCATGCAATGACATCATCAAAGTACTTGCCTGCTACTTATGCTGTTTTGGCAGAAATTGGATCTAAAAATCATGACCTACAGTCTTCATTTTTAACTTAGCAAGTTGGCATACACGTGTAAATTAATGTGTTCCACATAGACATCAATGTTTTGGCCACAGACTGTGCCACAGTGATTTCTATACACAGCACTCTTCCTCACAGGCATTGCTGAAACAGATTGCAGCATTCTGGTTTAATGCACCTCAGTGTCCTGCAGTAGCTTTGGGCCACTGGTGGGACGGTATTCTGCAATCCCATTGCAGGCTTCTGTTTTCCCTTCCCAGCCCCTCAACCACACCGCTTTCCCTCACTTCCACAGCTGCATGGGGAATGGACTTCAAGGCTCTGACTCACTTCCTAGCAGCTGGCACATGAATGATGTGGCACCAGTGAACTTCGCTTTAGCTGCTGTCAGAACCGGACAAAGACCATCTTAATGAAAGATAAAGAGTGCAAACCACAGTAACAATTTTTTAGAACAGTAAATTTCACAAATTTAGTTTGTTTTCCATACGGGTCCCCAGTTGATTGTTGGGACAAAATGCAGCACACTAGCAGTGGGTGAAACCTAATTCCAGAGTAATTTTGTGTGTTTTAAGCTTGTTACAGTTGCTGATTAACCTGGCCTCTACCCAGCTGCGGTTCTCTGCAATTTACTCAAAGGTCCTCAGAAGCCCAGGACAAATAGAACTGTACACTTACATCTGTGTAGGGGTAATCACTATTGGTGGCAAGGAAAACCTTTCCCACTTCTCTCATTCGACCGAGGAGCAGGGGCAATCGAGGCTGTGGAGAAACAAGAGTTACGTCACAGCTGTTCAGCAGTTGTTTTCCTAGAGTGGAGGAGGTTATGGGATGAGTTGGGGGGGCGGGGGGGGGGCGCGCAGGGTTGAGTTCACTGATAGATGGGACAGGACAGAGATTGGTGGTGGGAGTAGGGGCCTCAAACAAGAGGAAACAGACAGCCATTAAATGTAGGAGACAGGGTGGAAAAGTTTCCTTCAATACAGAGGGTTGCAAAATACACTAGATGCATTGGTGACTGAAGTAGAAAACCTCAAGGGTTATGCTGCTGAATAAATAGTTCAAGGAGAGAGGAGTGGAGCAATGTGGAATTAGATAAGAACATGAGATTAGGATTGCATGCGGAGGAACAGAGACAGCATGGATTGGACAGCTGTGATAAAATTCTTATGTCCTTCTCTCTTCTTCTAGGGAAGACAAGGACAGCTGGCACCTAGGAACACAACATGATGATCGAGAAATACATGTTCCTTCCTTACTCTGGATGTTATAAACCTGGAACTCCCCCCACCATCCCCCCTCCCCCCCACCCCCCCGACAGCACTGTGGGAGTACTGTCACCTCTTGGATCCAATGAGGGCAACAAAGGATGGGCATTAAATAGTGGCCTTGTCAGTGATGCCCATATCCTGGAATGAGCTAAATAAAAGTCAGAAGCTCCACATTTTAGCCCAGAGGGACCAGCTCAGAATGTCACTGTGATCTGCAGATGCTTACTTTGTGGTTGGAAATTTGCAGCTTGTCACAGCTGCCAGATATGATTTTCACCATCAGCAACGGAGGCGGTGAATTACAGCCTGTGGAGTGTTTGCTGATGGATCAGTAACATTACCAATAGGGTTTACATTCCCTGAATGAATAGCACATTGACAAAGTATGAGGATCACAGGTTACAAAACAATGTCTATGCAATGTGACACCAGCACACAAGCTATATTTTTGCTGCTTAAATGATACATTTCTGACAAAGCAGTTCAAAAATGATAGCAATGCCTCTGCAGTCAGCAAGTAACTGACTGCTGGCTGGGCAGGTTGCAAACCCACAATTTTATTGCAATGTGCTCCAAACTTCCAGCTACATCAGGAAGATTGTGTAGATATTTGCAGAATAAGTAATATCATGATATCATATTGGAATGGCATGGACAAGTCTCAGAGGAAACAGGATGAATGCCTGGAGACTGCAGTAGGTGCTATCCTTACCGTGAATGCAGAGGCCAATTTCATTTCCTACATTTGGGTATTTCATGTACCTATGTCATCGCTCATTGAAGAAAGTGTGCAAGCAGGTGGAATCAAGGAAACCTACAGAATAGGTGAAGACCATTTGGCTCATCATGTCCTCGTCAGCCAAGGGAATATTATTCAGAGGATTCCCATTTCCCAGCTCTTGGTCCTCAGCTCTGTACATTTGAGCACGTTCACCCAGGATGATTATGGTTTCAGTTTCCACTGCCCCTTCAGGCAGTAAGTCTTTTCATTATTTATTTATATTTTGGGATCTGGGCACCACTGGCATGACCAGCATTCAATGCCAGCCCTAACTGTCCTTGAGGAGGTGAGCCACATTTTTGAACTGCTGCTGCCCTCCTTGTGAAAGTACTCACACAATGCTGCTGGGGAGTGAGTTCCAGGATTTAGACCCAGAAGTGATGAAGGATGGACAATATATTTCTAGGTCAGGGGGCTGCACAGTGTGGAGTGAAACGTAAGTGACGGCATTCCCAAGCAACAGCTGCTCTTGCCCTTCTTGGTGGTAGAGGTGGTGGATTTGGGGGGTGCTGCTGGAGTAGCCTGGCTGAGTAACTTCAGTATATTTTGCAGCCATCATGCATGGAGAGAATGAAGGTACAAGATGGTGGATGGGGTGCCTCTCAAGCGATTTATCCTGGATGGTGTCAAGCTTCTTGAGAATTGTAGTTGCACTCATCCAGGCAGCCGGAGAGCATTCTATCACACTTGTGCATTGCCTTGTACACTTATGCCTTGTAGGTGGTTGAATGGCTTTGGGTGTCGGGGAGTGAGTCACCCGCCACAGGATACCCAGCCTCCGACCCATTCTTGTTGCCATGATATTTATGTGGGTGTGAGGAAGCAAAGGGTTAAAAACTGTCACCATACCTATAGCTGATAGAAAAAATACCTCGCAAGCAAGAGCACGCAAGCTGCTGACTCAATGGATAAGGTGTTCATTACTTTGTCCGGAACCTTGGTTTCAGTCTCGTTATGCTAGACAATAGGAGCACTGGGTGCAATAAACAACAAGTGGGAAGCTTGTCCTAAACAATGAGGGGTGATACCTGTCTTTGAATTTCTTGATTATAACTCAATAATGCTGGACAATAGGTGTAATGTCTGTCTCAGGATCTCTGTGGCTTGACCGAAACTAGCGGCGCCGCATGCATTAAGTGTACATGACAATATCTGTATAAATTTCTGTCTGCTCCTTTGTACGGAGAGACCTCGGAAAGCGACTCTTAACGAGTGCTGAAGAGACCTCTCCTTAGCGGTGCACTGCTAATAAACGCGTTTTATCGAATCGACCTCATGGCACTGTGTTACTTTACAGCGGACAGAAGTGAGAACTTAATTCCGAGATGACAGGTGGTCCAGTTGAGTTTCTGGTGAACTGGTGACCCCAGGATGTTGACAGTAAGAGACTTGGCGGTGATGCCAATTAATATTCTAAATCTTCACCGCTCTGAGGGTGAATTTTTCATGTTTTTCACTCTCTACTGCACAACCACTTCTGCTATAGGAGATTGATCCATTCCTGTAGCCAAGTGGGAAAGCTGAGACTTTATCAGGTCTTCCTATAACTGTAGGAAGCTGGAGACACAGTCGGGATTGGCAGTGGGGATAAAGTGTTAATGATACAGCAAAGTATGCCTCAAATATATCACAGACTGAGTCACAGGGACTGGGGTATGGGTCAGTCACATGACCAACACTCCAAACATAATCAACACAATCACTCCTACTGGAAAATGTGAGATGCTGCTGGCTGGACAGACGAGGCAAAGGAATAGAGATGAGATTTTTTTATTCTTTGCAAACTTAGGCTTATTCAGACAGTTGTTTACAAGCAGATGAGTCAAACTTTGCTTTTCTTTGACAAGGTAGTGCATCAAGGATCAGCAGTGATGACTACTGCTTCTGAGGAATTGCTGCTGAGTGTAAGGAACAGGGGATATGACAGCCATTTGTTTAAGCAAAAAAGGTAAGTTCCTTTCTCACCTATAAGAACATCTCACAGTCACCTCCCATGCAAACTCTGCCTTCCATTTACCTCATCACACAATAGCTGATCTGCTCAGGCCTCTTCTCCTCCTCTGTGCCAGTTCCCCATAGCTATCAATTCCCTCTTTCAAAAATGTAGCTACCTTCTCCTTAAATACCCCCAGTGATCTGGTCTCCACAGCTCTCTGGGGTAGAGAGTTCCAGAGATTCACCACCCTCTGTGAGAAGTAAATCCTATGCACCTCAGATTTAAATGACTGCCCTATAATCTTGTAACCATGTCCCTTCACCTGAGATCTCCCACATGGAAACGTTTCGATATCTTCCCTGTCATGCCCCCTAAAGGATCTCATATTTTTCAATAAAATCACCCTTCATTCTTCTGAACTCCAAGGAATAAACATGGAAGCCAGAAGTCATTAAATAAGTGCAGATTGCCAGCTCTGATTGAGTACCTTCCTGGAGGTTTATTCTTGCTTCCAATCAACTGACACAGTCAAAGAATAATTCCTCTGCACTCCTTGTTATTTTTATTCAGAACAAAAGCATTCATCAAAACGTAGAACATATTTAAAAGTCCTCATTTTGTCTTTTCCCAGAGATTAGTCTGTAATTAACGAGGACTCCAGGACAGCCTTGTCAGGCTGGCAACCCCAAACCCACCAAACAACAGGTGACGAGGAGGTGTACGGGAGTGAGGTAGTTTAGCTGGGTGAGTGGTGTTGCAACAACAACCTCGCACTCAACGTCAGCAAGACCAAGGATCTGATTGTGGACTTCAGGAAGGGGAAGTCGGGAGAACACACCTTGTCCTCATTGAGGGGTCAGGGTGGAAAGGGTGAGCAGCTTCAAGTTCCTAGGCGCAAACATCTCAGAAGATCTACCTTGGACCCAACATACTGAGGCAATCATGAAGAAGGCACGCCAGCCGCTCTACTTTGTTAGGAGTTTGAGGAGATTCAGTATCACCAAAGACTCTTACAAACTTCTATAGATGTACGGTGGAGAGCATTCTGACTGGTTGCATCACAGCCTGGTACGGAGGCTCCAATACACAGGATCGCAAGAGGCTGCAAAGGGTTGTAGACTCAGCCAGCTCCATCAGGGGCACAACCCTCCCCACCATCAAGGACATCTTCAAGCGGCGGTGCCTCAAGAAGGCAGCATCTGTCACTAAGGACCCTCACCACCTGGGACATGCCCTCTTCTCGTTACTACCATTGGGGAGGAGGTACAGGAGCCTGAAGACCCACACTCAGCGATTCAGAATCAGCTTCTTCCCCTCCACCATCAGATTTCTGAACAGTCCATGAACCCATGAACACTGTCTCGCTATTCCTTTTTCTCGCACTATATATTTATTTTTGTAATCTACAGTAATTTTAGGTCTCGGCACGTACTGCTGCCGCAAAACAACAAATTTCACCTCATATAAGTCAGCGATAACAAACCTGATTCTGATTATCATCTGGGAGTTGCAAAGAACCCCCCTGAATCTGCTCACAAATAAAAAGCAGTAAAGTTTCTACTCACATCTTTCAGCACGTATTTTTCTAGATTTCCCAGAGTTTCCTTCTTTAAAATCCCCTAAAAAGAAAGAAGTGAAACAGTTCTAATAAATTTCAACAAACTATTTTATAATCCACTGAAGCAGGGGCAGCAGTCATAGCCTGCACTTCATTATAAACTTAAAATGATCAGAATCTAACCTGGCACTGGGGAAACCTCACCTGGAGGAGCACACAGTTTTGGTTCCATAAGTAAGCAGGAATATACTTGCATTGGAGGCAGTCAGATTAGGTTGTTGGTATTGGTATTGGTTTATTATTGTTCCTAGGCTGAAAGGGGCTGAAGAGGGAAGGTTAAATAGATTGGACCTACCCTGGATGGAGCTGGAAGAATTCGAGGTGATTTATCAAAATGTGTAAGATTCTGAGGGTCTCAACAAGGGTGATGCTGAAGGGGGAATCTAGCACTAATAAGGGGTTGCTCTTTTAAGATGGAGATGAGGAGGAACTTGTGAATCTTTAGAATTCTCTCTCCCAGAAAGCTGCAGAGGCAGCGTCATTGAGTATATTCACGGCTGATATAGACAGATTTTTGGTCTATGGTGGACTCACGAGTTATGGGGAACAGGTAGAAATGGAGCCAAGGACCAACTAGACCAGCAATAATGTTACTGAATGGTGCAGCAGGCTCAAGGAACAACTTGGCCTCATCAGGCTCCTGTTTGCTTAGGATCTTATGAGCAAACCACAGCCAATATGAAACTGCCTCAAGCCCAAGTATTTATAATCTTCCATACCTGACCTTGAGGCACTTTCAAAGATGGGAAAAAAGACGTTATGCTGAACGTGTATCGCTATTGATCAAGAACATTGGATAATATAGTAATATTAAACAAATCATCCTGACCTGGATAAAGTACTAAACTGTTCTTGACCCAAACCCTAATGTTTTATCATAAAATATACCCAACTAAACCAAACCCAATATTCACAGCCAGGTCCAGTTGGCCTCAGGTTTAGTAGCCATGCTCTTGTCTGACCCAACCCAAACCCACCTGGATTTGTAAGCTCACGTCATTTGTGTTGTCAGCTGTGCCCCACCATCCCTCACTGGACTTGCTCAACCTCCTATTGGGTCAAAGGCAAGTCTTCCTTGATGGTTCACACGGCTGTCGTTCAAAGAAGCTGCCAGGGTGAATTATGCCAACTCCTCCATGTTCCACCCACTGTTGCAGTCACCAGACACTTTATTCTCTTATAACTGGACCAGCTATCTCTGCCCATCTTTATATTCCATGCTAATATTTTGCCACCAACATGAAAATAGGTTGTGATGAGGATAGTAGAACTCTGCAACAGGATATAGATAGGTTGAATGAGTGGGTGGGTGAAAATTTGGCAAATGGAGCTTAATGTGGAAAAATGTGAGATCATGCACTTCGGTAAGAGGAATAAAAAGGCAGATTATTATCTAAATGGAGAAAGATTCAGATGAGCAAAGTATGGAGGGATCAAGATGTTCTTGTGAATGATTCCAAAGAAGTTAGCAGGTAAGTGCAGCAAGTGGTTAGGAAGGCAAATGACACATAGTCATAGAGCCACACAGCACAGAAACAGGCCCTTCAGCCCAACTTGTCCATGCCGACCAAGATGCCCATCTGAGCTACTACCATTTGCCTGCATTTGGACCATATCCTTCTAAACCTTTCCTATCCATGTACTTGTCCAAATGTCTTTTAAATTTTGTTAGTATACCAGTCTCAACCACTTTCTCTGGCAGCTCGTTCCATTTACGTTCCACCCTCTGTGTGAAGAAGTTGCCCCTCAGGTCCCTTTTAAAACTTTCCCCTCTCACAAACCTACGCCCTCTTGGTTTTGATTCCCTTTCTCTGGGAACAAAAACTGTGCATTCACTCTATCTATGCCCCTCATGACATTATATACCTCTATTGGTCTTTATTGCAAGGGGGTTGGAATTTAGAAACCGGGAAGTAGTGTTACGGTGGTACAGGGTCCAGTATTATGCACAGTCTTGGTCCCCTTATTTAAGGAAGGATATACAGGCATTGGAGACAGTCCAAAAGTGAGTCATTAGATTAATTCTTAGGATGAGAGGGACGTTAGATCTGTATTTGCTAGAGTTTATAAGAATGAGGGGTGACCTTATGAAAACATATCATATCCTCAGGGCTATGATTGGTTAGATGTCAAGATGCTTCCATTAACAGGGGAATCTTGATCAAGGGGACATGGTTACAAGGGGGCAGCAGTCATTTAAAACTGAGGTGAACAGGAACTTCTCTTTGCAGATGGTGGTGAATCTCTGGAATGCTCTTCCCCATAGAGATGTGGAGGCTGGATCACTGGGGGTACTTAAGGAGAAAGTAGATGCATTTTTGAAAGAATTGGGTATTAAGAGTATGGAGAACCAGCCCAGAGGAGGAGATGAGGCTTAGAGCTGATCAGCCGTGATCAGATTGTACGGTGGGACAGGCTTGAGGGGCTGAGTGGCCTACTCCCGCTCCCATTTTCTAATTTTCTTCTATAAAATGAGTGCTTGCATGAATTAGGTGTTTATCACCTGTGAACTAATGAATGGTTCACTGACCTCTGGCCTGGACAGACGAGGAAGGCGAAGGGGTAATGATACACACAAAATGCTGGAGGAACTCAGCAGGTCAGGCAGCATCTACGGAGGGAAATAAACAGTCGTCGTTTCGGGTCAAGACCCTTCATCAGGACAATAGATATCTCCATAGATACTGCCTGACCTGCTGAGTTCCTCCAGCATTTTGTGTGTATTGCTCCAGATTCCAGCGTCTGCAGAATCTCTTGTGTCTAAGGGGTAATGATACGTTTTCCCCTTAATGAAGCCTCTGTACCTGGCTACACCCCCCATCACCGCATCAACTGTCCTAACTCACTCATTACTTCTTTGACAGCTCCTTCTCCTTTGAGCACCCCATCCATCGCCTCTCATTTATCCTTTATCATCCATTCCAAGTTTCTCCACAAGATGTCATCACTGCTTTTCCCTCTGCCCTGGCACTGAGAGAGTTCCCATCACCAGCATATTCAACTTCTCTGTTCCTCCCCATAAACATGGCCACCTCTTCGATCCTGCCTCTGCACTCTCATGTCCAGTCTTTCTACACCTCCATTCTCCATTAGGAAGGTCTTAAAGCTCTCCGCTTATTTCTGCAACAAAGATCCAACCAGTTCCCCTCCATCAACACTCTCATTACCCTGAACAACTTCTCTTTTGACTCCTCTTACTTCCTACAAATCAAAGGTGCAGCCATGGGCACTCATCAGGGCCCCAGCTACGCTGTGTATTTGTTGGCTAAGTGGAACAGTCCCTGTTCCAAACTTGCTCTGGTACCACTCCCCAAAGCATTCTCCATTACAGCAACGACTGCATTGGTGCTGCTTCCTGCATCCATGCAGAACTTGTCGATTTTATCACCTTCACTACTAACTTCTACCTTGCTCTCAACTTCACTTGGATTCATTTCCAACACTTCTCTCCCTTTTCCTGGATCTTTCTGTCTCCATCTCAGGAGACAAACTATCCACCGACATTTTCTATAAATCCACTGCTACCTAAACTACATCTCTTACAACCTTGTCTCTTGTAAGGATGCCATCCCTTTCTCCCAATTTCTCTGTGTCCGCTGCAAGTGCTCTCAAGATGACACCTTCCATTCCAGGACATCTGAAATGTCCACCTTTTTAAGGAATCATGGTTTCCCTTCTGCTGTGGTTGATGGAGTGCTCTCTCACATTTCCTCTGCTTCTTGTTTTGCTCTCAGCCCACCTCCCTTTAAACATGAGATAGGCATCCCCTAGTCCTCACCTTTCACCCTCCTTGCCTCAACATCCAGCATGTCATCATTTCCGCCAGATGCAAAGGGATGCCACCGCTAGCCACATCTTCCCCTCCCCACCCCTTTCCACCTTCCACAGGGATCACTCTCTCCCTGGTCCACTCATCCCTCCTCATCTGCCCCACCCTGACCTCTGGCACTTTCCCTTGCAACCACAGGAGGTGCAACACTTGTCCCTACACCTCCTCCCTCACCACCATCCAGGGACCTAAACAGCCCTTCCACGTGAGGTAAAGATTCATGCGCACGTCCTCCAACCTCATCTATGATGTGGCCTCCTCTACATCGGGGAGACAAAGCGCAGATTAGGCGACGGTTTTGCAGAGCACCTGCGCTCTGTCCACAATGGCCATCCCAAGCTCCCAGTTGCGTGCAATTTCAAATCCCCTTCCCTTCCGGCCTTGACCTTGTCCACTGCCAGGGTGAGACCTAATGCAAATAGAAGAACATTGTC
Organism: Pristis pectinata; assembly: GCF_009764475.1. Lineage (NCBI taxonomy): Eukaryota > Metazoa > Chordata > Chondrichthyes > Rhinopristiformes > Pristidae > Pristis > Pristis pectinata. Next base: position 20,305,351 of record NC_067433.1, on the reverse strand, counting down.
TTGTCTTCCCCCTGGGTAGTCTACAGGCCAACGGTATGAACACTGGATTTTTCAGTTTCAGGAGCACCTGCCTTCCGTGTTCCCTCTCCTATCTCTCTCCCCTTCCCATCCACCTCCGGTCCTCCCATTCTTGTTCCCTTTCCCATCCTCCCTCCCCACCTCCGCAAACACCTCCTTAATCCACAACGTCGACGATTCATTCTCCCCCCACAGATGCTGCTCGACTTGCTGAGTTCCTCCAGCAGATTGTTTCCTGCTCTTCAATCTGATCTCGACTATCATGGATGGCGCAACCCCTGATCAGATTCTCACTCCGTTCCCCACTTACATTCCTACCTTCTTTCAACATCTTAATCCTGGAAAACGTCTCAATTCCCTCACTGAAATATTAGGTATCCAGTTTCTGGCCCACTATTCATCAGCAGTCCCTTGGGATCAGGTGACTTGTTTCATGGAGACACAAGACGCTGTGGATGCTGCAACCAGGAGCAATAATCTGCTGGAGGAACTCAGCGGGTCGAGCAGCATCTGTGGGGGGGGGGGGGGGGGATGGAATTGTTGATGCTTCGGGTCAGAACCCTGCATCAGAACTGAGAGTGGAGAGGAGAAATAGCCAGTATAAAGAGGAGAAGGGGAGTGGTGAGACTGAGGAGAGAGGTGCGTAGTGGACTGAGGGGGAAGGGGCTGTTGAAAGATGATGGGCAGATCAAGCCAGGAAGGTGGGGTGGGGGGCAGGGGCATGATAATGAGGTAGAACAAAAAACAAGATGATGGAGCCAGGAAGGGGGCTGAGAGGGTGAAGGTGGAGACAGCTGCTGGAGGGTGATAAGCAGAACACAAAAGATGACTTGTTTCCATTCCAATTCTGTGGGTTCTAAGGTGACTGATGAAGCCGTTGTGGAATTCAGACTCTGCCATAGTGGGACAGCGGCTGCTTGACAGGGAGGGTGAATGGTTTGCTCGGGGACCTCTGCGCTGCTTCCACAGTCTTCTTTTGGCCTCTACGTGCACCCGACAAAGAAAAACCTTCTCGAGTGCTCCTCCTCCATTTTGATGTCACATACCAGGGATTCTCACAAGTCACTGAGGACATTATGTTTTCTCAGGAGGGCTCTGAGAACATCCTTGATGCATGTTCTCTAATCCGGTCATCTGTTTTGGTGGTTTGGTGCCAGGGCTGTGAATAATGTGCCCCACTCATTGGAACTGATTGAGTGTAATCAGAGCCTCGATGCTGAGGGTGTTGACTGGAAAAGGATGGTGGCGACAGTCTGCTCACCCTGCCAACCAATTTTCCCCGGATTTGATCCCATCTCCGGTCTCACACTCTCTAGCCGCACCTTAATGGTGAACCTCCCCCACCTCCCCATTCAGTTGATTCTACTGCAACTAATTCCAACCCAGCTTCTTTACTGGACCCCACTCTCAGCTGATATTCTGAAAAGTTCCCTCTCCTTGGATATAGTTCCCTCTGTTTTTAAATTTCCTAACCATCCTCCCCATTCTTGACCCCACTGAACCTACTTCAAACTCTCTTTCCTATCTGAAATTATTCAATGCATTTTCACCTGCCAAATTCATAACATCTTTCCTTAATTCTTTGATCAAATCCCTTTCATCTATTTCCGGCTCAAATAGAAATGATCAAAGTCATAAGCGTCATTCTTTGAAAGCTCAGCTGTGATAAACTGTTCCTTTCCTCTTCCCAACTTTATCTGCAGGTGCCACTGACCAGTCCATTCTCCCACAGTGCCTCTCCCCTGCTGTCCAGCTAGATGACATTGACCTTGCTGATTTAGTGAATCTGCTGAATCACTTGCAATCATTTCTTTGCCCACTCCTGCACTGGACTTCCACAAGGATCTCTCCTTAGCTTCAATGGTACTCCTTAGTTATGTGAAGCCTTTTATAAGAGTTTAAATAATATTTCTGTCATATTAACTAAACAATTGAATAAACTCTAATAAAAGTCAGATATGACCTAAGCTTCCAGTCACCTTTCACTTCAATTATACCATAGTCTGATTTCCACGCTCTTGTCTGTCTACACTGTTCCGAGAAAATTCAGCCTTAACTCAGGAACAATCTTCATTTTTCATTGAGACACATTACAACCTTGCATATTCAACATTGAGTTCAAAGATTTCTCATCGATTCTGAACATCAAATGTCAAAAACTATCTATCTGTGTACCTCTCTTTCCTACTCTCATTCCTTCTCTTTCTCTGGGCGAAATTTTTAGTGAGCATTTCTCATCAGTTTTTACTGTGGAGAAGATCATGATGCTAAGGAACTGAGGCAAATGAGTTGTGATGTCTTGATATTGTCTAAGGTATTTGCGGCCTTAAAGCACATTAAGGTGGATAAATTCCCAGGGCCTGACTGAGTGCATCCTCGGGCCTTGCTAGGGAAGAAATTATGGAGACCCTTGCAGAAATATTTGCTTCATCTTGAGCCACAGGTGAAGTTTCGGAAGACTGGAGGGAGACTAATGTTGTACCATTATTTAAGAAGGGCAGCAAAGACAAGCAGGGAACTACAGGCCGGTGAGCTTGATATCAGTGGTGGATAAGTTACTGGAAGGGATTCTGAAGGACAGAATCTACCTGCATTTGGATAGACAAGGTCTGATTAGGAATAGTCAGCATGGCTTTGTGCATGGGGAATCATGCCTGACAAATCTGTTAGAATTTTTCAAAGAGGTAACCAAGAGGATAGATGAAGGTAAGGCATATGGACTTTAGCAAGGCCTTTGACAAGGTCCCGCACGGAGGGCTGGTCTGGAAGGTTAGATTGCATGGGATCCAGGGAGAGCTAGCTGACTGGATTCATAATTGGCTTGATGGTAGGAAGCAGAGAGTGATGACGGAAGGTTGTTTCTCGGACTGGAGGCCTGTGACTGATGGTGTGCGACAGGGGTTGGTGCTGGGACCATTATTTGTTATTTATATGAACAATTTGGATGAGAATGTGCAAGGCATGGTAAGTTTGTGGATGATACTAAAATATTGTAGACGATGATGAAAGTCATCAAAATTACAGGGGCTCTTGATCAGCTAGGTAAGTGGGCCGAGGATCGGCAAATGCTTTTCAATTCGGATAAGTGCGAGGTGTTGCATTTTGGGAAGTTAAACCAGGGTAGGACTTACACAGTGAATAGGAGAGCCCTGGGGATTGCTGTGGAAATGAGGACCTGGGAGTACAAGTACATAGGTAGACAGGGTGGTGAAAAAGGTGTTTGGCAAGTTGACCTTCATCAGTCAGAGCATTGAGTATACGAGTTGGGACATCATGTTGTAGTTATACAAGATGTTGATGAGGCCACACTTGGGAGTATTGTGTACAATTTTGGTCGCCCTGTTATAGGAAAGATGTCATTAATCTGGAAAGAATACAGAGAAGATTTACAGGAACGTTACCAGACTCGAGGGCCTGAGTTATAGGGAGAGGTTGACAGGCTAAGACTTTATACCTTGTAGCATAGGAGACTGAGGGGTGGCCTTATAGAGGTGTATAAGATCATGAGGGGCATAGATAGAGTGAATGCAGACAGTCTTTTTCCCAGGGAAAGCAAAACAAAGGCGAGGGGGCACAGGTTTAAGGTGAGAGGGAAAAGATTTAAAAGGGACCTGAGGGGCAACTTCTTCATGCAGAGAATGGTGAGTATATGGAACAAACTGCCAGAGGAAGGTCCAATAAGAACATTTTAAAGACAGTTGGATAAATAGATGGATAGGAAAGGTTTAGAAGAATATAGGCCAAACATGGGCAAATGGAACTACCTTAAGTAGGCACCTTGGTCAGCATGGACAGGTTGGGCTGACAAGCCTGTTTCCGTGCTGCATTACTCTATGACTCTCCTGTTCACTCTGTCTAACAGCATCTCAGATTTGTCACACTGCTTGTCTGAATTCCAGGAACATGCACATAAGTTTAAATCTGATAGCTTCTGGAATTGGGCCGATATTGCAAGCATTGGAATACACTCAAAATTTCAATGAAAGTCCATGCATTTGCAGCCTCTTCCATATTTATATTATGGATAAGTCAGTCTCCACTCCAAGATCTGAAGTTGTTGAAGACAAGTTTCTGCCTGACAGCTGCAGGCTGTCCTATTGAGGAAAGCCTTGTGGGCTTAAACTGTGGTTTCATCTGAAACCAAAGTCCTAAGGTGCAAAAGTTAAAGGATGAAATTGAAGCCTGTGTTCTTTATGAATCTTCACACGTACCAGAAAAAAATTGCATTCTCTGATCACCCATCATTTAAAATAGGTTCAATGTGGTGTAAGATGTTTACAATAGGTTCAGTGCAGTGTACAAATAAATTGTATAGCATTTCAAGGATTTCAGAAGTGCTCCTTTTCTATTAAGCAATTTTAAGAATTATTCATAATTGCTAGACTTTGCAATGAGATAGAACGTGGCTTTGATTAGTTCTGAAGTTTTCTTTCTAAATGGTCTATTAATTTCATTTATAATAAAGACAGAAAATGCTGAAAATACTCAGCAATTGGTCGCCTCTGTGGAAAGAGGAAGCTTCAGGTCCTAAAAAGTTAATTCTGGTTCCCACTCCAAAGACAAAACCTGACCCACTGAGTGTTTCTGCTTTTAGATTTCCAGCATCTACAGGTTTTTGATTTTCATTTACTGTTGATTTCACTTATTGCATGAAATGCAGAGAAAGAGAAATCGGCTTTATAATCCTGTTCAGAGGATAGAAAATTCCCTGATTCCATATTGCTTCTGGGAAACTAGTCCAGAATGTTTGCCTTTTCTGTCAAGTTACCACTCCTTATTCAGATCAGTGGCCTGATGTTCGGTCTTCATCCACTCCCTATTTAGGAAAAACTTTAAAATAACTCTCCACTGCATTTACTACATGGGCAGAATCGTTGTTTGCCTACTGCAAGGAAGTTCTGGTACAATGCATTCAGCTTAACATATCCAAATAATACAAAGAGCATTATTTGTTTATGTGAAATCCACCTGTACTGGAAGTCCATCTGCTGCTGTTAATCGATGCGTTTTGGTGCCATTCTGCTGAATAATGACTGAAGTATCTCTGATACCAGAAACCTGTTCCTCTATGACCAGGGAAGTGTGAATGTCAGGCTCGTAGAAAACCTGCAACCAAACTCTCTTTTGTCAGCGTTGGGACATCCTTCTGTGTTGTTTTAAAGCTGGTGACAGACATATCCAAGTTCTGAAGAAATGGCAGAAGAGCTGAAGGCATCAACCACAGTCAACTTTACACAATAACTAGGGAAATATGTTTTAACTCTTTTTTGTAACACAGATGCATGACTGCATACATTTCTGCTTCTTTGCATAATTTTCAATGGACGTGTTTGTTGTAAGAAATGCATTCTCTTGATCATGAAAACCCATTGCAGCTGCTGTGTTGTCATATCTTGAAGATTTCCAATTGACTCAATAATTTCACAGTCACCATCGCTTACACATCAAACTGCACTGACTGTTTGCATCCTACAGGTTTGGGAATTTTGTCTGAAAGAATTGACAGTGACCAATTCATTTCTGATCTGTGTAATAGCAGTTAACTCCAATAAAACGTCATTTTGAGAATGATTCGATACACAAGTGGCACTTTTCAGCACATTAGCCATCCTTTCTTGCCTAAAGGGGTCCCAGTGAATCAACCGTCTCCAAGAAAAGCATTTTCACTTTGATCAGATTCTCAAATTGGTCATCCAATGCATGGCACAGGTCGAACAGTGTCTGACATACAATCAGTTTTACTCCCTTTCCATTGTTTTCTCTTAAGGTGCCTCATCTACCTAACATCAATTCCAAATGTAATTATTTTCTCATTAGAAGTAGCTGTTACACTTAACTGTCATTCTGTGTGGATTGATTACTGAATGCTCTTTTGTTGTTTCTTTAGGTCCTTTTCACCTTTGCTTGTTAAATTTTATGAAAACAAACTATTCTTTTACTTATTTTCTTGAATATTCATGCCATGGGTCTGTTTTGAGTATATGATAGGTTGCTGCATTGAAACAGCAAGATTTCTTGTCCAAGCTTTGTAGGGATTCATAGATTCATACAGTACGGAAACAGGCTCTTCGGCCCAACACGTCCGTGCTGACCAAGTTGCCTACCTGAGCTAGTCCTGCCTAAATGTCTTTTAAACATTGTAATTGTATCTGCCTCTGCCATTTCTTCTGGCAGCTTGTTCCATATACCCACTGCCTTCTGTGTGAAGAAGTTGTGAAGGGTTAAATTTTTCCCCTCTTACCTTAAACCTGTGCTTTCAGCCATCTACGCTCCTGGGAAAAAAAATTCTAGCCTCTCCAGCCTCTCCTTATAACTCAAGCCCTTAGTATTGGCAACATCCTCGTGAATCTTTTCTGCATTATTTCCAGCTTAATGACATCCTTCCTATACCTGGGCAACCAGAACGGCACACAATACTCCAAGTGTGGTCTCACCAACGACTTGTACATTTGTAATATGTCGTCCCTTGTAAATGCCCTGAGCAATGAAGGCAAGCATGCCAAGCACCTTCTTCACCACCCTGTCTACCTGTGCCTCCACTTTCAGGGAACTATGTACTTGCACTCTCTGTTGAAGAACTGTCTTCTGCTAAACATGCCCTTGTTTTCTTCAGTGGAAGGTCCAGACTCATGTTAATATGATGGCTGAACCTTAGATACATTTCTAAAGGATTCTCTTTGGTCCATCACGTTGATTATTTGTCTTTAGTTTGTTTTTAAACTGTTTTTTCCTCTTTCCTGTTTTAACACCACAGCTGAATTCTGCCATTAATCTACCATGAATGTCCATGCATTCCTTAATGTTATGGGAAGAATGTGAGCAAACCCATTATGCACACATCCACAACTGCATGCTATGAGAAAATACATTTACTAGGTTTATGAATTCCAGTGATAGAAAGCACAAAACATAACCAGGGACATGAGCATCACTGGCAAAGCCAGCATTCATCAATCATCCCTGCTTCATTTATCACTTATCCCTACCGGGAAGATTGTGGTGAGCCACCTTCGTGAACTACTAGATTCTCTCTGGTGAAGGTACTTTGGAAGCATCAGTTACGATGGAACTGAGTGGCTTGCTCGGCCATTTCAGGGGCATTTAAGATTCAATTACATTGGTGTAGGTCTGGAGTGACATTCAGGCCAGAGAAGGTAAGGACAGCAGATTTCCTCTCCTAAAGAACTTCAATATACCAGATGGGTTTAAACAGCAAAATAGTGGCTTTGTGATTACGCCAGCTCCTTGTAGAGTCATAGATTGTTAGAGCTATACAGTACAGGAGCAGGGCCTTCAGCCCAACTCATCCGTGCTGACCAAGCTGCTTAACTGAGCTAGTCCCACATGCCTATGCTTCGCCCATATCCTTCTAAACCTTACAAATATCTACAGCGGTATGGTGGAGACCATTCTGACTGGTTGCATCACACCTGATATAGAGGCTCCAATGCACAGGATCGAGAGAGGCTGCAGAGGGTTGTAAACTCAGCCAGTTCCATCACGGCACAACCCTCCCCACCATCGAGGATATCTTCAAGAGGCGGTGCCTCAAGAAGGCTGCATCCATCACTAAGGACCCTCACCATCCAGGACATGCCCTCTTTGTATTACTACCATCGGGGAGGAGGTACAGGAGCCTGAAGACCCACACCCAACGTTTTAGGAACAGCTTCTTCCCCTCTGCCATCAGATTTCTGAACAGTCCATGAACCCATGGACTACCTTGTTATTCCTCTTTTGCACTATTTATTTATTTTTGTAACTGATAGTAATTTTTATGTTTTGCACTGTATTGCTGTCAATAAACAACAAATTTCACGACATATGCCAGTGATAATAAATTTGATTCTGATCCATGTAACTGTCCAAATGCCTCATAATTGTACCTGCTTCTATCACTTCCTGAGGCAGCTCGTTCCATATACCCACCACCCTCTGTGTGATAAAGTGGCCACTCAGGTCACTTTTAAATCTTTCCTCTCTCACTTTAAACCTATGCCCTCTAGTTTTGGACTCCTCTACCCTGGGGAAAAGACTTTTGCTATTCTCCTTACCTATGCCCGTCAAGATTTTACAAATCTCCAGGTCACCCCTCAGCCTTCTATGCTCCTGGGAAAAAAGTCCTAGTCTATCCAGCCATTGCTTATAACCCAAGCTCTCCAGTTCTGGTAACATTCTCAAAAATCATTTTTGCACCCTCTCCAGTATAATGACGTCCTTCCTATACAAGGTAACCAGAATTTTATGCAGTGCTCCAAATGTAGATCAAACTGTTCATACTTATTACCAGACTTATTATCGCCTTAGCACTGCAAATTATTGTTTCTCAAATGCCTATTCAATGCTTGTTTGAAAATCCTAATTGACCCTGTCTCTACTTTCATTGGCAAAGAATTCCAGATCTCTTTTTATTCCTAAATGTCTCTGCTGTTCTGGGATACTCAGGGAAAGAGTAGAAAAAAATTAAAATGTTAAAAATTATTTATCACGTTATTACTTTAAATTTAAACACTATTAATAATTATTACAAAGTAAATAAAAAAGCACTGACCTTATTTAACAAATGGAGCTACACTGGATGTGTATCCAGATCCTTGGCTCAGGAATTACAGAATGCTGCTGGTCTTAGCGGTGAGCAAGAGGTCAAATATGGCCACAGTTCGCTACAATAAGCAGGCGCAGAAGTCTGCTGATGTCTATGACACAGTTACCTAGTGATTCTCAACAGAATTGCCAGCTAACCTTCAGAAGGATCCAGCCTGTTGTTGTTCATTAAAAGAGGTGGGGCAGGAAATGAATGGACAGGTAGAGGCAGACAGCAAGAGGTAGACAGATAGACGTTAAGAGATAACAAATAGAGGCAAAAAGCAAAGCCAATAAGGGAGAAAAAGATAATGAGGAAGAGAGGGGGAGAGAGAGAGAGAGATAGGAGGAGTTGCATGTTGACAGCTTCAGACTCCCAACTGCAGATGCAACTAAGATTCATCACAGATGCCTCACTACAAGTCTTTATTAGTAGTGTTATAACCTTGTTAGTCTCACCAGTCCAAATATGCACCATTTGTGCAGTAACAACAAACTCAGTATTGCAACAGCAAGCTTAAATGTATAGGAATATGATGAAGGAGAAATCCTACAGAATCATGCACGAAATCCATTGTGTCTCGCACATCCTGGAACATATTCCGGTATGACATGAAGAGATCACCACTTTTAAAGCCTGCTTGACAGCTAGGAGAGAAACAAGAGGAAAATTTAGCAATAATGTCATACTTGTAAATCAAGGTACTTTATCAGTGACCACCATTTACAAAGTCTGCAAAATACATACATCTAACCCCTTATTTCCTGTACAATCTCAACAACAGAAGCTTGCATATATTTGTGTCCCATACTACAGAAAATTATTTCAGTGGCCTTTTGGTGCGGAGAGTCCAGAGCAGAGTAAAATGGAAATTTTGGAAGTGATCAGAAGTCACCAATGGGCTAAGGACGTTTTTGAAGAGGGGCATAAGATGGAGTGAAGGATCTGGGGCAGAGGTCCAAAGTGTAATTCATGTGAATGAATGTTAGGCCACTGACTGGATGGTCAGGAACTGGGAACGTAGACTAGAGCCGAAGTAAAGAGCATGAGCTGAGATTATAGACTGCAGGAAGTTACAGAACCAAGGAGCAGTGTGGCTTTGGGGGGATTTCTGGACTCTGGAGGACTTAGAAGTCACACTTAGCTGGGGAATGCATAAAAGTCAGGGAGGTAAATTGTGAGAATTACTTACTGGACAAATTGAAGCATTCTGGATGAATCAAACTGTACATTGAACAGATCACAAGAGGCTGGTCTCAAGGTGACAAAGATCTGAATGAGAGTGAAAGGGAGCTGAGCTAGATGGACATAAATGTTGGCAGACATAGTGCTGGATTAGTTTAAGGTCTGGTTGATTGAATAAAAAGCCTGGGTGCCATTGGTGTAAGTCCTTTTAGGCATACGGAAAGGGGGATAGAATTTGGGGTGAGGCCATGAATTGAGGCCAGTATTTAACAGCTAAAAGTTCTGTTTTACTTCAGATAGGTCTCAGGATGTGGTGTTGTTGGTAAGCAACTATTGTCCTTCACCCCTGAGTTGGTAAACTACTATCTTGAACTACCACAGTCATTCTAGTGAAGTTGCTCCCAAAATGTGGTTGTGTAAGGAGTTCCAGAATTTTGACCCAGTGACAAAGAAGGTAGGGCAACATACTTCCAAGTCAGGATGGTCTCCAACTTGGATGCTGTTGGATGAGTAGTTGTGCTGCGTTTTGTAGATGGTACGTATTGCCAGTGGTGGAGGGAAAGAGCGTTTAAGGTTAGGATGGGACGCTAACCAAGAAGAATGCTCTTACCCTAGATGGTATCAAGCTTCTTGAGGGGTGTGGGAGCTGCACTTGTTCAGGCAAGTGGAAAGTGTTTCATTTTTCCTGACATGTGCCCTGTAGATAGGGGAAAGGCCTTGGGGTGTCGGGAGTGTGTCATCCACTTCAGGATACCCAGCCTGATCTGCTCTTGTGCCCTGTAGATAAGGGAAAGGCCTTGGGGCGTCGGGAGTGCGTCATCCACTTCAGGATACCCAGCCTGATCTGCTTTTGTGCCCTGTAGATAGGGGAGAGGCCTTGGGGCGTTGGGAGTGCGTCATCCACTTCAGGATACCCAGCCTGATCTGCTCTTGAAGCAACTGTACTTGTGTGGCTGGTCTAGTTGAGTTTCTGGTCAATGGTGATTATCACGATATTGCTTCTGGAAGACTTGTGATGGTAATACTACTGACTGTGGAGGGTGTGGAGGGTGATCAGACTCTCTCTTGTTGGACGTGGTCATCACCTGGCACTTTGGTGGCACAAATGTTACTTGCCACTTATCAGCCTATGCTGGAATTTTGACTTGGTCTTACTGCATGCAGTCTGAAGAGTTGCAAACAGAATTGAACTTTGGACAATAACCAGTGAACATTACAACTTATAACCTCATGATGAAAGGAAGGTCATTGATGAAGCAGCTGAAGATGACTGACGCTGACATTGGGCATGCAATGAAAAACAGAGTCCAACACGAAATTGAGGGTTGTACTGAAAGGGAGGTTTGGCCATTAATGAAAATTGGTTTTCATGCACTTGGATACTATCATTGACAGAAAGGAGAGAAGTAGGATGTTACTTAGTGGGAGGTCAGATTCAATCCCATAATTAGCATCTCTTTATCTTTGGTTCTGTCATCCGGTTTGGGTGCAAAACAGTTCCAGATTCATCCATTGTGGGATGAACTAAACTCCTGATCCAGGATGTTAGTGCTAGCGATTGTTCATTGTGGTAACAACGAGGGAAACCTGACAATCTCTCAGGACTGGGGTTACCAATCATGAGCATGACAAACAAGGGCTATAAAACCACAGAGACCAATAAAAACAGATAAAAGAGTACATGTTATTAACTTCATGGAACACCCTTTGAGGGCTGGTTTAAGCAGTCAAAAGGAAATGACTAACAAGGAGTTATATGGATTCGTACCTGCTGTATTCCGAGCAATTGATGAAGAAATCCACTAGACAGGCATAGAGGTAGGTTTCTGCAAAGAAACAATAGATGTTTGAAGCAGTACACCGAATCCAGACTTCAACCAATTTCCTGCTGGAGACCCAAGAGAGGCAACACCTTTATCAATCAATTGTTCTAAATGCATCAACAGTTCTCCACATTAATACAGAGGATTTAGATTGCCACTGAGACATTGTCCATCCTGGGACTGCGAAAATTCACACAGATTAGATTGTTTGTGACTGTGAGCCAAAACTACCACATTGAATTTGCAAATGCCACAAGAACAATGGCCAGGTTAATCCACATACAGTCCACTGCAGGGGCCTGGTTTGCAAACTGTCAAGTGCAGAAGAGGCATTAATCAGATATGAAATGAAGGAAAACTATGATGTGAGGTTAAAGAGAAGTTTGGTATGATTAACTCAGAATCTGAGGGGAGGACAGTGACTTTAAAACTAACCATGCACTACATGCACTGGAGCAGCCGCAGACTTCCACTGGTCCACCTTCCTCCTGGCGATGTTTGTGCATGCAACAAAAACATTAAAATCTTTGTGTTCCCCATCTCTCCTGAAGGTGCCAACTAACACTGACATATTGTTCACAGAAGATGAATACTTTTGTAATCTCCATGTGTGTGCATTCCAGCAAGTGCCAGCAACCTCTTCAACCATAAAAACATAAAAATTTTACAAGACAGAGCAAACCATTCAGCCCATTTTGCCTGTTAGTGGAAGAAGAGCTTCTAGCTTAATGTTAGCATCCAGCACTGGGTCCAAAACCCTTCAAATATATAACAAACGCTTGTCAAATGTGATGAGCATTACTACCCTTTCAGGCAATGAGTTATTCGAAATAGGAGCAGGAGAAGGCTTATTGCCTCCTTAAACCTCTCCAGCAGAAAGGTGAGGTGGGGGAGGGTGGATAAACAAGGATGGGGGAGGGGAGGAAGGGAGGCAGGAGAGGGAATTGATGCTCTGAGGAGGAGAGTGAAGGCAGGTGGGGGCGTGGGGGGGTGGAGTGACCATTATCCTTGTGGAGGAGAGCAAGGGCAAGTGGAAGAGCTAAACCAGCTGCTGGAAAAGGAGGGAGGACGGGGTAGTAAGGAAATGCGGCCGATATGAGGACTTCCAGAGCCCTACTACCCCTGGGATGAAAAAACAAATCTCATCATCCTTCTAGTCCTTCCACCAATTATTTTAAATGTATCTTCCCTAGTTTTTGACACCACAGCTAAGGGAAATATATACGTTATCTACGACCCTTATAATTGTATGCATCTGAATGAATCTCTTTTACTCAGAGAGTGGTGAGTGTGTGGAATGGGCTGCCGGAGATGGTGGTGGAGGCGGATACGACAGGGTCTTTCAAGAGACTGTTAGATAGGTACATGGAGCTGAGTAAAATAGAGGGCTATGGGTAAGCCTAGTCATTTGTAGGGTAGGGACATGTTCGGCACAGCTTTGTGGGCCGAAGGGCCTGAATTGTGCTGTAATTGTTCTATGTTCTATGTCCTAGGTCTTCCCTCAGCCTACTCTGACCAAAAAAAAACCCAGCTTGTCAAATTTAACCTATGGCTAAATGTTTCCAGTCCAGGCAACATCCTCGTAAATCCCCTCTGCACCTTCTCCAGTGCAATAATGTGGTGACCAGAACTGCACGCAGTTGTCGAACTGTGGACTTACCATGAGGCCCAATCTCCACAAGGTGAATGGTTGTACAGTACTTGTGAACAATCAGACTGTATATTCAAAGACACTCTATGTGTCATGAAAATCACTTTCATTGCTTTTGTTTTAACTTGCATCCTGACCACCTCCCTGACCCACTGCCCTTTGACAAAGAGTGAAGGCATTGAGATTTAGCGCTCATTTCTAATCACCAAAAGCTGTTAAAAAATGTTTCAGTTTTCATAATTGTGTGAGTTTAACTTTAACAATCCTGGATTCTATCCCCAGGTTTGGTCTGGTGAGACTCCACCGCATGTTGAGTGAGTGGTGCACTGTACCATCGTTTGGATGCAACAGTAAAGGTGAGCACTTGTCTACTTGAGGTAAATGTAACAAAAAAAGACTCCTGGACTGCTTGAAGAGGAGGAATGGATATCTCAAGTGTTCTGACCAAAATATATCTCAAACAACACTCATTTCAGTCATTGGAATTTGCACATACTTGTTCCACATAAACTGGTTGCCACATATCCCAAAGCTACACTTCAAAAGAATGGGTTTGAGATGCTTTGAGGCAATTTGACATTTGAAAAGTTTGATGAAAATCTAGATCTCCTTTTCTAAATGTTATCTGCAGTTATTTTTAAAATGCAGAATTTTAGGAATTAATGCCTTTACTGTTGCATCCAAACAATGGTACAGTGCACCACTTACTCAACGTGCGCTGGAGTCTCACCAGGCCAAACCTGGGGATAGAATCCAGGATTGTTAAAGTTGAACTCACACAATTATGAAAACTTCAACATTTTTAACAGCTTTTGGTGATTAGAAATGAGCATTAAATCTGTATAAAATCTCAACAACTTTTTTCAATTGAAGGAAGCCAGTTGTGACTCGGTAGCTGTGCTCTTACCTCTGCTTCATATGGACTCCTTCAAATGAGGACAGTTAAATAATGCTTCATTTTATTGCTTATTAATGAAAAGAAATGAAAAAAAATCCTAAATATTAAACTTGCTGGAAAAACTCAGCAGGTCAGCAAGTATTTATGCAAAGAGAAACAACATTTTTGAAGATCTTTCATCAGAATTGGAAGGGTGAGAAAACATGTTCGTTTTCCAAGAAACAAACTGCTGGAGGAACTCAAGAGGGTCAGGCAGCATCTGTGGAAGCAAAGAGATGGTCAGTGTTTTGGGCTGATAGCCTGCATCAAGACAGAGTGTAGAAGGGAGATAGCCAATATAAAGAGATGAGGGAGGGGCAAGGCAGGGCTGGCAGGCACACCAGATGAGGAGGGAGATGATAGGCAGGTGGAACCAGGTAGGGGTGGAGGTAATGGCTGGTGGCTGATAGGTAGAGACAGTGGGGGAGGGGTGGGTGGAAGTAGAGAGAGAGGCTGGAAGGTAATAACTGGAAACAATACGCTGTAGATGCTGGAATTTGAAGTAAGGAAGGGGAACCAGATAAGGGGGGGATGAGAGGCAGGTGGAACTAGTTGGGAAAGGGGATAGGAGAACCAATCCTCTTCTATCCTCTCCCCCACCTGGTTCCATCTGCCCATCATCCCTCCCTTATCTGGTTCCCCTTATCACCTTCCTTACTTATCAGATCCCAGCATCAGCAGCCTCTTAATACAGAACATACAACAGCACAGGAACAGGCCCTTCGGCCAATGACGCCAGTGCCAAACTAAATTAAATCCCTTCTGCCTGCACAAGATCCATATCTCTCATTCCCTGCATATTCATGTGTCTATCTAAAACCCTCTTAAACACCATTGGCGCCCGTTCCAGGCACCCACCACTCACTGTGCAAAAAAACTTGCCCCACACATCTCCTTTAAACTTTCCTCCTCTTACCTTAAATGCATGCCCTCTAGTACTTGACATTTCTACCCTTGGAAAAAAATTCTGACTGTGTACCTTATCTACGTTTCTCATAATTTTATAAACTTCTATCAGGTCTCTCCTAATCCAGGGAGCATCCTGGTAAACCTCTTCTGCACCCTTTCCAAAGCTTTCCACTCTTCCTGTAATGGGGCAACCAGAATTGCACACAATACGCCAAGTGCGGGCTAACCAAAGTTTTATACAGCTGCAACATGACTTTCTGACTCTTATACTCAATATCCCAGCCAATGAAGACAAGCATGCCATACACCTTCTTTACCACCCTATCTACTTGGACCCCAAGATCCCACTGTACATCAATGTTGTTAAGGTTCCTGCCATTAACTGTGTACTTGCCCCTTACATTTGACTTGCAAAAAGTGCAACACATCACACTTGCCCAGATTAAACTCCATTTGCCATTTCTCTGTCTATATCTGTAACTGATTTATATTCTGATGTATCCTTTAACAACCATCTCCACCAATCTTTGTGTCATCTGCAAACTTACTAACCCACCCATCTACATTTTCATCCAAGTCATTTATATACATCACAGACAACAGAGGTCCCAGCGCCGGTCCCTGCGGAACACCACCGGTCACAGACCTCCAGCCAGAATAACACCCTTTCACCACTACCTCTGTCTTCTATGGCAAGTCAATTCTGAACCAGCTCTTGTTTCCATTTATCACCTTGCAGCCTGTCTCGACCTTCACCCCCCCACCCTCCACCTAGCTCCATCTGCCCATCGTCTCCCTCCACATCTGGTTCCACCTATTGCCTGCCAGCTCCTGCCTCACCCACCCTCTCAGCTCCTTATGCTGGCTCTCCCCTCTCTACACTCTCAGTCATGATGCAGGGTCTCGACCTGAAATGTCAACTATCCCATTTCCTCCACCAATGCTGCCTGACCCATTGAATTCCCCCACCAGTTTGTTTTTTTGCTCCAAATTCCAGCATCTGCAATCTCTCGTGTCTCCAGGATAGTTTTCAAGTTCAGATTAAGATTCTTTGACCTGAAACCTAAGATGTTAACCCTGTTTCTCTTTCCATAAACGTTGCCTGACCTATTGAGTGTTTTAAGCACTTTCTGTTTTCATTTCCAATTTTTGGTATCTGCAATTTTTTTCCATTTTCAAGCCTTAAAAAATATGTGAACAAAAGAAAAATGAAAGAACCACACAAATATTTCAGGCAGAATCTGTGGAAAGAGAAAAAGAGTTACGTTTCAGGCTAAAGATCTTTCCATGGACCCTTTTCATGGGTTAAGCTCCTGTCAGGTGACTCAGTAAACAAAATATTGTCCTCTGTGCTACTTACAAGACAACAAGTGTTCAAACCTACCAGCAAGGTTAAAGAGAGTGTTAAGGATGTAAAACCGTTCTATGTCATCTCTTTGGATAAACTTGTTGGAGTATTGCTCAAGAATCTCTGACCTGAGGGAAAAAAATGATGAGAGGTTGGTCTGAGAAAGCTCAAGTCTACATGGAGAGAATCTAACTTGCAATTGTAGCAACAGAATGAAACTAACTCCAGTCTTACAATGAAATATCACAGGTATTGGAGTGAAGGTCAGGTTTATTGGCATCTGGAGTAGAATCAGTGAAGGTTTCAAAAGGAATAGTCAAAGACAGCAGTGAATCTGTGGAAGTCTCTGCCCAGGGAAACAGTAGAGGCTACCTCATTAAGTATAGTTAAGATACAGTTAGATAGATTTTTGCATCGTAGAGGAATTAAGGGTTATGGGGAAAAGGCAGGTGGGTGGATCTGAGTCCATGGCCAGATCAGCCATGATCTTATCGAATAGCGGAGCAGGCTCAACGGGCCAGTTGGCCGACTCCTGCTCCTGTTTCTCCTTGTGTTCAGAGATTTTGAAAGAGGATGTTAAAATATCACACATTGAAGAACTTTGGGAATAAAATATTCCATCAAGCAGATTGATGGAAGGTTCAATCCCCATTGTTCAGGAACCATGAAAGGCAGTTGATTAACAGGGAGGGACATATAGCTGGAGATGTTTAAGGAGTTGGTGTGAGTTGAGGACACGCAGGGCTTTGTAAACCATGGCAGTGTTGCACTGGAGGAGAGGAAGTCGAAGGGGATCAGCGAGGATAGGGTTGATAATAATACACAAACTGGAGTTCCAGAGAATTTGCAGCTTATGTAAAGGGACACTTTGGTGGTCAGTAAGGAAAATGTGGAGAAATTAATTCCTTTGTCTACTGAAGGCATTTATCATTGGTTGCAGCAGCGGTGATTTGGTGAAGATGGAGATAGAGATAACGATAGGGACAGATGAAGTGGATACTTTAAAAAGCAAGCAACAAGTTAGTTTCAACCTAAGCAAGCGATGAAGAGGAGGTAAATGTCAGGATCAGACTGGATGATCACAATGCGTTTGTTGTTCTCACGATGTAAACTGAGAAAGTTCAGCAACTAAAGCGGTGAAATAATTGGACGGGACAGTGACATTTATAAATCCAAAGATGGTGATGGAGAATTAAAGGTGGGCTTTATCAGCTTACACACTAAAAGTTAACTCGTGCTTTTAACAGCATCCATTGGTATAGCATCTCTAACATAATAAAAACATGCCAAGGCAGGACCATTATCAAACAAAAATCTGTTAGTGAGCCATTTAAGGAGATATTAGGGGAAGGAACATACGTTTATGGGGAATATTGTCTGCATGCAGATGCCAAAAATTAGCAGGCAAAGAATTGAACTTTTGAACATTTTCTTAACAGTCCAGGGGTGATATGGGGGGGTGGGGGGGGGGGGGGTAGCGAGATCTATTTCTGGGGAAGAGATATGTTGGAATGGGTTCTGTGGAATAAGGTGACAATGGAGAAGAATTGCACAGTGGTCTTTAACAAAAACTGTCAGAAGAGGAGAGACAAAGTGCTGGGGCCATGTTCATTCAGAGCAACAATGTGATCCTGAATAGGGAGAATTTGGCTGTGGGAAATGGGAGCAACGTGACCAGAGAGATCCAAATGGAATGGTGGGAGAGCTGGCCAGAGAAGAGTGGCAGAAAAGTGGTAGGTTGGAGGGAGCAAAAAGGTAAGTTTGTAGGGAACAGATGGTATCAGGGTTTTGAGAAGGGAGGAAAATAGAAAATAGCTGCTGATGAAAGAACCAGATTGGGGGAGCTTTCCTCTAGAATCGGGTGTATGTTCTTCTGGAACAGGGCCACATATTAGTATGATGATACATTTCATTTAAATGAATTCTTGATCCAATTCCTCAATGCCCAGGGAACAAAGAACTATTGCAGCAACAGGAGAAAAACATTAATGATGATTATACTGGAGCCTGGCCACATGCTTATCTGAGAAGCTCAATGGAACTTTGGGGATGAGGAGGGTTGCAACTTAATTCTTTTAAATTTCTTGGACAATTATATCCGAGTCTCATTTTAGATTGTGATTAAGTGCATTTTGCGCATTTCCTTTGAAGTGGATTTCTCAGCATTCTGGAACGTAGCAACTGGAGAGATACTCCATATCACCCAGTTGTTTGTTCCGTCAGTCACTGCATTTCAACAATAGCTGCTCTCCTGTCAGCAAGGGTTTGGGACAAGAGTAAGCAGTTATAAATACACAAGTGTTATTTTCACTGTGTAAGACACAAGAACTCATCCCTACATTCCAGATATTGTGAAACCTTCCACATGCCAAATCAACTCTAGTTTCGACTTTACTCAAAGATTCTGTTTCATTTTATTTTGCAATTTCTCCATTCTCCTTTGAATTTCTCACTTAATTAATGTTGCTGATGGCACGAAGTACAAACTACCATCTACTAGTTTGGAACTCACACAACCAGTGTGGAACTCATAAACTACACATGCACCATAGAATGACTCTCACGCTAGTGAAAGAATTTTAACCCTCTCCACACATAGCTAGTTAAGATTGCCTGGAAGGGACTTTCCACTGGGGCCATACTACCTTCTCTTGTGCTATGATTTTAATATGTTCTACAGAGCAGGAATGGGGGACCTTTGCCATAAACTGGCTTGATTCTTTAAATATGCAAATCAACCAATTACACCACTGTGACCTGAGCAAGACGAAGTGTTGCGATTTTCTCGTAAGGCCAACCAACAGGAAGAAAAAGTCTGGGGCAAGAAGGCCAAAATCTTTTTATTCTTTTCTCATTTCCTTTAAGAAAGTAACAGAGCAGAAAGTGAATGGGATTGCCCTCACGTCAGAGCATGGGTCCACTGCACACTGATTCTAGGCCATTGTCAGTCACTCTGCACTCATGATTGTATATTTTTACAGGAGAAATTTCTCCAGTAAAGGCCAGACAAAGATGAAATATACAGTGAGCTCACCTGGGGGAATAGAGGCAAAAACAGAGCCTTCACCCATTCCCTCACACTGGTCTAGATCGTGCAAATGGAAAGTGATCTCTGCCTATCGTACAATGGCTACTGACCATTACTATGGAATCTCTCTTATTCCAAAGCTTTTTGCAAGTGCAATAGAGACATAATTCTCAGCAGTGACATTCCTGCCTCCTCAGTGTAGTCCCAGAAAAGTTGAAACCTCTACATTGCCTGTTTTTCTTCCATTAATTTTTTAAACTGGGATTCAGTATGAAATAAACTGCTGGCTGTTTGTAACTAATTTTCCAGAGAGGCTAGGCCATGAGACAATGGTTGAGAATGGCCCAGACACAACACTGCCCTGCAGGGCTTATCCCCAACATTTTATTTTGCTGCATTCCTCCTTGTTGATTGTGGCCAATTCTTTTGATCTTGTTTTGAAACTATCAGAGTCTGTGACCACCAAGTGGAACAGCAAGGGAAAAGGGCAGTTTATAACAAAGTGGAGTTCACTTAAGCCGCAGCTATGTGAGGAATCTCAGGCACAGGGCTTAAGAACCAGCTATTTATATCAAAGGATTAAATGCTAAATGTCATCAGAAGCTACTCTTTGGTAAAGAGAACTTCAGATTTGCAAACCAACTGACTGATTTGGAAAACAAATGCTGTGTAGGTGGGAGTAAGGGGTAATAACTCCCCAAAATGTCCTTGGCAGATAGGGGGCCAGTTAAAATTGCCCAGTTGTCTGAATGATTCAGGAAGCAACTGCTCAACCACAAGGAAACCCAGAAAACAGTAGAGGGATCCTCTTTGGCATTTGTAGAATTCAGCAGCGTTTACCAGGAACCTGTGGTTTATCACCAGGTCATTCCAGAAGGGCCCAAGGGATCCCAAAAGGTAAGGTTTTCCAACAGTTTGGGGAAACCCAACCTACCTCCTGGTTCCCCAAGCACCATTACTGAAGGATCACACTGTACTTCGCAATTGTGAAAATCACTATCATCCCCACAGAAGAGCACTGCCATGTAACCAGCCCCACACCTGGTCTCAGCAAGTGGCCCCCAGGCCCTCCAATTTTACCCATTTCTTCCGATTCTTGCCAAAAAGGCTGAGACAGTGACCTGTAAGACTCATGGTTGTTAAAATACACCGTGCTAATTTCTGGGACAGTGGGGAGATGGGGCATGGGTAGGGGTGGGTTTGAACACGCATTAATGCAGGGAGCCAATGCAACTTAGGAAAGACAGAAGGGAATTGCTGAATGGGGTGTTATATGGCACTGGGGCTATGGTGGGTTGTGAGTTTATCCAAACGTGAGGTAAGAAGAGGCAATTGGTGTCCACAGAGCAGCCTTGATAATGGCCTAGATGTGGGCTTTGCAGCTTGGTGCATGGCCCTGATAATTGTGTGTTGTTGAGGACAGCTTTATTGTACAGATGGCAAAGGGGGTGGATTTAGGACATGAGTTTTAGGTGGGAGCCAAACAGATTTACCAATTTCACCAATTCTGAAATGAAGGCTGTGAGGTAGGTAAATAGACAGCACAACCATTGCGAACCAACCCCGATGGTAAAAAGGTAAAGTTGAATTACCTTGGTGCCTTCGTGGAAGGAATGGGAACAGGAAGTACCACTGAGTTACTCTCATATGTCAACCGCCATACCTTCCTTTGTATCTTTTGTCATGCTCATGTGGCACCAGTCATCTTCTTCTGTGATATGATTCTATAACTAGTGAGTTGCTCTGGTTGAGAGCCAGCAGGGTCACAATGGGCTGAATGGTCTCCTTCTGCATTGTAACCATTCTCTGATTTTATGATATGGTCTCTGGGAATAGTAGTCCCGACTGTTTCATTATCCGACTGAACCAGACTGTGTTGAACCTCTGCATGTCTTGTTCACCCACAGTTCAGCTTTGGTTTCCAGAATCTATCTCACCATTTCCACCTCCACACCTAACTCAGTCAACCTCATAACCTGTATACGTCCCTTGTGGACCACATATCATCAATTGTACCTGGAGTAGAACGCAAGGTTAGATTCAAGCGGACCATATGATAAGACTTTTGAAACATAGAAACTTATGTAACATAGGAAAATAGACCTAGGAGTAGCCCATTTGGCCCTTTGAGCCTGCTCTGCCATTCAATATGGTCATGGCTGAGCCTCCATCTAAAGACCATATTTCTGCACTCTTCCCATACCTATTGAGGCTTTTTGTGTCTAGAAATCATTCAACTCCTTCTTAAATATGTTCAGCAACTTGGCCTTCACAGCCTTCGGTGGTAGAGAATTCCACAGGTATCACCATCCTCTGAGTGAAGAACTTTATCCTCCTCTCAGTTGTACATATCTTTTCTGTATCCTAAGACTGACCCCTCATTCTAGACAACCCAGCCACGGGAAACATCCTTCCTATGTCCAGCCTGTCTAGCTCTATCAGAATTTTATACATTTCAATGAGATCTCCTCTCATTTTTCTTAACTCTAATGAGTATGGGCCTAGTCAATCCAATCCCCCACCATCCCAGGAATAGCCTGCTGAACCTTTGCTGCACTCTCTTTATGGCAGGTATATCTTTTCTAAGGTGTGGACACTAAAACTGTACAGAACTGGTCTCATAAGGGCCCTGTATAATTGTAGCAAGACATCCATGCTCCTATACTCAAAACCTCTTGTAATGAAGGCCAACATACATTTGCCTTCTTAGTTGCTTGTTGTGCCTGCAGGTTTGCTGTCAGTGACTAGTGTACAAGAACATCCAGACCCCTTTCTGCATCCACATCTCCCAATCTACCACAATTTAAATAATACTCTGCCTTTTCATTTTTCCTACCAAAGTGGGTAAGTTCATATTTATCCACATTATATTGCATCTGTCGTGTATCTACCCAACCTACTTTTCTAAATCACCTCAAAGCCTCTTTACATCCTCTTCACAGCTCATGCTGATGTCACAAAACTTGATATTACATCTGGTACTCTCAACCAAGTCACTGATATAAATTATGGGGCCCAAGCACTGATCCCTACGGTACCCCAAAAGTCACTACCAAGCACTGGAAAAGACACATTTTGCTTCTACTTGCTTTCTCTGTACCAGAACCAGAGAGTTTTGCTGTTGGTTATCCATCTGTAACATTGACTCAGTTTTTTTCTCTCAACACTTGTAGCGGTTGCTACCGCGGAATGAACACAAGACGCGAGTCGTAGAGTTTCAGAACAGAACTGGTTTATTTTCCTGCCTTGCGCGGGCCTTTTAAGGGAGACTGTTCCTGCCCAATGCAACCGTCATCAAGTCTTTCCCGCGCGCGGGTTCTCCCCGTCGCTCGGGGAAGACGAAGGCCCGCCGCCATCTTGGGCCTCGCCGCTCCGACACCGTGCGACCCGACTGCTGAGCCGGTTCGCTTACCCGGACAGTGAGTCGCTACACACTGGCATAGCCTGATGTGCTGGACATTCCTACAGCTCGACACTTCACAGCTTTTACATGCACTACTGATTCTCTCTCTCTCTCTCTTTCTCACACACACCCTCGTCACCCTATCAACCAGATGGCTTTATCAATAGCTCATCACCACAGCAATGCTGGCCTCAGAGATTTAATCTTTGTTGTGTCCATCTGTAAGCAGAGAATTAAATTCATTTTTGATTCCTCCTTAGTATGTGCAAAGGCCTGTAGCACTAACTGGCACTACTTGGAATGTGGTAATGCTTTGCGAACTTACAGGAGTACACAGCCTTGACATTAGATTATGGTGAAAGCATGTCTCTACATGCTGTCTCTGACTTTAAGTTACGTGCCTAGGCTGAAAGCCACGAGGGATAAGAAGGTACAGACTGGTATCATGACTGAATGGAAAAGTACTAGGGTAGAGGTTTTGAAGGGTATAAAAAGGGACTACTCCTTTGTGCAGAGGAAGTCTCGCCTTGGGCTGGGGCCGTGACCAGTGCTAACTGGTTTTGCGACCCCAGCCTGAGGGACAGACTGACACAAGGCTGAGAGACAGCTGCAGGACAGGCTGCTGCTGGACACCTGGGCTTCCCTCCGGCATTGCACCCGATCGGTTGATAAGTACTCTTTTTCTGTTATTAAGAGTTCTTTCTTTCTGTATTTTATTCCTTAAAATTCTAATAAAGTAGTTTTTATAACCTTTAACATGTGTATAATGCCTCCTTTGTTTGCGAATACCTCTTGCTGCTGAATCAGAAAAAACAAGGAACAAAATTTTAAAATATTTTCGTTACACCATCTCTCCACCACCACCTTTGCAACTTTAAACTAACTCACTTTTCTAATTCTGACAAGCAGTTAACCCTGCATCTTTTTCCACAGATGCTGTCTGACCTGCTGAGTGTCTCCAGCATTTTCTTTTTAGTCCAGATTTCTAGTATAGCAGATTTAGATTTATTCCCAGTTTCTGTCTCCTACCTGTCAACCAATTCACAAACCATGCCACGTATATTACCCCAAGCCCATGGATTTTAACTTTGCACACTAACCACTTTATGTGAGACTTTATCTAAGGCCTTCTGAAAATCCACATTCCTTTCTCCTTTATCTATTCTACCATCCTCAAGATATATTCATAAATCCGTGTTGACTTTGTACTTTGTTGTAATAGCTACTGGTGTGAATTAAGAGTTGACTGTCTGCAATAAAGAATGCATTGTTGGTAGCTCTGCCTCTGTTATTTGCCTTAGTAAGCTGAAACATCAAAGAGTTACAGACACTACAGTCTCCTAACCATCCATAAGCCATTTTATGCTTTCTCAAATAGGCAGTAAGATTAACATCAATCCAAAAGGTCCAAATTCAGCTGATCACTAATCAAAAGATACAGCAAAGCTATTCTGTCCACAGTTGCTCATATCTTTGGTAAACCACATTCCATAAAAAACTTGATTTCTGCATAATTGCTTAAATTCCCCTCCATGGACACGCAATATAAAAATATTCCAAAAACAAGAGATGATGGAATTGGAATATTTCCTTTGATCTTTTCTCTATTTCTAGAACAGCACAGACAGCCATATCTATCAAGCATTTCTGTGTCTAAAGATGAAATATCCAGCACTGCAACACTTTATTCCTTTATACCTTTGTTTCACAACCTCTCATTAGTATTCCTCTACCTTTGATTCACAACCTCTCATTAGTATTCCTCTGTGAAGACCCTTTTACAGAATGCCTCATCTCCTATACTAAAATCCACAACCTGTCTGAATACCCACATGGTAGAGATGAACGCCCACCTCTTCCTGATGTCTGCACATCTTTCGTCTATTTATTCGTTCACAGGATGTGGACTCCCCCAGCAGGGTGGGGGACACCTCTCTTAGACCAAGAGAAGGCCTCTGAGAGAACATCACACATCTGCATGATGGATGTTCTCTCCACGACAGGCTTTGGGGAGGGAATTCAGAAATGGATATAAGTTTCTGCAGACATCAGTAATGCAGTACACATTAACAGACGGGAAACAGAAAGTTTCCCTATCAAATCTGGAGTCAGGCAAAGCTGCCTTCTCTCCTGCATCCTGTTTGTGTGAGGTATTAAGCCTTTTGCTGAATCCATCAAGAAAGACACTGGCATAAAAGGAGTGACAATCCCAGGCAGCAGAGGCACTCAGGTCAAGTTATCCTGATATTTGGATCATGTTGTTGGTTTCTGCTCAGACCCACAGTCAGTCTGCAGATTGATCAGCGTTTGCAACCAGCCTGAACAGGCCTTTGGAGCCAGAGTCAATCACAGCAAGAGTGAGGCCATGTCCTTTGTCAATTGGTTCCCTTCACTATCAGGTGCGACACCTGAAGGTGCTGGGAATCTGGTTTGGAGGAAGTGGAGCATGCGGCAAGAAATGGCTGCAGCAAGTCATCAAGGTGAAGCAGAAATTGGTGACATGGAAGTGGCATTCCCTTGGAATGGTGAGCAAGAGGTGCTCTTGGTCTTGCTATACATGGCACAGGTGATGCCTGTACCCTCCTCCTGTGGTGTGGCAGTCAGCTGAGCTATCTTCTGTGTCATCTGGAGATCTAGGATGGATTGCATCCATCAGGACAGGATGTACAAGTCTCCAGAGAAAGGGGAGAAAACATACCCAAACATACTTCATCCTGATGGCCACCTTTGTGTGTGGCTGCATCAAGCTGTCCATAAAGCCTGATTTCAGAAATGTTGAGATTCTACATCCCTGGAAAGCATGAGCTTGACCCTTTTGCCATGGAATGTTCCATTCAGTTGCACCTTGCTGCACCACCAGTCACCCTTAGAAAAAGTTCTGTGTAAAAACACCTATAACCACAAGTCAATCAGGCAGTGGTCGGCATGGGAAGTCCTCCTGTCCATCAGAAGGATCCTGTGGGATGGCTCCAGGAAGAGACTGTCACAGTCATTTGCCAGAATGGCTCATCACCAGAACTAGTGTAGCAGTTAGTGTAACACTATTACAGTGACAGCGACCCAGTTCAATTCCCACCACTGTCTGTAAGGAGTTTGTACGTTCTCCCCGTGTCTGCATGGGTTTCCCCTGGGAGCTCCGGTCTCCAAAGAGACGTAGAGGTTACATGCTATGTTGGTGCCGGAAGAGTGGCGACACTTGTGGGCTGCCCCCAGCACATTCTCAGTAACGCAAAAAGACGCATTTCACTGTGTGTTTCGATGTACATGTGACTAATAAATATCTTATCTTATCTTAAGCAAGCACCAAGCTAGCTAGTGGTGAGAAGGGTTTTCCTGGTGATCTGAGCATTTGCCAAGGTCTGGAAAGGGATGACATTATCCTTGGTGTAATTTGTCACAGGATTCTTGTGCTATAACATCGACTGCTGGTGAAAGATCATCAATTCAGTGAAAGATGCACTTTGGTCTGCCTGAAACTTGTTGGTGCAAGAAGATGTCTGCAAGAGAACCTTGCTAACTGACACACTCCAGGGCGCAGTAGTACAAACTGAGGGACACACTCAAGCTTGGTACAGCGACCGCAAAGGCTCTTTACACAATTAGAATTCTGTGTGATGCCAGAAAGAGAAGATGACAACAGAAAGTAAGAGCAGGAGTAGGCCACCCACCCCTCAAACCTGCCACACTATTCAATACAATCATGGTTGATTTGCTCCAGGCCTCAATTCCTCTTCCATGCCAGTTCCCATTGCCCTCAATTCCCCAATCATTCCAGCCAGGCAAAACATCCTCCCAGCAACAAGAATTTTGTACGCTTCATTTTTCTAAATTCTGGAGAATACAGGCTTAGTCTGCTCAATTTCTCCTCATATAGCAAACCCCAGGATCCTGCTGCTGATGCTTAGAAGGAAAATGTTAGGTGGAATGGTAGAAGCTTGCTTCAATAGTTCAGACCGGAATGGACTGGCTCTCTGTACACCTGAAATCACAGAACCAGGACTACTTTCACCCTGCGAGTGTTATACAAAACTCAAATTGTTTTACTCACCCCTTGAGGAAACTGAATCCATGAGCACATACCAAGATGTTTCCATGGGAGTCCACTTTCAGAAGGTTCCCATGTAGCGTATCAAACACAAGTCCTCTGCAAAATATGGTTGAAATGTGAGTTTCCAACACAGATATGCAAAATCTACAGACAAAAGCCAACAATTCATTTACACCAAAGGCAATATTTAATAGGGCAGGGAGATGGTGGGATCACTTTCTCCAGTCATTTAATTTCCACATCTCTCGTTATTTCTCGATCCATCTACCATCAAATAGAGATCTTAAAGAACAGTACCCTATCTAAGAAAAATGAAAAACACAATGATGCTGGAGGAACTCAGCAGGCCAGGCAGCATCCGTAGAGAAAAGCAGACGGTCAACGTTTCGGGCCAGGACCCTTCTTCAGGACTGAAGATAGGAGAACGGGAAGCCCAATATATAGGAGGGAAAAGCAGAGCAGTGACAGGTGGACAAAAGAGGGGAGGTGGGGTGGGCACAAGGTGGTGATAGGTAGATGCAGGTAAGAGATAGTGATGGGCAGGTGCAGGGAGGAGGGGGGAGCAGATCCACCAGGGGATGGGTCAGAGGTGGGTAGAAAAAAGGGAGGTAGGCTAGGAGAGGAAAGAAAAGCAGAGGCATGGTTGGGGGTGGGGATTACTTAAAGTTGGAGTATTCAATGTTCAAGGTTCCAGGATGGAAAATGAGGTGCTGTTCCTCCAGTTTGCACTTGGAATTCTCCTGGCAGTGGAGGAGGCCGAGGACCAACATATCTGTGATAGTGTGGGAGGGGGTATTGAAGTCCCTTCTTTTGTCCACCTATCACTGCTCCGCTTTCCCCTCCTATATATTGGGCTTCCCCTTTTCCTATCTTCAGTCCTGAGGAAGGGTCCTGACTGGAAACGTTGACCGCCTGCTTTTCTCCATGGATGCTGCCTGGCCTGCTGAGTTCCTCCAGCATCATCGTGTTTTTCATCTCGATTCCAGCATCTGCAGTCCTTTGTTTCTCTACCCCAACTACAAAGGTGCCCTAAAAAATCAGTTATCTTAGGTGGAATAAATGTTTCCTGATTCATTAGGAAATTTTCCATCATTATATAGCCAATCAAATGAGACTTGTCACTGTAGTAACTGGAACAAAGGCTTTTGATGAAAGGTCATCAACCTGAATGTTAACTGCATTTCTCTTTCCATAGATGCTGCCTGACCCGTTGAGTGTTCCAACACACAGAGGTTTTATTCCAGATTTCCATCATATGCATTTTTTAAATTTAAGATGCCCAGGTCCAATCTGTCCCACAGTCACATAAAATATATCATCAACACAAATACCCAACATGGAAAACTGCGTAAAATTACCATGTGTGGAAAAACTAAAAATGTGCCAACCCAGCGATGTGTCACAAGAAAGGAATTATATACTTCCAGAAAAGGAATCAGCAAGGATAGAAACATTTTTTTAAAAAAATGGATAATAACCAGAACAATTAACAATTTCTCATGTGATAAAATACAAGATGAATTAGTATTCCAGTAGCTCAGGAGTAGACGAGGGTGAGTTGGATCAGGAGTAGCCACCTGGAGAGTGGGTACAAAGCTAAGGCCTGGCCTGAACTATGTGGAGCCTGGAAACAGGCGAATTTCAACTCAAAGCAGACCTCTTAGACAGACAGTCACATGTTAAGATTGCAGACAAGTTGTCCATTCGGGCCCAAAGCTTAATCTGAATAAGACTTCAGGTCAAAATCAATCCATCAGTAAGCACAGCTCAGTTTGTGATCAAACATGATAAATTGCATCTAAAAGCAATTCACTGTGGGACACATAGAACATAGAGAACGTAGACACATTCAAAGACAACGGTGGAGCTCCCCTAGTCCTCACCTTTCACCCTCACAGCCTCCATATCCAGCACATCATCCTTCATCATTTCCAGCAGCTGCAACAAGATCCCACCAATAGTCACATCCTCTCCTCTCCAGTCCTCTTCGCCTCCTGCAGGGACCACTCTCTTCGTGACTCCCTGGTTCACTCATCCTTCCCCTCCCACCCCTCCCTGACCCCTGACACCTTCCCGTGCAAACTCAGGAGGTGCAACACTTGTCCCTACACTTTCTCCCTCACCACCATCCAGGGACCTATAAAGCCCTTCCAGCTGAGGCAAAGAGTCACGTGCAACTCCTCCAAACCTCATCTACTGCATTCAATGCTCCCGATGTGGCATCCACTACATCAACAACACCAAGCGCAGACGAAGCGATCGACTCAAAGAGCAGCTGCAGTCTGTCCGCAATGGCCATCCCGAGCTCCCAGTTACATGCCATTTCAATTCCTCTTCCCAGTCCCACACCGACCTCGGCCTCCTCCACTGCCAGGGGGAGGCAAAATGCAAGCTTCATCTTCTACCTGGGTAGTCCTAAACCAAATGGCATGAACATTGAGTTTTCCAATTTTAGGTAACCCTCTCCTCTGGCGGGTTGTTTCCCCCTTTCCCCCCTCCTCCCAATCCTCCTTGGGTCCTCCCATTTTTGTCCCCTTTCCCTCAAAGCTGCCCCCAGCCCCCGATCGGCCATCTTCATTCCCCTTCCCCTCTTGGTTCCATCCACCTACTACCACACATTTTACCCCCTTCCCCACCGCCCCCCACCCCCCCATCTGGTTCTGGTCCCAACTCAATGGTATGAACATTGACTTTTCCAGTTTCAGGTAACCCTCACCTCTGTCTCTCCCCACACACCCCCCCCACCCCTTTCTCTCTCTTTCTGATCCTCCTCCAGTTCCCCCCATTTTATCGCCTTTCCCTCACACCCTCACGTCACCCATCTCCGTCCCCCTCCTGGGGTTCCATCCACCTACCACCCACACATTTCACCCACTGGCTCTCCCCCTCCATCTAGTCCTAGTTCCTTCTGCCTTTCACCTCTCCCCTAATGGCTCCCATTAACACCTTACTTACTCATCAGATTCCAGCATTTGTAGCCTTTGTGTTCCGGCCTTACCCTCCTGCGGCTGGCTCCACCTTCACTCTCCCCAATTCCATCTATTATGTATCCCAACTCCACCCCTCCCCCTCCCTTATCTGGCTCAATTTGCACACCATCCTGACTTGGAAATATATTGCTAGCCCTTCATTGTTGCTGGGTTTAAATCCTGGAACTCCCCGCCCAGCAGCAGTGTGGGAGCAGCTTCACCAGGTTCAACCCCACTCTCTCACAGGCAACAACAGATAGACAATAAATGTTCAGATCCCAAAAATGAATGTATAGGACATGCATTCTGTCTATAGCCCTATCCACTTGTACATACTATACAAACATCAGTGCCTCCATTATCAACACAGCCTGTGTGATCCTTGAAAACACACACTATCCACTGGAAAGTATATAATTTTCCAGCTACCAGAACCGAGTTTACTGAGGCTGACAATAGCCCACTGGCCCACAATGATGCTGCACCCCTTCCCCCATAAGTCACTTCCTTATTTATTAGTTTTCAGAACAGACAGGCAAGCAAGCTCCAGTTAACAAAAACTGTCTTTGCAAAACAGCTATTCAAAGTAATTATTCAAATTCCAGTAATATCCTTCCAAATTAATTCTTACTGGTGGTTGAACACAGCATTTTGCAGTGTGACAATGTAATACACCAGAGAAAACATTTGAGAAGTTTGACATGAAGCACAGACGGATAAACTGTTTGAATATTATTCTCAATATTTGCCCTAATACATGACTAGGATTGGCACATCACTGGTTTGATGCAGAAAGTGGTTTAACCAAGGTGAACTCAATTGGACTTTCTTTTAATCATTGATAATCCAATAGTTGGCTTTAAAGAAAATCCAAGTGACAAAGTCATTGAACTCAACCTATGACTCAAAAAAAATTGCTTAAGCTTTGCAGCGTTTGTATAAAACTCTTAATGTGCACTCAGACCACTGTTTGCACTATTATACATTAAGAGATAAAAGAAGGGTTCACCCTGGACATGTATATGTTACTGAGGTCAGTTCTGGATAGCCAAACAAAGATGGATGAGCAGTCATGATTTGACCTACATGCTGAATGAAGGGTATCCTCTCGACATGCTCATGGTATGAAAATGGACAGATTAGCAAGTTGCGAGGAGGACACAAACAGCCTGAGAAGGGATATATACAGAGGTTAAATAAGTGGGCAATGAAAACGCTAATTATCCTTTACACAGAGTGAGACTACAGTATGTTGTGGTACAAAGGTGTCTGGGGGGGGGTTCCTAGCACATGAAGCACAAAATGTTAGTGTGCAGGTACAAGTAATTAGGAAGGCTAATGGAATGTTGGCATTTATAACAAGGGGTATGAAATATAAAAGTAGGGAAATTTTGATATAACTTTAGAGGGTGCTGGTGAGGTCACATATGAAGCACTATGTATAACTTGGTCTCTGTATTTAGGGAAGGAAGTGCTTGTATTGAAGGCAGTGACTAGCTTGATTCCTGGAATGAAGAGGTTGGAGTCTGAAGAAAGATTGAGAAGATTGGACCAATACTTATTGGAGTTTAGGAAAATAAAAGATGATCTTACTGAAGCATATAATATTCTGACGGAGATTCATAGGGTGGATGCAGAGAGGTTATTTTCCCTGGTGAGGGCATCTAGAGCTGGGAGAAAGGTTTTAGAATAAGAGGTTGCCCATTTAAGACAGAGATGAAGAGGAATTTCTTCTTGCAGAGGGTT
Organism: Pristis pectinata; assembly: GCF_009764475.1. Lineage (NCBI taxonomy): Eukaryota > Metazoa > Chordata > Chondrichthyes > Rhinopristiformes > Pristidae > Pristis > Pristis pectinata. Next base: position 20,273,702 of record NC_067433.1, on the reverse strand, counting down.
GTGAATCTTTAGAATTCTCTAACCCAGAGAGCTATGGAGATGGAGGAATTGAATATCTTCAAAGTGGAGAGTGACAGACACTTAAAACTACATGGGAGGCAAGGATTATGTGGAGAGGCCAGTAAAGAGGGGCTGAGGCCAAGGTTGTTACTGAATGGTGGAATCGGATCAAGGGGCCGACTGACCCACCCCTGCTCCTGTCGCATTATTTTCTAACACAGGCTCACCATGCAACTGGATGCCACTGCCATATCATTAATTATTCACACACATCAATGTATCTGCCTTGGAGATTTCCTTACTCCCAGCCTACACACCAACACACACATGCAGCCTCAGAAAATTTATCATAGATAAATACAAGCAAAACATTTTGTAGAACAATGTAAGAGAGGTCAATTCAGTTTCATCGTGACCATAACTGTGATAGCTCTTCCTAGTAAAGCTTCGACTCCCATTTTATTGCCCAGCCTTTGCCTGCATTTCTTTTTTCAAACACTCGTCGGGTTCTTTCAATCAATGCATTGCCTTAAATAGGCCACTCTATGCTACCATAGATCTATGTTAAAAACATTTCTAACTCCCTGTTCTTTATTTTAATACTAATCCTGAATCTATCAACCAAAATCATAATTAATACCCATGTGTTTTCATTCTGAATCCTCTTAAAACATCACCATAATTTTGAAAACCTCATAAATTTTTAGGCGGGCAATCCCTTCACAAATAGTTACTGATCATTGACCCAGTCACATCCAGTATGTGATGGTGTATTTCCTGGTGAACAAACATGATGCACAAATAAGATGAGGGTTTTACCACAGACAAATGGTGCAGAAGGCTATTGTGATGGCTCTGTTCTCTACTTCACTTTCAATGATGCCCATGTGCATTCCTATGGGTCATGTAATATTTGCCCATCTAAGTTTATGGGATAAAATATATTTTTTTAAATTTTTATTTACAGCGTGGTAACAAGCCCTTCCGGCCCAACGAGTCCGCGCCACCCATTTTAAACCCAAATTAACTTACCCGTACATCTTTGCAATGTGGGAGGAAACCGGAGCACCCAGAGGAAACCCACGCAGACACCGGAGAGCCTACAAACTCCTTATAGACAGTGACAGGAATCAAACCCTGATCGCTGGGGCTGTAATAGCATCGCGCTAACCGCTACGCTACCATCAATCAACAGTTCTGAGGCAATTTATCCTGAATATTTACGGTAAACTGCCACATATTAAGAATGGTGAGTCGCTTCATAAATCCATAGCCATTACATTACAGTAGGTGCTGCAGTCAACATGAATGGATGTGACCAATTGGAAATATTAGTGCATTGCCTTGTGCTACATGATAATCAAAATGGCATTAACTTAAGACACAAATTAAACGAGGGAAGAAGTACAGACAATTACTGGAAAAGAAAGTAATCTTTCTTTCTTGTGGGAGGAAAGCGGAGCACCCGGAGGAAATCCATGCAGTCACAGGGAGAACGTACAAGCTCCTTACAGACTGCGGCCAGAATTGAACCCGGGTTGCTGGCGCTATAATAGCGTTACACTAACCACTACACTACTATGCCTCTAATTGATGCATTCTCCAAGTAGAACACACTGATTAGCCGCACCTCCTAAGATGCCATTAATTAAACATTGTTGAAAATACCTGGCAAGAACCAAGGGCAACATCCAGACTCTTGAGTGCATGTTTTAAATACCCCGTGGGCACCTCATTTGCTCTCAGATTCACTGGATTTCTATTCACGATCTCTCTCCAATCCCCATTTTATAGATCATCCTCTTTGACCCACTGTTTCCCTTTTCAGACTTCTTTCTCTGCTTGCTGTTCCCTCTTCAATGATCTCTGTAGTTATCACACTCATGGAATGGGAAAGCCCGTCAAGCTCACCTTATACTTACATAGCAAAATGTCCCATGGAACCTGACAGGAGCATTATCAAACAAACATCAAAAATTGCTCTCTTCTGGCTACTACCATCGAGGAGGTGGCACAGGAGCCTGAAGACCCACATTCAATGATTCAGAAACAGCTTCTTCCCCTCCGCTATCAGATTTCTGAATGGTCCATGAACCCATGAACACTACCTCGTTATTCCATTTTTTTTGCACTATTTATTTATTTTTGTAATTTATAGTAATTTTATATCTTTGCACTGTACTGCTGCCACACAACAACAAACTTCACCTCACAAAAATCAGTGATAATAAATGTGATTCTGATCGACACTGAGCCACGGGAGATATTTGGAGAGATAGACAAAAACTTTGTCAAAGAGTAGATTTGAAGGATCAAAGAAAGGTAGAGGAGGAGAAATTGAGGTTGGGATTTCCAGAGCTAAAGGAACTGCTGCCAGTGGTGGAGTGACTACATCTGTGGACAGCTAGTGGTCACAATTAGAGTAGTGCAGATATCACAGAGTATGACACAGCTGTCAGAGGTTACAGTAGTGGGAAAACACACAATCACATTGGCACCCCACTAATGTCCAGCTGCTTTGTCTCAACCTCCCACTACCCCAGTCCAAAAGTATGCGTATGGAGCATTTTTAACCAGCAAAACAACCAGCTCCCTCCAGATATTCATCTGTCCAATCTTTCTCTACAGGCCACATCTCTGTTTTATTTGAAGTCAAAGAGTCATACTTAAAAAGGAGCTTAATGACTTAGCATTTCCTTACTGATAGAAAGCCACTTTACCCAAAAATATTTAAGAATAAGAACCCCATGGCTGGAACTGTTCACTGTCTCTACTCCACCACCTCCAGTGATTTCAGCTGAAGTTCAAAATGTCCTTCCATCTATCATATTTGCACTTTTCATTATTTTATACATATTTTTCAGTCAAGCTAGCCTTGTTTCTCTGTAAATCACATATAAACATATGGTTTTGGATAAATAACATATCCTTTGATTTACAATTATACTGCAAGGCACATCTGTCCAATTGATTCCTATTGTTTTCAGATGAAGAGTGCAGACTTTCAATGTGCAATTGTTAATCACATCTAAATCTTTCTCCTCGTCCAGCCTTGTCAATGGAGGACCAATCACTGCATTTACATGGCTATTGTTCCTTTTAACAATGTTATTCCTTTATACTTCTCTGCACCAAACTTTCATTTGGCACTTCTTGGACAATATCCTATTTCCTCAAGTTAATTCAAGTATTGCTGAGGGGTGACCTTCCAGAAGTTTATAAAATCATAAGAGGCATAGAAAAGATGGATTGTCACAATCTTTTTCCCAGGGGAGTCTAAAACTAGAGGGCATAGGTTTAAGGTGAGAAGGGAAGAATTTAAAGGGGACCTAAGGGGTAAGTTTTTCACACAGAGAATTCTGGGTATATGGAATGAGCTGTCAGAGGAAGTGGTATAATTGGGTACAATTACAAAAGACATTTGGACAGGTTCATGGATAGGAAAGGTTTAAAGGGAGATGGGCTAAATACAGGCATATGGGACTAGCTCAGGAAGACAACTTGGTCGGCATGGACAAGTTGGACCAAAAGGCCTGTTTTCTGTGCTGTGACTTGACTCTATTTTCTACCTCCACATCAAGTTTAGTTATATTACAAGTCACCCTGCATCTCATCTTATTTACAGGGACTATCTTATTTAAAGTTTTAAACATTGAGCTCTTTAGCTCCTCTATCTCGGACACTACAAAGTGATCCTGCTGAGAGCAGAGTACTACCCAGCTCCCATAAGGGACACAGCAGATTAAACATTAAATATCAGAGCACTTATGATATATGCCAGGTGCACAGCCTTACAAAGACCAGAAAACAGGAACTGCAAAGCAAAAAAAAACAGCAGGTGCTGGAAATCCTAAATAACAACAGAGACTGCTGGTAATACTCAGGTCAGGCAGAGAAACTGTGTTAATGTTTCAACTCAATGACTTTTCACCAGCATCTCTCTCCATAAATACTCTCTGACTGCTGAGTATTTCTAACCATTTCTGTTTTTTATCATGGATGTCAGGAAATGAGTTTTACCTGGTGGGGAAGGTTGGATCATATGTGTAGAGAAGCAATTCCTGGGGATATCCAATTGACACCAAGTGATTTACCATCAGCTGAAAGGCTAACTCTTCATACTCAGGAGATCTGTACACTGTAAAATTAAAAACATTTCAGTGTTTTAACAGTATTATCAAATGCAGATCATTAGACAAAGTCTGCCAACAGCATAAAAAACCAATCAAACTGACTCAGCAAAGAGTTTCTTTTCATTTTTTACTGTCTTGTGAATTTTAAGATGCTGGTTCTTGCCAAAGACATGTTATTTAATTATTTAGTAAGCATCTATTTAATCTTCCACTTTGCTGCATGAGGCAGTTCCTCAAGGTCAAGTATGACGTGTTCACTCCAGTTCTTTGTGTTTTGAGGTGGCTGAGTGGGTGAATGTGGCCATTTTGGGATCCACAGACTCTGGGGCTTGAAGGGACAGGTGGATGATATGTTTGGGAGCACCTGCATTCTTTCCACTATTTTTGTATTGCTTCTCTGTGGTCCCGCAAAGATTCTAGCTCCTTCTCTATCTATGTTCTATGTTCTCCATCTTGACTGGACATGGGTCTAGGATTCCCAAGAGCCGATGATGAGGTTATAATTTTTTAAGGAGGCTTGGAGAATATCTTTTAAACATTTTCTTGAACCGAGAAATCTCTTGCAGTAATGGAATTTGGAGCAGAGTACTTTGGGAGTTTTGTCAGGCACAAGGGCGATATTAAAAGCACTCTATCTATGAACATTATGTGTCTTTCCTGTATAATGAAGAACTATTCTGCAGACACAAACATGGATTTGTTTAAATTTCTTTTTGATAATTTTCTGCTCCTGTATTAATAAATTCTGGTTGGAATATAGATCAATTCCTTTTTAGCACCTTGCTAGAATCCAATATTCTTCTTTAGGCAAAATAGACAAGCCTTGGTAAAGCAGCCAGCATAATCAAAGATCCCACCCACCCCAGATATTCTCTCTTCTCCCCCCTCCCATCAGGCAGAAGATACAAAAGCCTGAAAGCACGTACCACCAGGCTCAAGGACAGCTTCTATCCTGCTGTTATAAGACTATTGAATGGTCCCCTCATACGATAAGATAGACCTCACAATCTACGTCGTTGTGACCTTGCACCTTGTTGTCTGCCTGCACTGCACTTTCTCTGTACTGTGACACTTTACTCTGCACTCTGTTATTGTCTTACCTTGTAATACCTCAATGTACTGTGTAATGAATTGAGCTGTATGGACGGTATGCAAGGCAAGTTTTTCACTGTACCTCGGTACATGTGACAATAATAAATCAATTTACCAACTTAATTTACCAATTTAGGACAGTACAGCACAGGTACAGGTCCTTCAGCCCACCATGCCCGTGCCAACTATGATGCCAATCTAAACTATTCCCATCTTCCCGCACATGGTCTGTATCCCTCTTTTCCCTGGCTATTCATGTCTCTGTCTCCATACTTCTCGAACATTGCTATTGTATCTGCTTCTACCACTTCCCCCAGCAGGGCATTCCAGGCACCAACTACCCTCTGTGTAAAAAACTCGCCTAGTACATCTCCTTTAAACTGCCCCCCTCTCACCTTAAACCTGTGCCCTCTAGCATTTGACATTTCCACCCTGGGATAAAGGCTCTGACTATCTACCCTTTCTATCCTTCTCATTATTTTATATACTTCTATCAGGTCAGCCCTCACGTCTGATGCTCCAGAGAAAACAATCCAAGTTTGTCCAAAAAGCGAGCTGTTGGAGGAACAGAGCATATCAGGCAGCATCTGTGAAGGGAAATGGACAGTTGATTTTTCGGGTTGAGACCCTTCGTCTGAACCAGACAGGAGAAACCTTATTCCCTCTCCAATTATGTCAACTATTGGAACCTTACTGGTGCTCTGGCAGGGACTAGAACCAATCGGGGTACGAACCCAGGCCCTTCCAGTGAACCAGAGGCAGCAGGAACATAAACATTAAAAAGAGGAAGTGGTTCAGGCAGGTACATTTACAACTTTTAAAAGACACATGGATAGGAAAGGTTAAGAGGGATATAGGCCAAAACATGGGCAAATGGGATTAGCTTCAATGGTGTCTAGGTCGGCGTGGACCAGTTGGGCCGAAGGGCCTGTTTCCATGCTGTAATGCTCTATGTGCCCCCAAAGCCAGCCCAACCATTCAATAATAAAAGCAGAAAATGTTGGAAACACTCAGCAGGTCAGTAACATTAGTGGAAAGAGGAACAGTTAACGTTTCAGGTCCAGGACTCTCCTTCAGGGTCAACTGTTCCTCTCTCCACAGACACTGCCTGACCTGCTGAGTGTTTCCAGTATTTTCTGTTTTTATTTCAGACTTCCAGCATCTGCAGTTTTTTTGATTTTCAACCACCATTCAATATCACAGCTGATTCTCCGTGTGGTCCACAATCGTACCCAGTCCCCATATCCCCTGATGCCCTAAACATCCAAAATACTGGTGGTTCCCTACTCTTTATAGTGGAAGTCCCACTGGTTAATACTCAGTCAGGTATACACCCTCCCACAAACACTTAATGACATCACAAGCTGCTCAGTTTAAGGAGTTCGGGCTGTCCTGCAGATTCCCGGGGCTGTAAACATCAGGTTTCTTTAAATGCCAAGCATTTTAAATGCTATTTTTAGTCAATTTGTTAACATTTTAACTAAATCACTGCAACGTTAATCTCTGTTTTTTCTCTCTTCCCCCCCCCCCCCCCCCCCACCCCCACCCTCGCCCTCAACACCACCAGAGGAGATGAAGATTTTTTAAAAACTGCAGATGCTGGAAATCTTGAATAAAAACAGAAAATGGTTGAAAAACTCAGCAGGTCAGGCAGCATCTTTGAGTTGGGCACCACCAGGACTCATGCACATCAGACAGGGAACCATTGTAGAAATCAAGCGATTCCAGCCTTTACAATGAAACATTCACAACTCTCTGGGGTAGAGAGTTCCAAAAGAATTGCAACCCAATGCATAAGAAAAATTTCTTCATCTCAGACTTATACAATCTACCCAAGTTCAAGACTCTCCTGCTAAGGAAACAAACTGGGAAACCCCTTGGAATCTCCAAAGAGCTCACCTCATTCCTGTTACTCTGTGTGGTTTACACAGGTCGTTGGATTCAAGGGCTCTGCTTTCTCCCAACATCTCACAGAAGTTACGAAGTTTAACCAGTGGTGTTCAGGATATGAAAGCTGATGTACCTACCTGCCAAGGTGTAGTCCATGTCGAATCCAAAACATTTAATCTTCTCAAGTGCCAGACTCCTGTTCACAAACACTCTAAAGACCAAACATAAAAATATGCAATTCTCAAACAAATGGGCACAAAAAGTAAATCGAGTCCACTGACAATATGACACCTTTGAACAAAGATGTGTTAATGTCAAACAAAATACCACAGAAGGCCATTCTGAATTGCTTTCATAAATTATCTTGGTGTAATTTAAGAGATGTCCCCCTGGCTTTCACATTGTATTTGGGAATAAGAGAAGACAAAAGGAACGGGGAGTCAGAATTGCTACTGGTAGAGAACCTAGACTGGGAGAATAATTTTGTATGTCCCACTGCTTCTACATTAATGACTCTATGTGGTACCAATCTCAATCCTGTCCTACTACGACATCGTGCAGTTTAAGATACAGTGTGAGCACTGTACGTACCAGTATTAATCTTGTCCCATTGATGTTCTGTATGTACCAGTTTCAGCCTTGTTGTACTGTGGGTTCTGTCTGTACTAGATTCAGTACCTTTTCTCTCTGCCATTGTCAATACAAGTCTCAAGACTGTTCAGCTGTAGCCACTCCATGCACCAGACATAATCCTGTCAAATCCAGGCTGATTGTCCAAACCAAGATCTGGACTAATGCTTCAGAGACACGAGTTCAAATCCCTTTTACTGGGAATTTAAATTCAGATTAATTAAGTGATCTAGATTCTTAAACAAAATAGTATCAGAAATAATTACCATGATGAACTGGAATGTCAGAAAACCGATCTAATGCAAAGGAAGTTCATCGTACTTACTCAACCAACTCCAGAACCACTCTTAACTGCCCACTGAACTGACCCAGCAAAGCACTTGGTTATCAAGTGACAGCCCAGCATCACGTTCTCAAGAGCTATTAGCAAAGGGCAGCTAAAAGGGCTGTTTGCGAGGTGTAAGTGCTGAGCTTGAGGACTAAGTACAGAGGCTTTGATGGGGGGAGGCTTTGGCGAGATGGCTAAGTGGTGACAAGGTACAGTAAATCAAAGTAAGGTCTTTCTTTTTCTCTTTGTGCCAGCAGTAAATTAGGGGTAGAAATGGCAGTCAGTGGAGTAGTGGAGTGGATGCTCCTCCTGTGAGGTGTGGAAGATCAGGGAGAAGTCAGGTGACGACCATGTTTGCTGGAAGTGTGTCCAGCTGCAGTTCCTCTCAGACCACATGGATCGATTGGAGTGGTAGCTGGACTCACTGAAGGGCATACAGGAGGCATAAAGTGTTATAGACAGGGGTTTCAGGGAGGTGGTCACACCGCAGCATCAGCTAGATGGATGGGTGACAACCAGGAGGAGAAGGCAGGTAGCACGAGAATCCCGTGTGGCTCTTCCTCTCTCACACAAGTACACCGTCTTGGATACTGTTGGGGGGGATGGCTTCTCAGGGGAAAGCAACAGCAGCAGCCAGATCAGTGGCACCACATCTGGATCTGTTGAACAACAGGGAAGGTTGAAGTGTAGGTGAGTGATAGTGAAAGGGGACTATAGTCAGGGCCACAGATAGGTGCTTCTGTGGCTGCGACCAGGATGGGTGTGTTCCTCCCAGGTACCAGGGTCAAGGAGGTCTGACAGTGCATAGGGCATTCTGAAAGGAGAGGGTGAGCAGCCAGAGTTTGGGGTTCATATTGGTACCAAAGACATATGCAGGAAGAAAGATGGGGTCCTGCAACGGGAATGTAGAGATAAGAGGAGAGTTTAAAAGCAGGACCTCTAGGGTTGAAATCTAGGGATTACCAGAAGTAGGAAGAAAGTACAGTTGAACGTGTGACTAAAGAGCTGGTATAGGAGGGAGTGCTTCAGATACCTGGATAATTGGGATCTATTCCAGGGCGGGAGGGACCTCTACAAGAAGGAACAGATCACCTCACAAGCTACCCACCCTTCAAAGTCCCCTGTCCCATCAGCCATACCTGCCCCACTCCTGGAAGTATTTGAGGTTCCCACATTGACCCCATCAGCCACCTCAGCACCCATAAGATCAGACTGGAAATAAATCATCCTTGATCTCAAGGGACTGCCTAAATAGAAGAAAAAGTAGAAGTACTTTCAAAAGATATCTAATGACATATTGCATAATAGATGTTCACAAAATTGAAGGTAGTGGGTTAAAGGGAACAGTTGCAGCATGGATATAAAGCTTTCCAAAGCACAGAAAATTAAGTGTTTGTGAATGATTCTCTTTTGAACTGGAATGCAACTTATTACTGTGTAACTCTGGATTTAGTAGCAGGGGCACAGGGGCTTTCAAAAGACATTAATAACTTGGATTTCACCCTAATTTTGAATGCAAAAATGATCCAAAGCATGGAAGTGTGGTAAACAATGAAGACATTGACACAGTAGTGGATCAGGAAACACATGTGGGGTGAAAATTAATGCAGGAAGGTAAGGGATAATCCGTCTTGGTAGGGAAAATGAGGAGAGCTAATGTATGGCGATGGTTTCATCTTACTGAGCTTGCAAAAACAGAGAGATCTGGGGTGTTGTGCACAAATCCTTGAGGGTTATTGGTTAAGTTAACAAAGCAGTTAACAAAGTCAACAAGCAGATAGGATTTGGATTGCACTGTCTGATAGGCTGGTCGATGTAGGCCCAATAGTATCCTTTAAAAGGGAATTGGACAAAAACTTTAAGGGAAAAAAATTGCAGGATTATAGGGAAAGGATGAGGGATCGGGCTAACTGGGTTCTTCTTTGAAAGAGCCAGAGCTGAAGGTATATGCTGTACTATTGGATAATTCGATGATAGGGATAACATTCAACATCTTACCAGGTTATGACTTGATTCCAGTTGCCAAAGTAGTTTGGCAAATTATGATCAGTAATTTATTTTTGCCTGACCACATTTCACAATTCAAGTCTGCGATGAAAAATGATAATCTCTGAGCATTTAATAAAGTACCTTTGAATCTGAGTAATGGAAACAGGCAATGATAACTTTATCTCTCTACTGTGGACATTAACCTACATACAAGGCTGCAACATGCTTACTGATCTTTATCATGTTTAGAAATTTAAGGAATGTCCTCTGTAGATCCAAGTACTCAGCAATTTGAGGTTCTAGCACTTTGGACATGGTACTGAATTACTTACACAGTGCAATCCTGGTAATCCTAATGTTGCAGGAAATTAAAGCTCTTCTCACAATAATGAGAGCAGGTTTGTATCATAGAATGGATAGGACACTGAAGGAAGCCTTTCAGACCATTGGTTCCGTGCACAAGTAATCCAGCCGGTACCGTACCCCACCCTCTCCTCATAGTCCTACAATTTGTTTCCTCTCAGATATCCAGCTCCCTTTAAATGCCACAATTGAATCTGCCTCCACTTCTCCACCTCCCCATAACTATTTGTTGTGTAAAAAAGGTTTTTTTTACCTTATGTTAGTTTTTGTTCTTTTGCCAATCACCTTCCTTCAATATCCACTATAGACCCTCCCCAAGTTACAAACGCCAAACTTATACGTAGTCCGTACATACGAATGAGCATCTGGGAGACTGGTGGGATGGATTTGCTGACTGTTGTGGGCTGCAGACATCCTCTACCATCTGCAAACTTGTTTTGTGGCTGCATTTCTGACTTGCGAACTGTTTGGGTTATGAACAGTTCACAGGAACAGAACCCTGCTGTAACTTGAGGACCAGTGGTTCTTAACCATATTTCATATATTTCATCTTTCTTAACGACATAGGGGAAGACTATTCAGCCCATATAGTTAGGCCGAATATAGATTCTCAGAGAATCCCATCGGTCCCATTTCCCCACTTCCTTCTCCCTCAAATGTCTATCGACTCCCCCCGATTTTCCTACCACCCACCTAAATACTGGAAGTAATTCACATACAAACTTCACACAGACAGCACCTGAGGCCGGGATCAAACACTGGTTGCTGGAACTATGGGGCAGCTACGTTAACTGCTGCGTCACAGTGCCACCCTCCACCTGTAGGAACAGCCTTCTCCACCTCATCCATCTGATTCAGTCATGATTGTAAATACTTCCATCAGGTCCTCTTGCAACCTCCTCCATTCTAAGGCATCCAGCTTCTCCCGTCTATCCAGCTAACTGAGGTCTCTCATCCCCGGACCTGTTTCAGTAAAGTTTGGTGCCCTGAACTCGATAAATAGTCCAACTGTGGCCAAACTATTATTTTATGAAGGATCTTCAAGTCTTCCTTGCTTGTTTCTTCTCTGGTCTTCTAATTGCTCATTGGCATTGGGAGTTGCTTTCCACTGGACATTCTTTCCAAGCCCAGATGCCAAATGCTAAATTGGAAGCCCTGTTTCATAAGGAAAACACCACAGTTACTTGCCTATGCTACTCTGACAGCATCTCCCAAACCTATGACCTTTACCATCAAGAGAGAGAAGGGCTTCAGGTACATGGGAACACCACCAGCTGCAGGTTCCTCTCTAAGTCACAGTTTGTTCGTCACAGTATAGAACAGAGAACAACATAGAACAGTACAGCACAGGAACAGGGCCTTCATACCTGTACTGATCATGATGCCAGTCTAACTAATCCCATCTGCCTGCACATGGTCCGTATCCCTCAATTCCCTGCCTGTTCATGTGTCTGTCTAAATGCCTCTTAAACATTGCTATAGCATCTGCTTCTACCATCTCCCCTAGCAGCATGTTTTAGGCACTTACCACTCTCTGTGTAAAAAAACTTGCCTCCTTCCACCTTCTCACCTTAAAACCATGTAGAATTTGACATTTCCACCCTGGGAAAAAGACTGAACATCTACCCTCTCCACTCTGACTACCTACATAGAAAAGACATTATTGCTCCAAAGAAGATGCGGAACAGTTTAACCAGGAAATTGCCTGGGATGGAATGTTTCAGTTATGGGGAGGGAGTGGATTCATTTTCCCTGGAGCAGAGAGGGATGAGGGGGGTCCCAATAGAAATGGACAAGACTATGTGGCGCCTAGATAAGGCAGACAGTGGTAAACTTTTCCCCATAGGTTTAAGGTAAGGAGTAAGAGGTTCACAGGGGATAGTTGGGTGGATGTGATCTGAAACACACTGCCTGAGAGGGTGGTGGAGGCAGAGAGTCTCACAACATTTAAGAAGTATCTAAATGAGCACTAGAATCGCTAATGCATAGAAGGCTATGCATCAAGTGCTGGTAAATGAGATTAGTATGAATGGGTACCTGATGGACAGGGAGGGATAAGGGCCTGTTTCTGTGGCTCAAAGGTGCCTCACCACCTCTTCCAGACATGGGCAATAAGTGCTGGGATTGTCAGGTGATGCTGAAAAAAATCAACTAAAAAAAATCAAAGCATCAGAGAAAAATAGTTGCAGAAAATGTAAGGGAAGGATGAACAAATTAAACCCCGAAGCTTACTGTATGTCTTTTTGTTGAACCATAATACATACTGATTGTACAGCAGAATATCCACATTACAACATCACACAACACCAAATATAGAACCATAGATGAAAATGTAACCTCAACTTGCCCATATGTTCAACAATCTGAAAAAATCGCCACAGTACCCCACGGCCAAAATTCATGCAAAAAGCTCTTGGAGGCTACAGCAGGATCACAAAGATTAGCTTATTACTTAAGTGGGTAGCACAGGGGCACAGCAGTTAGCACCACCAACTCCTAGCTCCAGTGCTGTCTGTGCACAGTTTGCACATTGCCCCTGTAAATCCATGAGCTTCTCCAATTTTCTGGTTTCCTCCCACACCTCACAGACGTGGCAGTTGGTAGGTCAATTAACTTACCTCTAGTGTAAGTAGGTGGCAATAGAATCAGGGGGAGTTGGTAGGCACAAGGGAGAGAATAGGTTACAGGGAAATAAGTGGGGAAATGGGACTGATGGGATGTTCTGAGAGTCGGCATGGATTTGAAATGCTCTATAAACTCTGTTACACAGAAAAACACAGAACAGTACAGCACAGTAGGACAGTACCGACTTCAGCCCATGATGTCTGTGCCGACCATGGCACCAACTTAAATTAATTCCACCTGCCTGTACATGGTCTGTTCCCTCCATTCCCCTCCTGTTCATCTGTCTGTCTAAACGAATATTAAATGTTACTATCCTATCTGTCTCCACCACCTGGTACTGTGTTCCAGGCACCTACCACTCTCTGTGTTGAAAATTTGCCATAACACCTTTGAACTTTCCTCTCACCTTAAAGCTATGCCCTCTAGTATTTGACATTTCCATCCTGGGACAAAGACTGACTACATACCCTATCTAGGCCACTCATAATTTTATAAACTTCTCTCAGCCTCCAACACTCCAGAGAAATCAATTCAATTTTGTCTAATCTCTCCTTATATTTGGTGCTGGAGACACAAGAGACTGAAGATGCTGAAGCAAAAAACCAGCTGCTGGAGTAACTTTGTGGACGAGCAGCATCCGGGGGGGGGGGGAGGGATAGCTGATGTTTCAGGTCAAGACCCTGCATCAGGACTGAGAGTGTAGAAGGAAGACAGCCAGTATAAAGAGGTGAGAAAGAGGGTTGGAGGCGATAGGTGGAATCAGGTGAGGTGGGGAACGATGGGCAGACGGAGTCAGGTGGGGGAGTGGGGCAGTTTTGCAAAGAGGCTGGTGACTGATAGGTGGAACCAGTTAAGGGAAGGATGATAGGCAGATGGAACAAGATGGGAGAAGGAACAGGAAAGGGAGACCAGGGGAGAAGAAACCCAGCTGGATAAGTGTGTGGGGGATGGGCAGATGCCTCCACAGATGCCACTTGATCCACTGTTCCTCCAGCATTTTGCATATTTGGTGCTGATGGAACAGTGAGCAAGTAAACTGCCAGAAAGTCACTGATAGCAGTCATGCTGCCGGCAGTAGATTCCCATAAATCCAACCTAAAGTGGGTATGCTGATAGCAAATAATCAGTTGTGGTCAGACCCTGGGTTACAGTCCTGATAACACTGATAGGGATACAAAACCCTAGAGGACAACCTGATAACCCACGGCATCAGGGAGTTGACCATTCGGACCACATAGTCAAACCTCCAATCAGAGCAATTTCAGCTTAACAAAGTTTGCACCCCTCCCACCCTAGTTCAAAGATCATGGGTTCAAATCCAACCGCAGAGGTTTGTGAACAAAATTTAGGCCAACATTCCAGTGTACTTGTTGTATCAGAGCTGCTATCTTCAAATGAGCATTATTTTGAGCTAGAACATGGGAGAACTTCCCTGTGTCCTGGACTATATTTATTCCCTCAATCAGCATCATTGAAACAGATTATCTGGTCGCTATCACTGTGCTGTTTGTGCAAATTTTCTGTTGGCAAATTGGCTGTGATGCTCTCTACACTGCAAAGGGAATATACTTCAAAAGTATCACTGTAAAATACTTTAGGATGCCCAAAGAATAGGTAAATAGGTGTGCCTTTGTGTTTTGTAATTTTGCACTAGGAAACTAAAGTAAGACCTGTAAACATGAAAGGACTCTATACAAAATTGAAACAAGCTCAAAAAAGGTGGCGATCACGTTAAGCACTCTACAGGTGACCCCTGTGTTATCAAGGGTGGGGGAGCTGCATTCTTAGAAAACGGTCTGCATTATGATTTTCCGTAATGTGAAGCTGTGTCATCACTGCGTGCATCAAGAAACGTGAATGGAAATAAATGAATTTTGTGTCTATTTATTTACTTTTTCCACATAAATTCTCTGAAAGTGAATTTTATTCCAGATCTCAAATTTTTGGGTACTGATTTGTGAATTCTGTAAAGGTGAATTTCTGTTACCTGAACACCTGTAATGCAGGGGTCACCTGTACCTGAAACAGTAACAGAAAACTACAAGGAAACTTTCCTGAAGTGTTTCCACTGGGATCCATTCTTGGAGCATCATCTTGGACTTCATTTATTTGTCTGGCATCAACTGAGGCCATTCAGCCATCAAGTACAAGCTGGCTCTCTGTAGAGCAATGCATTCAGTCCCATTCACTCACTCTGTTCCCCAAGCCCTGTGTTCTCTCAAGTGCCTATCTAATTTCCTTTTGATTGTTTCCATTTCATAGTAGGCTGTGACTTCCAGGTCTATATTAGTCACTGGTCACAAGGAAAATACATTTTCCTCACATTCTTCCTGCATTTCTCGCAAAACTTTAAACATGTTTGCCTCCCAGTTATAATATCAGCAGCTACTGGAGACAGGTATTCTCTGTCAACCTTATCTAATCCCACGAGTCGTGTATACCTCTACCAATGCCCCTTCAATACCCTCTGCTGCAAGGAGAACAAACTCAGCTTCTCCAGCCTAATCTTGCAGCTAACCTCATTAGGAGGATAGGATGAACTGATTCAGAAGTGTGGAGCAAGGTGTTAACTTTTCTTGTTCAGGCCACTGTGATGCCATTTTCTCTTTCCTCTCTTTCCTGTGGATTCTGCATCTGATGGTTCATTTCAAAGATGACTATGTTTTTTTAAGTTGTTTGCATTTACTTCAGAGATTAATGGTCAGGTGTTCTAATTTTGTATTTTAAGATTATTTCATTTTCTATCACTTCAATTTTTTTTGAATGTGACTACCACTTTGCACATGACTATGCCTACACATTTAAATTCTGCTTCACTAACTTCTCTCAGCCAGGGAATCTGGTGCAGCGTATTTTGTGTGGTATCGGGTGCTCATGGCACCCAGAATCAAAGTGTACATCATAAGTAGGAAAGTCATACCTTGCTGAATATCTGTGCCAAGTAATGTCTTAACCCCCAGGCAAAACAACTCTGCACATTGTAAACTAAATCAAACCCACTTTATACAGTGTAGCAGTAATAACTATTACTTTCTTTGAATACAAAGTCTTGTAACATCATAGCTTTGAATAAACAAACAAAATACAATGCAGGTGATAAATAAGTGAGCAAACTGTAACTGTATCTGCAGTGCTGTAAAGACTGAGAGCACTATTACATTGCTCAGTGTGCATATTGAAATTCAACATGGAGTTTGCAGGTTTTATTATTAAGAGACCTTACATGGAAAACAATTACTCTTGGTCTAAAATTCTTGGAGAATTTCTTAAGAGTTTTTTTTTCCCAAAGAACCCCTATTGCATGTACATTTAAACTTTTAACAAAAGCATCCGAAACTACTGCCCCAGTTGATTTAAACTGCATTCTTTGAACTACATTGAGTGTCTTTACCTGTGGTGATAGTCTCGTTTCAACAGCCGATAATCAATATGATGGCAGTCCCCTGCGCTCCGGAAGCTGAAATGGTTTTCATGAGGAGAGGGCTGATTGCCATGATCTGAGTATTCATCTGTTACACTTCCCATGCTTATCACTTGCTTTCAAACTTGTTTGGTGCAAGTTTCTGGTATAATGCTGCGAAGAGAATTGGAGAATCAATCTTTATCCTACGACGGTTCCAAGAGAAATTGGTCAATTCAGTTCTAGCTTTTCACTCTTGATACATTAACAGTCGAGCTCAGCAGAGAGGCTCCAGTTTATCAGAAGAGCTGTGAGCTTCATCTGACAGGGAGCTCAGCACGTTTCAGCAGCTGCTGCAGTAGATCGAACAATCCCTTGCCGACCTCCTGATGACTGTGTGACAAAATAAATGTCCCAGTACTACCTCCACTCTGCAAATCTTTCTCAAATCTGGATAAAAGCTTGCACAATGTCACAAAGATTTCCCATGGACTGGAGGACAAACAATTCCTAAACTGAGTTATTTTAATTTTGCTCTGCTCCTCCATCTTGTCCAAAACCCATTTTACATGTCACAACTTGCTATCATAAATACTTAATCCAGTTTTTAATTTAGCACAGCATAGGAAAACAAGAGGACAGAAATTGCTACATAAATAATAGTATAGCTAATGTTAAAGAAAGCAAATTTAAATTCAAATTTTCATCTATCCATCTCTGTCAATATAATTTTCTTTTTTTTTTATTTCTCTTCCTCCACTGATTCTTCATTCAATTTGCCTTTTTCATTTACCCTCCTTTTGCTGTGTTTATTTCCTTCTCCTTAAATCTCATCAGTTACCCCATTCACTCAGATCCCAAGTGATATGTGCTGTGCAATAATCAACTTGCACTTTGAGAGTAAGAATACACAGAAGTGAAGAATGCACTCACAAGACTAAATGTTACTCCACGGTCGGCATGGATGAGGTGGGCCACAGGGGCCCATTTGTGCTGTACGTTTCCATAATTCTAAGATACAACCACCAATTTACTTTGTCTGGATCCCTTCATTCCACAAAAACAATTTTAAATGCCTAGTGGACACCAAGGTTTCACCAGTGGAAACAGCGTTTCATAATCTGAAAGTAAATCCCTTCTAAAGAAATTTAATCAATTGGTATTTGTTGGATTATAATTCTGATCAGCTGCTTGTATGACTAGAGGATTAAAGTATTAGGCCCACCTCAAAGGATTTGGGTTTATTTCTGAAACTAACAACCAGAAGTGACCAAGGAATGTGTTACTCTTCAGGGGGCTCAGTGATGGGATAATAAACCAAGGTTACCCCAGACTTTCCTGGTGAATGTGAAATATTCCACTTCTCATAAGGTGTAAAATCCCGTGTTTGTTGGAAGATGTTCCTGCAAACAAAGCACTGCATTTCACTGACAAAGTCAGACATTCATAGACTGAGCTGTTCACAGATTCGATTATAGCATTTAGAAACGATCTGAATAAGTGTCTTGCAGGCCTATGGCGTAAAAGGCAGGGGAACAGGGCTACATAGATTGCTCTCACATGGAATTAGTACAGATCCAATGGATCGAATGGCCTCCTTCCATCCTGAAACTGTTCTGTGAATTCGTGGACGTGTACCAATAAATGTGACCTGCATGACTTATAGTCAGAGAGTTACACAGCATGGAAACAGGACCTTCGGCCCAATGTCCATGCCACCCGATAGCCTTCCTGAGCTAGTCCCACATGCCTGTGTTTTGCTCATATCCCTCTAAACCTTTCCTATCCATGTACCTGCCCAAATGGCTTTTAAATATTTAATTGTACCCAGCTTTACCACTTCCTCTAGCAGCTCGTTCCATATACCCACCACCCTCTGAGTGAAAAACTTGTCTCCCAGATCCTCTTTAAATCTCCCCCCCCCCCCACCTTAAACCTGTGCCCTCTAGTTTTAGACTCCCCTACCCCTGGGAAAAAGACTGTGACCATCCACTGTATCTATGGCCCTTATGGTTTTATGAGTCTCTATAAGGTCACCCCTCAGCCTCCTTTGCTTCAGGGAAAACAGTCCCAGCCTGTCCAGTCTCTCTTCATAACTCTAGCCCTCCAGTCCTGGTAACATCCTTGTGAATCTTTCCTGCACCATCTTTAGCTGGGCAACCAGAACTGCTCATAATATTTCAGGTGTGCTTGCACCAACGTCTTGTACAGCTGTAACACGGCGTCCCAACTTTTGTACTCAATGCCCCATCTAATGAAGGCAAGCAAGCCATGTGCCTCATTCACCGCTTTGTCTACCTGTGTTGCCACTTTCAGGGAACTATGTACTTGTACCGTTAGGTCTCTCTACAACACTCCCCAGGGTCCCGTCATTTACTGTGCAAGTCCTGCCCTGGTTTAACTTCCCAAAATGCAGCATTTCATATTTGTCTGAGTTAAATTCCACCTGCCATTCCTCTGCCCACTTTCCCAGTTGATCTAGATCCTGTTGTAACCTTAGACAACCTCCTCTACTGTCCACCACGCCACTAATTTTGGTGTCATTCAAAAACTTATTAATCATGCCAACTACATTCCCATCCAAATCAATAACATATGAACAACGGGGGACCCAGCACCAATCCCTGTGGCACACCACAGGTCACAGGCCTCCAATCTAAAAAACAACCCAATCCAGATGGAGGGTCTCAACCCAAAATGTTGACTGTCCAATTCCTTCAATTGATGCTGCCTGACCCGTTAAATTCCTCCATCCAGCATCGTGTATATTGCTCCAGATTCCAGCATCTGCAGTCTTTTGTGCCTTCACTACCACCCTCTGCCTCCTACCACCAAGACAATTTTGTATCCAATTGGCTAGCTCATCCTGAATCCCATATGATCTCACCTTCTGGACCAGGTTGTGGACTTCAGTGCTAAAAAATAGGATTAGGTTGGGTACCTCTTTTTTGACCAGCATGAACACGACAGGCTTAATGGCCTCCTCCTGCATTGTAAATTTTCTATGATTATGTAGCCAAACGCAATGCATTGCTGAAAGGAAAACTCAGAGACGTGGAGGCCGAACTGGAACACACTTTACTGTAACAAGCAAAATGCGCGCGCGCGCAGAAGTACCTGAAAGCCTCTCCGGCGGACGTGACATAAGGTTCCTGCTGGAAGGCCCGCCCCCCAGTTAGTCTACAACGCACTCCCGTGCCTCCGCCCGCAGCCGCCGATGGCGGTTCGAGTCCCATGAGTATGGGCCGCTACAATTCTAATTTTTCACAGTCCTTTGTTCATTCCCATGGGTGCTAAATTCTGGGATGAATCTACAGAACAGGTACCCTAGTTTGAGTCTATTTAAGGGAAGTGGGAGAAACAAAAAACCACCAAATCCCATCCCCAGGAAGCGTTGGATCTCACAACTCTCATATGCTGTGCCAGTACTTTTAAACATGGTTTGATCTGCAGTTCAACTAAGCAGGCTTTGGACAAACTAAACAAAAAGCCCCTAGGCAAAAGTGGGATTGTGCGCATTTAAATTTAAAATATAGCCAAATCTGCTTATAAATGAAGCAAAGTTTCCAGTGCTTTATAAGGCACTTTGTCAATATTTAACACACAGCTTTAGATTTGCTACAAAGGCCACTTGCAATGCATAAAGTTGTTCAAACTGTGTCGTTGATGAGTGGTTTTGCAATTCACAAACCATTCAGAGATTTGGTGATGCAACGGTGAGGAGACAATAAGTAAGAGAGTGTCTGGCCAGCAGTACTCACTCATCTCTGGTTATCACACAGACCAGTCCATGGGTTCTGGTGGAGTGGCCAACCCTCTTCATCAGACATTGACTGACTTGTATACAGTTACTGACATGGCCCGCCAGCCCATATCCAACTCTTTCATAGAGTTACCCCACAAAATGTGATGGTTCACGCAAATAAACGTTAAATATAGATAACACTTGAAAGGGTAGATGAAAACGTACAGTGACTGTATTTTCATCTCCCACCCAGTCTCCAACTCTTTAGGTTCCATACAGGCTGTCCCTGGTTAATGAACCGGTTCCATTTTTACATACGTTCATAAATTGATTTTGTCCATAAGTCGGAAAATACACTAAAATCACTCGATATGGTAACGATACCTCCACAGTATTGTGATGTGTGGCATCGATGCACATAAAGCTGATAACTAAGAACAATTACTAAAAGAGGAGCGAGAGAGAGAGGAATCTAGTGCTGCCATTTGTAAGAACGAACGTACATATAATTAAACTAATTTAATATTATGGGAGGTCGCTCATAGAGTATGTAGGTGTGTCCATAAGCTGGGCATTCGTAACCCAGGGACAGCCTGTATGACATAGGAGGAGGCCATTCGGCCCATCAAGTCTGTGCCAGTTCCAACATCAGAGATCACTTTGCAATGTATCTGAGTAAGAACCCCTATCACAACCAGAAACAAGAACCCTGAACCCTGAGTGGCCTAGAAATTAAAGGGAGCTACTGCTTTATAATTCTTGCTAAACAACTTAAAGTATTAACCAGTCCATGGACTTTGAAGCTAGTTTATGTTTATTAACTTCCCTCCAGTATAAAACTGCAAACACTTGACAGATTTTGGTGAATACCTGTTAGAAAGGAGCAAGTGGATGGCCATAGTTCCTGCTTGCTGATGAAAGATTCACTGGTGAGCTTCCTGGTAAGCCATCAGCTGGAACTGCTTTGCAATTATACTGGTGAATGCAGCCAGGTGGAAGAGATCTGAATGCATTTTTATTTCAATTATTTTTTGGGACCTGGGCATCATTGGTAAGGCCAGCATTTATTTCCCACCCCTAAATGCTTTTGAGCAGGTGAGTGCATTTTGCAGAATTCCTTGACTGATCTAAAAGGTGACATCAGCCGAATGTAACCTTCTAACAGAACCTCAGGGATACTCTCACCAGTTTTCCCCTCCCAATCGGTGAAGATCAGCTAATGTGGTTTTGAGGCAGAATCTAACCTTGGGCCATGATGCAGTATTCACTGCCTTAAAACAGCAAAGGGGTCTCCACTCTTATTCTTGGTCTGTTTCATGGCATACTTGGTCCAATAATAGTCAAGCTTTTCACCAATATAATTTAGACACCGGTTTAATACAATATCCCTAATTTTCTGTACACAATTAGTGTACAGAAAATTATTGGGCTTCCCTCCAATTAGGAGTTCCATAGTGTCTTGCTGGCATCATTTGATGTTATGCATGGTCGTGCAGTCCTATCTGATCCAAGAGCTTATATTTCAGTCATTCTGTGGGCCAGCAAGCAGGGAATAAATAGAAGCACAAAGGCGACAAGCCTATCACATGGAATTCCAGATTTGTAGTATCAGCCGAAAAATGCCTCAGTGACTCCGACTTTTCCTTCACATCATCAGGCACAAACTGCCCAACATTTCCTAAGAACAAACAGGTGCTGGGATAACTTCCATTCCACTGCTGAACCAGTCTGATAGATGTCTATGATTGGAATACTTACTAGTGACTAAATTAGCCTGATGACATCTACCCAGTCAGGCACTTGAGGATTTGTTTTGCTATCAACTGCTGTGCTACTTTCCACAATTCTCTAAACTCAGCTAGTTGCTGCATATTCCTCCCAATTCTAGGAATGCTTCAACCATGTGATCAGAGCTAAAAGGTTAATCTCTTCTGGGAGAACGTCTGATAGCAGAAACATTCGTATTCTTTATTTATGAGTCAGTTCTCTTCAAATCTCATTTTACCTGAAATCTCTGCTCCTCTGAAATAAACAATGTCAAAGCTTTTGCTTGCTCCACTCCTTCCACAAGGAAGAAAACAGAAATTTCAGTTGAAAGTGTTTACATCTTCAAAGCGCTATCAGACATGATAAAATTCTGTAGTGTTATCAAATGTGGAGTCCAGGAGCAATACAGAGTTAGCTTGTAAATTCTTTTTTTGTTTTTCATAATTCAACATAAATCCTTTTTTCATGATTTGGCATTTATTATCCACCCCTAACTGCCCCTAAACTGAGGAGACACTTCAGAGACAACCACATTGGTGGGTCTGGAGTCACAGACACACCAAAATGGGCAAGGATGGCTGATTTCCTTCTGTGATCCAGATGGTTTTAATGACAATCATGGTTACCATTACTGAAGCCTGTAACTTTTTATTTAGGTATTTGAATTTAAGTTCCCCCTTGCTGGAATTTGAAAGTCTGTCCAGATCAATGGTCCAGAACTTTAATGGTTAGGCCATAACATTACCATATCTTTACAAATATAGCTGCAAAGTAGATAAAGAGCAACAACAATCTTTTTGGCTCAACAGCCCATGTCAGTTATTGCTCAACCTGAACCTCCCACCATTCATACTCTGACCTCTCCACTCTTCCCTTTCTCCCTCATGTTTATCTAATTCCCTTTATGTTCATCCCAGATACTTGGGCCAACAACCTCTGCATTCTGTTTGTCCTGAATCCCTATCAGGTATATTGTAGAAACCTTATCGTATGGCTCCTGTAACAGGCAAATACCAGTATTACAAAGAACAGAGATAGTTCTTCAGATCTCTCCAACCAACCCTTTTCTTCCCAACCACATACATCAAGTGCCTGCCAAAGGTTTTGGTCACCTTTAGGAGTGTGTCCTGTTGCTGGATATCCTGGGAGCCACCTCTGCAAAGGAAGACATTGACAATGAAATGCACTGTCATCTCTGATGCACCAGAACAGCCTTCAGCCATTTAAAGAAATAAGCCATCAAAGATCAAGACCTCAGACCTGGAACTAAGTTCATGGGCTACCAGGCAGCAGTGATTGCCATCTTCCTGTATGCTTTGGAGACATGGTGAACCTACAGCAGGGAGCTAAAATATTGGAGAAGTATTACCAATCAGTCTCCACAAAATCCTTTAAAATCCACAGTCTACCAGCATTTGAATAGACAAGAGTCTGATTAGAAGGAGACAGCATGGCTTTGTGCATGGGAAGTTGTGCTTGACGAACCTTTTAGAGTTTTTTGAAGGGTAGATGAGGGTAGGGCAGTGGTTGTTGTCTACTTGGGCTTTAGCTAGGCCTTCAACAAGGTCCCACATATAGGCTGGTCTGGAAGGTTCAGTCCCATGGAATCCAGGGAGAGCTAGTTAGGTGGATTGAAAATTGGTTCGGAGGTAGGAAGCAGAGGGTGGTGGTTGAAGGTTGCTTCTCGGAATGGAGACTAGTGGGACACTGAGGAGCAGATAAGTAGGCAGATCTTAGAAAGGTACAAAAATAACAGGGTTGTTGTTATGGCTGACTTCAACTTCCTTAATATTGATTGTCACCTCCTTAGTGTAAAATGTTTAGATGGGGCAGAATTTTTCAGTGTGTCCAGGAAAGATTCCTGACACAGTATATAGGCAGGCCGATGAGAGGTGAGGCCATGCTAGATCTAGTACTAGGCAATGAACCTGGTCAGGTGCAGACCTCTCGGTGAGCGAGCATTTCGGAAATAGTGACCACAACTCCCTGACCTTTAGCATAGCCATGGGCAAGGATAGGAGCACACGATATGGGAAAGTATTTAATTGGGGGAGGGCAAATTAAGATGGTATTAGGCAGGAACTTGGGAGTGTAAATTGGGAACAGATGTTCTCAGGGAAATGTGGAAGTTGTTTAGGGACCACTTGCATGGGGTTCTGGATAGATTTGTCCCACTGAGACAGGGGAATGATGGTAGATTGAAGGAACCATGACTGACAAGAGAGGTGGAACATTTAGTCAAGAGGAAAAAGGAAGCATACTTAAGGTTTAGGAAGCAAAAATCATACAAGGCTCTTCAGAGTTATAAGGTAGCCAGGAAGGAGCTTAAGAAGGGATTTAGGAGAGCTAGAAGGGGACACGAGAAGGCCTTGGCGAGTAGGATTAAGGAAAACCCCAAGGCATTCTACAAGTGTATGAAGAACAGGAGGATGACTAGGGTGAGGGTAGGACCGCTCAGGGATAAAGGGTGAACCATATGCCTGGAGGCAGAGCAGGTAGGGGAGATCCTTAATGAAAACTTTGCTTAAGTGTTCACCATGGAGAGGGACTTAAACAAATGTGAGGTCAGCGTAGAACAGGCTAATATGCCTATGGCACATGTTGTGGTTAAGAAAGAGGCAGTGTTGGAGCTTCTGAAAAACATTAGGATAGGTAAGTCCCTGGGACCAAATGGGATATACCCAAGGTTACTACGGGAAGTGAAGGAAGAGATTGCTGGGGCATTGATGATGATCTTTGCATCCTCCCTGCCCACAAGGGTGGTACCAGAGGATTGGAGGATGGCAAACGTTGTTCTGTTGCTCAAGAAAGGTAATAGGGATAATCCTGGGAACTATAGACTAGTGAGCCTTACATCAGTGGTGGGCAAACTATTGGAGAGGGGTCTTAGGGACAGGATTTATGAGCATTTGGAGAAGCATTGTCTTATTAGGGATAGTCAGCATGGCTTTGTGAGGTCATGCCTCATGAGCCTAATTGAGTTTTTCGAGGAGTTGACAAAACAAATTGATCAAGGTAGGGCAGTGGATGTGGTGTATATGGATTTTAGTAAGATGTTTGACAAGGTTCTCCATGGTAGGCTCATCCAAAAAGTCATGAGGCATGGGATCCATGGAAACTTGTCTGCTTGGAGTTGGAATTGGCTTGCCCACAGAAGGCAGAGAGTGGTAATAGATGGAAAGTATTCTGCCTGGAGGTCAGTGACTAGTGGTGTTCTATAGGGATCTGTTCTGGTTCCCCTACTCTTTGTGATTTTTATAAGTGACTTGGATGAATAAGTAGAAGGGTGAGTTAGTAATTGACATTAAGGTTGGTGTTGTGGATAGTGTAGAAGGTTGTTGTAGGTTACAATGGGATATAGACAGGATGCAGAGTTGGGCGGAGAAGTGGCAGATGGAGTTCAATCCAGAAAAGTGGGAAGTGATACATTTTGGAAGATCAAAATTGAAGGCAGAGTACAAGATTAATGGCAGGATTCTTAGCAGTGTGGAGGTACATAAGAATCTTGGGGCCCAAGTCCATAGATCCCTCAAAGTTGCAGCATAAGTTGATAGGGTGGTTAAGAAGGCATATGGTGTGCTGGTCTTCATTAGTTAGACCACACTTGTATTGTGTTCAATTCTGGCTGCCTCATTACAGAAAAGATGTGGAAGCTCTAGAGAGGGTGCAGAGGAGATTTGCCAGGATGCTGCCTGATTAGAGAATATGTCTTATGAGGAAAGGTTGAGCGAGCTAGGGCTTTTCTCTTTGGAGTGACGGAGGATGAGAGGCGACTTGATAGAGATGTATAAGATTATGAGAGGCATAGCTAGAGTGGACAGCCAGCACCTTTTTCCCAGGGTGGCAATGGACAATACCAGAAGACATCCCTTTAAGGTGAGTGGAGGAAAGTTTAGGGGAAATGTCAGAGGTAGGTTTTTTACACAGAGAGTTGTGGGTGCCTGGTATGCACTGCCAGGGGTGGTGGTAGAGGTTGATACAATTGGGACATTTTAGAGACTCTTAGATAGGCATATGGATGTAAGGAAAATGGAGGGTTATGGGCTGTGTAGGAGGGAAGGGTTAGATTGATCATGGAGCAGGTTTATATGGGTCAGTACAACATCGTGGGCTGAAGGGCCCGTACTGTGCTGCACTGTTCTATTATTACTGACATATGACGTGAAATTTGTTGTTTGGTGGCAGTAGTACAGTGCAAAGAGATAAAAAGCTATAGATCAAAAAATAAATAAATAATGTGATAATGAGGTAGTCTTCATGGGTTCATGGATTGTTCAGAAATCTGATGGCGGAAGGGAAGAAGCTTTTCCTGAATCATTGAGTGTGGGTCTTCAGGCTCCTGTACCTCCTCCCTGACAGTAGTAACGAGAAGAGGGTATATCCCAGGTTGTGAGGGTCCTTAGTGATGGATGCCACCTTCTTGAGGCACTGCCTCTTGAAGATGTCCTTGATGGTGGGGAGGGTTGTGCCCATGATGGAGCTGGCTGAGCCTACAACCCTCTGCAGCTTCTTGCGATCCTGTGCTTTGGAGGCTCCATACCAGGTTGTGATGCAACCAGTCAGAATGCTCCTCACCATACAGCTACTGCAGAGAGTTGTGGACACAGCCCAGTGCATCATGGACACCAGCCTCCAATCCTTGGACTCTGGCTTTACCTCTCACTGACTGGGTGAAGCAGCCAGCATAAGCAAAGACCCCACCCACCTGGGTCATTCCCTCTTCTCTCCTCTTCCATCGGGTAGAAGATACAGGAGCCTGAGGGCACGTACCACCAGACAGCTTCTACCCCACTGTGATAAGACTATTGAACGGTTCCCTTATACGATCAAATGGACTATGACCTCACGATCAACCTTGTTGTGACCTTGCACCTTATTGCACTGCACTTTCTCTGTAGCTGTGACACTTTACTCTGTACTGTTATTGTTTTTACCTGTACTACATCAATGCACTCTGTACTAACCCAATGTAACTACACTGTAATGAATTGACCTGTATGATCGGTATGCAAGACAAGCTTTTCACTGTACCTCGGTACAAGTGACAATAATAAACCAATACCAATAGCAATCTATAGAAATTTGTAAGAGTCTTTGGTGACATACCAAATGTCCTCAAACTCCTAATGAAGTAGAGACGCTGTAGTGCCTTCTTCATGATCGTATCGATGTGTTGGGCCCAGGAGAGATCTTCTGAGATGCTGACGGCCAGGAACTTGAAGCTACTCACCCTTTCCACTGCTGACCCCTCAATGAGGACTGGTGTGTTTTCTTCCGACTTTCTGACATGCAAAGATGACGGAGAACTTTAATCTATATACGGACCGGGCATCCTATGTATGGAGGACCAATTCATATAGAATAAAAGAGGTAGTCTTCTAGGCCAGTACATTGAGAAATCAACAAGGGTACAGATTATTTTAGATCTAATAATGTTCAATAAGAAAGAGTTAAATGATGATCTGGTAGTTAAAGAGGTTTGAGGGAACAGTAATCATAACATCATAGAAATTTACATTAAAAATGGAGGTGATTTAGCTCAGTACGGGTTTTAAATCTGAATAAGGCAAACTAGGAAGGCATGAGGTGTGAATTAACTATGCTAGATTGAGAAATTACATTAAAAATATTAAATGAAACAAGCAATAGCTAACAGTTAAAGAATTAAGACATAGCTTACAAGTAATGTATATCTGATATCTGATTCGGGGGAAATGACTATCAAGAGAAGTCAAAGATTGATAAAAGATTGTTGACTTGATACATTAACTCTGTGTCTCTCTCCACAAATATTGCCTGACCTGGTGAGTACTCCCAGAACTTTTTTAAGTTAAAGATGTTTTTTGATTAAAGGAAAAATTAAGAGCCAAAACACGCAGTAAGCCCAAGGATTGGAAAATGTTCAGAATTCAGCAAAGGAGGATTAAAGCACTGATTAGGAAAAGGAAAGCAGAAGACCAGGGGAGACTAACACAAAACATTAAAATACATTGTAAGTTTCTACAGATATATGAAAAAGAAAGTTTAGCAAAAGCTATAGACTGAGACAGAAGAAATTGTGTTCAACAATAAATAATTGGCAAAGAAACTAAACAAATATTTTGCATCTGTCTTAATGAAAGACACAGAAAACCTTCCAGATATAGTGGAGGATTACAGACCTAGAGTAAAAGAGGGCCTCAAAGCTTTAAAATTATGTATAAAGGAAAAACTGAACTAAAGTTAATGTGGATCCCCTGCAGGAAGTGACTGGAAAAATGTACTGGGGAACAAAGAAAAGACAGGGAAAATAAACAAATATTTTGTGTTGTCTTCACATAAGAAAACACAGAAAATTTCCTGGATACAGTGAAGGACTTCAGGTCCAGAGTGATCAAGAACTGCACAGATTAGTATTGGAAAAATTAATGGGACTCAAAAGTAAAAGATCCCCAAGTGCCGATGATCTGCATCCTGAGGTTTTGGAGAAGTGGCCATGGAGATAGTGGTTGCATTGTTCAAAATCTTCAACAAATTATTTATTTTGAGGTTGTAATGAGCAGTATAGATCATGGAGAGCAAACTGAAGTGCTGTATTTGGACTTTTAGAAGGTCTTCAATATGATGACACTCAAGAACTTATTAAAGTGCACAGTAGTGGGTAACTTACGCGTGGGGAGTTAGGAATGATTAACAAAAAGAAAACGGAGAATAAGAATAAACCAGTCATTTTCAGGTTGTAAGGCTCACCAGTAGAGTCGTGAGGGGCTGTGTGACTGATCATACAAGTGGCAGTGTGGACAAGGAGGACAATGCAGAGGGGCTTCAAGGGATATTGACAGGTTAAGTGAATGGGCAAGGACAAGGTGGTTGGAATAATGTGAGGTCATCCTCTTTGGTAGAAAAAATAGAAACCTGACTTTTTTTTAAATGGTGAGAGGATTGGAAGATGTTGGTGTTCAGAGTAGTCTGGATGTCCTTATACATGAATCATTGAAAGTTAACTTGCAGGTGCAGCAAGAAATTAAGGGGGAAAATGGTATATTGACCTTTAATGCAAGAGAATTGGAATTTATCTTGCTTCAATTATATAGAGGATTGGTGAGACCACATCTGGAATCTTGTGTGCGGGTCTAACCTTCCTCTCGAAGGAAGAAAACTTGCTATGAAGGAAGTGCAGCAAAATTCACAAGATTGATTCCTTGGATGGTGGGTCTGAAACATGAGGAGAGATTAAGCATTCCTGGCCTATTCTCTCCAGAATTTAGGAGAATCTAAGAAGGTGAATCTCAGAAGAATCTCAAAAGGTGATCTCATTGAAAAGTACAAAATTCTTATGGGGATTTACAGGGTATTATGGGAATGATGTTTTCCCTGGCAGGTTGTAGAACTGGGACCACAGACTCAAATCAAGGGTCAGGCATTCAGAAGTGAGATGAAAATAAATTTCTTCACCCAGAGGATGGTGAATCTTGGGAATTTTCCACCCAAGGCAGTTCAGACGTTGGGTATATTGGTAGAAGTAATCCTGATAGAAGTTTATAAAATTTTGAGAGGCATAGATAAGGTAGACGTTTAGAATCTTTTTCCCAGGGTAGAAATATCAAACACTAGAGGACGTGCATTTAAGATGAGAAGGGGAAAGTTTAAAGGAGATGTGTGGGGCAAGTTTTTTGATTACACAGAGAGTGGTGGGTGTCTGGAACAGGCTACTGGGGGTAGTGGTGGAAGCAGATATGAGGCTGTTAGATAGACACATGGATATTCAGGGAATGGATTGATATGGCCAAAGAGATTTAGCTTAATTCAGCATCATGTTCAGTGCAGACATTGTGGTCCGAAGGGCCTGTGCTATCCTGTTGTGTGTTTTATGTTTTATCTATTCAAGGCAGAGGTGAATAGGTCATTAAATACTGACAGAATCAAGGGATATTGTAATAGTGCAGGAAAGTGGTGCTGAGGTAAAAGTTCAGCCATAATCATACTGAACGGTGGAGCAAAAACAAGGGGCCCTAATTATTCAGTATGGCTTA
The DNA here is from genome assembly GCF_009764475.1 of Pristis pectinata. NCBI lineage: Eukaryota > Metazoa > Chordata > Chondrichthyes > Rhinopristiformes > Pristidae > Pristis > Pristis pectinata. The sequence continues at coordinate 20,243,728 of NC_067433.1, read as the reverse complement.
CCCTTGTGGGTTTATGATGAGGTATGACCACTGGGTGGCAGCAGGTCACACAAACTAATTAATAAACAGACCAATGATAGCCCAAGGAATGAACAAATTAGACCAGGAAGACCAGAGACTTTGTAAAGTTCTTGTGTATGTGTGGACCTATAGGAATTTCACTGTGCAGGCTAACACAGGCCAGCTGTGTTAATGCTTCTTCAAAACAGGCAAAATTTAATTTTTCACTTTATCTATTTTGTTCTGCAGTTTCATATCCACTTCTTATAATCAATGTTAGTCTTAATATAGTTATCAAAAGGACAACTGTGTTCTATTTAACTGGGTGCATCAGTCCCTGTTATGTGTGACTATTTATATAAAAATCAAATGTCTATTGGGCACCGTGATTTTTCTCTGCCATTTGCTCAGTCGCATAATGTTTAATTACTTCTGCTGCAATTTCCTCTTTTAGTTTGTCAGTCTATGCCTTGCTGTGCAATCAGTTCTTCATTCAGAGCCTTCCTCCTCTCCTCACAGACTCCATCTCTGTGTTTAGCACTCTGTGCAGTTACACTGCAGTCTGTGTAATTAGGTCAGACTCCAAACTCAGTCAGGAAGCATCATGTCATTGAGCAAGGTCGCAATGCCAGTGTGGCAGTGATCCTGCTTAGCAAGAGATGCTCTGAAAGTGAGGACAGTGAGAGCAGAAATAAAATGCTCTTTCAAATCTCAGCCGTGCACTGCTTGATCTGAATTAACTGCTGTCCTGGTGCCTGTGATGTATCAGCTTATTTACCTTGGTGGTTGCTATTTTCTTTTAAACGGAAAGGCAATGCTGATGCATAATAACATGAGAAATTGAAACAGAAATAGGCCATGCAGCCCCTTGAGCCTGCTCCATCATTCAATGAGACCTTGGATGATATTCTCCCTCAGTTGCATATTCCTGAGCTAACCTTCCATTCCATTAATATCAAAAATTCTGTCTTGAATTACTCAACAGCTGAGCCTCTGCATTCCTCTTGGGTGCAGAATTCCAAAGATTTACTTACCCCTGCATGAAAAAAATTTCTTTTCATCTCTGTCATGAATAGCCAACCCCATATTTTAAGATATGACTCCTGGTTCTCAGCACCACAGGAGAAATGTCAACCCTGTCAAGCCCTGTAAGAATATTGCAAGTTTCAGTGAGACTCCTCTAATTCTTCTAATCTTAAAACAGAATAGACCCAGTATGTCAAATCTCTCCGCCCTCCACGCCGCCCCCTGACAAACCTGTAATCCCAGTAATCAGTCTGCTGAACCTTTGCTATGGGAAGGATGTGACTGTGCTGGAGGTGCAGAAGAGATTCACCAGGATGTTGCCCATATTGGAGGACTTCGGTAATAGGGAGGGACTGGATCGTCTGGGTTTATTTTCCCTGGAGCGGCGGAGGCTGAGAGGTGATCGGACTGGGGTACATAAAATATGAGGTGGACAGATGGGGTAGATAGTAAAAATCTTTTTATCCCATGGTGGGGGTGCCAAAGACAAGAGGGCACATGCTTTAAGGCGAGAGGTAGGTTTAGAGGAGATCCGAGGGGGATTTTCTCCCCACTGAGGTGGTTGGAATCTGGAATGTGCTGCCTGATGGAGGCAGATGCTCTCAGAATATTTAAGAAGCATCTAGACAAGCACTTGAACCGCCAAGGCATAGAAAGCTATAGACCTAATATGGGTAAATGAAATTAGTGTAGATAGATATAATAGGTGTCATGGACACAGTGAACTGAAGGGCCTAATAACTTTATGACTCTAAGACCCTTCACCACACTCCCTCAATCACAGTGCATCCTTCCTTGGGTAGGGAGACCAGACCTGTGCACAATATTCCAGATGTAGGCCCACAAGACCCCTAAATAATTAGAACATCTCTGCTCTCGTACTCACATACTCTTGCAATAAAGGCCTTCCAGACTACTTGCTGTACTTGTGTGTCAGCTTTCAATCATTCATGTACAAAGACATTTAAAACATTTAACGAATACAGTGTGTTTCTCTTTTTCTACCAAAGTGAATGACCTTGCATTTTTCCACAATATATTTGAACAGCATGTCCTCAACCATTCACTTCATCTAGCTATGTCCCTTGAAGGCTCTCTGCATTCTCACAGTCCACACTGCACCCAGTTTTGTTGAATCAGTAAGCTTGGATAAATTACACTTCATCCCTCCATTAAAAGCAATGACATAGATTGTAAACAGCTGCAGCCCCAGTACAAGCCCTACAGCAGCCCTTTGTCACAGCCTCCCAACCTGAAGAAGACCTATTTATTCCTACTCTGTTTTCTGTCCAGTATATTATCTCCAGTCTGTATGCCCTGACTTTGTTTAATAATCTTTTGTGTGGCATTATATCCAAGACTTGATGAAAGCCCAATTTCAACACATCAGTTGGTTCAACCTGATGTGTCCTGCGAGATACAACTGAAAACTACCTCTAACACATTTGACAAAAACAATTTCCCTTTCATAACTTCATGTTGATTCAACCCAATCTCATTATTTTTACTGTGACCTGCAACTACTTCCTTAATAATATTTTCTAACATTTTCCCAACCAGTGATATCAGGCTAACAATCTACAGTTCCCTGTGTTCTCTCTCCTCATTTCTTAAGGAGTGAGGTTACATTTTGCTACCTCCCTATCTGAAGGAAGTGTTTTAGAATGTAAAGAATTTTGGAAAATTACAAACATAGCCACCACCTCCAAAACCCCAGGATGCAGGTCAGCTGGTCCTGAACGTCAACTACCGTCAGTCCTTCACTATTTCCAGGAGATTTTCTGTGCCTTCTTCCATGAAGGCAGACACAAAATATTTGTTTAATTTCCCTATTTCCGTCGAACAGAACATAGAAGATATAGAACATAGGCCTGTTTCACAGGCCTGTGCAGCACAGGAACAGGCGCATCGGCCCACAAAGTATGTGCCAACCAGGACGCCAATGTAAATTAATCCTACCTTCTGCACTCAGCCTCTTAAATGTTGCTGTTGCATCTGCTTCCACCACGAGCCCTAGCATCTCTGTACCTACCACTCTCTGTGTAAAAACTTGCTTCACATATCTCCTTTAAACTTTCCCCTTCTCATCTTAAATCCAAGCCCTCCAGTATTTGACATTTCCACCCTGGGAAAAAGGCTCTAACTATCTACCCTATCTATGCCTCTCATAATTTTATAAACTTCTAACAGGTCTCCCCTCAGCTTCCAACGCTCCAGAGCAAACAATCTTAAGTTTGTCCAACCTCTCCTTATAGCTAAAACTCTCTATTCAGGCAGCAACCTGGTTCACTTCTTCTGCACCCTCTCCAAAGCCTCCACACCCTTCCTGTAGTGTGGCGACCAGAACTGCACACAATACTCCAAATGTAGCCTGACCAAAGTTTTACACAGCTGCAACATGACTTCCTGACCTTTACACTCATTCCCCACTATATTTTCTCCTGTCTCAGTCTGTAAGGGACCCACATTAGTTAATCTTTTTCATTTCACGTTCCTGTAGAAGGTTTTTCAATCTGTTTTCGTGTTTCTTGATAGTCTGCTCTTGAATTCCTCTTTCCCTTTCCTTATTCCTCTTGTTCCTCTTTTGCTGAATTCTGAATTTGTCCCAATCCACACCCTGACTGCCTTTTAGGCAACATTAAAAACCTTTCCTTTTGATTTAGCACTACCTTTAATTTCTCTTGATAGGCACAGCTAGACTACTCTGTTTTTTTTTGCCTTAAAAGATAATCATTACTTGTAAACTCCCGATTAATTCTTTAAATGCTAGCCATTGCTTATTTACTGTCATACTTTCAATCATAGTTTCCCGATCTACTGCAGCACTACACGCCCATCCTTGGTAGCTAGCTTTGTTGAAATTTAAGACTCTGGTTTCAGACTGAAGTAAATAACAGTTAATTTTTATACAATATTAATTCATACTTATGATCATTGTCCTCTAAAGGCCCTTAACAACCAGATCATCAATTAACATTTTCTCATTACACAATACTAGATCTGATATATAATAGTGGTGAACAATCTTTTGCAATCAGGAACAGATTTACAATCCAAACCATTTCTGGGGACTGCTCACAAGAACACATTTTATTTCAACTGTCCACAAGAAGATACTAATATCTTTAGTCATGCTTAAAGACACATATGCGATAGTTCCTGCTGCTACCTCAGATTGCTTATGGCTGCACTAAACTGTTCCCTTAGTGCTCCACTCTCTGCCACTCTGCTGCGCCTCGATGCCTCCTCACCACCTCAGTCAATATCTCTTCCTAGCTCCACTCACCATCCCCTTGCTGCTTCACCCATTGCCCCAACATGTCTCACTTGACACATCTTGTACCCTTTGTGTTACATAGCAAGGGATCTATGCCCAACAGGGTGTGTTGTATCTGGGTAGAAACCTGTGAATGGATCTGGATCGAGACAGGCCCAGAAGTTAGGACTGGGACCTACATGGTCTCAATGTATCTCATTCCTGTGTCCCTGGTCACAGGGCCAACACTTCGGGACAGGAGGGCCCTGGGGACCTGAGCCCAGCATCTGATAGGCTGCAAGGATAGCAGCTATGTGCTGGAAGGAGCCATATTATGGACCTTTTGTTGTGCACCATAGGTTTCAAAGAATGAGACATGATCTCATTGAACTGGAAAAGGAGCTTGACAGAAAATATGCTGAAAGGTTGTCCCTGGTGAGGATAATCTAGAACTAGTGACCATGGTCTCATAATACATTTAAGAAGGTGAGGAGGAATTTCTGCTCGAAGAGATTTGTCAACTTTGTAACTCTCTTCCTCGGAGACTGGTGCCTGATCATACAGTGGATCTGTGCAAAGCTGAGACTGACAGACTTTTGAATGCCTACAGAGGCAAAGATTACAGGGACAGAGCAGGAACATAAAGTCAGGATAGAAGATCAACCATAATCTGATTGTACTGTATGGTTTACTGCTGTCCTCATTACATTCCCTTATGAGTGGATTAAAGCTGTGAGCTGCCTGCATAGATTCAGTCTGACTTGATAAGGAAGTTTTATTTTCTGAATTTAAGTTACAGTTGTGTTTTTCTCTGAGCAATAATTTACTTATAAGAGCCTTTTTTTTTGAAAAGGAGCCACTGGGTAGAAAATTCCCCAACATTTGAAACATATTTTAATCATTGGCCCATTGAATAAAGTGTGGTCAATTCATCATTTAACTGTTAATACATGTTGAAAAATAGGAACAGCATTTAATAGGAAACAAAATAAGGAAGCATGTGGTTACTCTTTTAACATATTCAATTTTCAGGACCTGGGTATTATCATTCATGGGAAAGGCTCAAATGAGGGGACATGGTTACAAGATAAGGGGGCAGTCATTTAAAACTGAGGTGCAAAGAAATTTCTTATCACAGAAGGTGGTGAGTCTCTGGAATTCTCTACGGAGGTTTGTGGTGATTAGATCATTGGGAATATTTAAAGAGGAGGTAGATAATTTTTGAAAGATCGTGGAATTGAAGGCTATGGGAACTGGAAAAGAAGAGAAGTCGAGGCCTGGGGCAGATCAACTGTGATTGTATTGAATGGTGTGTCAGGTTTGAGGGGTGGGTGGCCTGCTCCTGCTCTTACTTTATTTTGTGTTCTTCTCTTACGGTCATCACACAGAATTCTACGCGTGTAAAAGGCCTATGAAACTATGTGAGCAGGTCCTAAATGAAGAGTTCACACCCCTTTCTATGATGGTCAAAGGACTTGACAACACATGGGCCACTGATAGGGAATCTGAGGTGTCAGTACAGTCGAACTCAGTGTTGGTAATTTCATTAACTCTCCATCATCACTGATTGTCCCAACAACTACCTCCCTCCCCCCACCCCCCGGTGGAAGATCAATGATGTCGTCTATGTGTGGAACCACATGAGATGGTGAGCTCTTGAACAAATACTTCTCGTCTGTATTTACTGTGGAGAAAGACATGAAGTCAAGGGAACTTGGGGAATTTAATAGTGATGTCTTGAAGAGAGTCTGCATTGCAGAAGAGGAAGTGCTGAAGGTCTTAAAATGAATAAAATGTATAGGAAGGATGTCACTAAATTGGAAAGGGTGCAAAAAAGATTTACGAAGATGTTACCAGGTCTGGAGAGTTTGAGTTATAAGGAGAGGCTGGATAGGCTGGGAGTGTGTTTACTGAAGTGTAGGAGGCTGAGGGGTGACCTCATAGAGGTTATAAAATCACAAGGGGCACAGATAGGGTGAATGGCCACAATCTTTTCCCCAGGGTAGGGAAGTGCAAAACTAGAGGGCATGGGTTAAAGCTGAGAGGCAACTTTTTCACTCAGGGGCTGGTGCGTATATGGAACAAGCTGCCACTGGAAGTTGAAAAGGCAGGTACCATTATGACATTTAAAAGACATTTGGACAGGTACATGGATAGGAAAGGTTTAGAGGGATATGGGCCAAACACAGGCAAATAGGAATACTTAGTTAGGCTTTTTTCAGTGCTCTTTGACTCCCATCCCCACTCCTGATGTCCTCAAAATGTCCTCAAAATGTCCCAGCATCAGCCACCTGCTAGAGTCCCCTGTAATCACATATTCAGCATGTTCCCCATTGCCACAATCAACTTCCTGCTTCTCCTTCCAACCTTTCCCAATCACCTGCTCATCCTGCCCAAGGATCAGCTGCCTTACAATCCCCTCCCCAATCGTTTGACATCCCTCCTCCAGTTGCCACTGCCATCTCCTCCATGATCTCTTCCCCCCAATAATCTGCCCAACTCTGTCCAAATCATCCTAGCAACACCCACCCCCCTCCCCTCTATACTGCCATCATGTCCCCCTAAACCTCAGCCTGATCACCAGACACTTCCCGTCTAATCTCCACACTCCATAAGAGTTTGGTGAGGAAGAGCCTGTTCCACTTCACATGTGCTTTAAGACTTGTACATGACAGAACCTCTGTAAATCCCCCTCAGTAGTGCTCCCTTTCAGTGGGCCAACCAGGTGTTGTCATAGGACATTTAACCCAGGGGCCATGGTGTCCCTGATCTACTCTGATGTAATGGAATCTGTTGAGGTACAATGTCACACATGAACTTCAAAACTTGCAAATAAATTCAAAAGCAACAACTCCCAAATATATATTAATGATGCAATTCCTGAGGCCTTTTATGGTTGTAGAGACCTTTTCTAGGAAAAGAGGAAGTCAGAAAGACCTGTTAACATTATTGCCTGACTTCTTTGATACCCAAGGCAGTTTCTATGTACATCATTCGAACTTCTAGACTACTTACTGGGCCTGGAGGACTTGAGTTATAAGAAGATGCTACATAGGCTGAGACTATGGAGCTTATTAAGGCTGAGGGAGACCTTATAGAAGTATATAAAATCATGCAGGGCATAGATAAGGTGGATGGTCACAGCCACCTTATCTATGCCCTAGGGTAGGGGAGTCTAAAACTAGAGGGCACTGGCTTAAGGTAAAAGGGGAAAGATTTAAAAGGGACCCGAGGGGAAACTTTTACACACAGAGCGTTGGGTATATGGAATGAGCTGCCAGAAGAAGCTGTACGGGTAAGTACAATTACAATGTTTAAAAGACATTTAGATTGGTACATGGACAAGAAAAGTTTAGAGGGATGTGGGTCAAGTTGGTAAATTGGTTTAAATTGGTAAATTGTTTTATTATTGTCACATGTACCGAGGTACAGTGAAAAACTTGTCTTGCATACCATCCAGATCATTTCATTACAACAGTGCATTGAGATAGTACAAGGTAAAACAATAACAGAATGCAGAATAAAATGCTACAGTTACAGAGAAAGTGCAGTGCAGGTAGACAATAAGGTGCAAGGCTATAATGAGGTAGATTGTGAGGTCAAGTCATCATACTAGGGGACCATTCAATAATCTTATAACAGCGAGATAGAAGCTGTCCTTGAGCCTGGTGGTACGTGCTTTCAGGCTTTTGTATCTTCTGCCTGATGGGAGGGGGGAAAAGAGAGAATGTCCTGGGTGGGTGGGGTCTTTGATTGTGTTGGCTGCTCTACCGAGGCAGCAAGAAATGTAGACAGAGTCCATGGAGGGGAGGCTGGTTTCCATGATGTGCTGAGCTGTGTCCACAACTCTCTGCAGTTTCTTTCAGTTATGGGCAGAGCAGTTGCCATACCAAGCCGTGATGCATCTGGATAGGATGCCTTCTATGATGCATCGATAAAAATTGGTGAGTGTCAAAGGGGACATGCCAAATTTCTTTAGCCTCCTGAGGAAGTAGAGGTGCTAGTAAACTTTCTTGGCCATGGCATCTACGTGGTTGGACGAGGACAGGCAATTGGTGATACAGGCTGTTGGTGATACGCAGGCAAATGGGACTAGCTTGGATAGACATCTTGGTCAGCATGAATAGGTTGGGCCGAAGGGCCTGTTTCTATGCTGTATAACTCTCTGACTCTATGACTACCTTTTAACCTGTAAGATACTGTAAGTTAGTCTGATCTCAAACTTCTGCCATCTGTTACCCATTGATTTGTGTACAGTTGTCTGTAAAAACTCACGACTGTAGACACAAGAGGTCAAGTGTGTACACACATATAATACGTCCAAACATGACTGTACCCGAGCATAGGCACACCCGAACATCCATGTGCACACATTTGAATGTACATGTGTAATATATGTGATTAAGCAAAACACAATTTATATTTATAATCTGGAGGCCTCCAAGAACATTTTGGAAAAAAGAATTGCTGTAGATCCTTTCAATAAATTTACTTCCACTGCTTTTTCTTTATATTAATGCAGAATCACAGCAAAGTCAGGGAAACAGACAATCTGACTTCAAGGAAGTGGGAAAATTGAAGTTTAGCAAAATAGCCTTAGAGAAGAGAGGTCACGTACGTTCGTGCTCTTGATAACCAATCAAAAATCAGAAACTGCAGATGTTGGAAACCTGAAATAAAAAAAAACAGAAAATGCTGAAAACCTCAAAAAAGTCATGCAGATGTATGGAAAGAGAAGCATAATATTTCAGGTCAACATTTCCAGTTTAACATTTTCACGTTAACATCTCCACAGATGCTGCCTGACCTGTTGAGTGCTTCCAGCATTTTCTGCTCATATTTCCACCCTAATTGTTTCATCTCACCTTGGCTTTCTTCATAATCTTCAGAGCTGCTGCTTCAAAAGGTGGCAAGAGGCAGATTCTGGTGTGCTCTCCGGATCAGAAGTCATAATTGCCCAGATGCCCCAGCTTGCGAGTGCTCCGTTCCTTCACACAGCAACATATCTGAAACATTAGCAACTCTAAATTAACACAAAGTACTGGCACACATCACATTTCTACTCTGACATAAAATGTTGATGAAAAGTTATTGGCCTGAAGCTCTGGTTCTATCTCATTCTCTGAAGGTGCTGTCTGAATTGCTGAATCTTTCCAGCAGTCAGTATTTTTTAAATTATAAATCTATATTTATCACACAACCAGTATTATCAATGGGGTGAGGGAGGGGAAGAGGAGCTCACAAAACAAGTAGTCATCATTAATGATGATGACAAAACTACTGGATCATTGTAAAAACCCATCTGGCTCAGGGAAGGAAATCTGTCATCCATACCCAGTGTGGCCTTTATGTGTCTCCAGGCACACCGTGAACTCTGAAATGGCTAGTGAACTACTCAGTGGAATGTAAGAATTAGAAGCAGGAGGAGGCCATTCCACCCCTCATTTCTGTCTGCTATATAGCAAGATCACATCTGCTCTTCTACCTCAAACAATGTCCTCCTACCCTACCTTGCCTCATGACTCTAATGTCCAGAAAACTATCCACCTTTGTTTTGAATGTAATAGATGATTGCCTCTCCACTACTCTCTGGGTTAGAGAATCCCAAATATTCACCACTCTTTAAGTTATAGAATTTCTCTTCATTTCCATTGTAAACAGCTACTAATTATCTTGATACTGTGACCCCCTAGCTCTAGAATCCTTAGCCAGCGGAAACATCCTTCCTGCATCTACCCTGTCAAGCCCAGCATTCGCAGTGCTTTGTTTTCTTCTTTTGGAAAAAATTGACACTGTCTCTGCTGATGTTTTCAGTGTTTTGTGTACTTCTACCCCCAGATCTCTCTGCTCCTCTTCTCTGTTCGGACACATTTTCCAGGAGTTATGCAGTCTTCTTATTCTTTTAACCAAAACCCACCATCTCACACATTTCACTGCTTTTGCTAGTTACATGCTCATTCCAATTTTATCCATATGCTCCTAAATGTTGTGGCAATCTTGCTCTGTTTTAGCTATTACTTTCGATTTGGTGTCTCTTGCAAATTTTAAAAGTTTACTTCCAATTCCTGAGTCCAAAGCATTCACATGGGACAGAACTTCCCATCTTTTTGCTGAACTCCTTATTTCCCCACGTTCCATATATGTTGGCATTGACCAGTGGTACCTTCCAAAAGCTTTTTGGGAGTGTAAATAGATTACATCTCCTGCATCATCCTACCCTTTCCTATCAATTACCTCTTCAAAGAATTTTATACTTTTCAATGAGGTCATCTCTCATCCTTCTAAACTCTAGACGTTTAAAAGGACGTAACCTGCTAAATTCCTTCTAAAATGACAGACCCACCATCCCAGGAAGCAGTCTGGTCAATCTTCACTGCACTCTGTCTAATGCTAGTGAATATTTTTTAGATACAGAGACTAAAGTGCGTAATTCTGCAGGTATGGTCCTATGTTAACCCTGTGGCCATGTTTCCCTAATGGCAATTAGTTTACACCTATTAATGACTACTTGTGCCATTAATTGATCCACCTTGTTATGGATGCAGCAGAGAGTTAGATATAGGTGGCTTCTGGCCTTTTAACATTTTCTTTATTCGTACTCTCATTGCTGCTTGCCTTTGCTTCAGCTGCTCTTTTATTTTGCTTTAGCTGCTCTTCTATTTTGCTTTCTGCTTTTCTAAAACTTTTACTTCCCTATTTGCTTCTCTCCCTCCCTAACTATTGTTATTTTAAAGGTCACGCATGGAAGGCCATTCTGGAATGTGGGATCCAGGGAGAGCTAGCTAAGTGGGTACACAATTGGTTTGATGATAGGAAGCAGAGCATGATGATGGAAGGTTGTTTTTTTTAGACTGGAGGCCTGTGACCAATGGTGTGCCACAAGGATTTGTGCTGGGCCCATTGTTGTTTGTTATTTGCATAAATGATTTGAAGGAGAATGTACAAGGCATGGTTGGTAAGTTAATGACACTAAAATAGGTGCCATCGTTGACAGTTAAGAAGGTTATCAAAAATTACTGGGGAATCTTGATCAACTAGGTATATGGGCCAAGAAATTGCAAATGGTGTTCAATTCAGATAAGTGCGAGGTGTTGCATTCTGAGAAGTCAAACCAGGGTAGGACTTTCACAGTGAACAGTAGGGCCCTGGGAAGTGTTGTATAACAGAGAGACGTCAGGGTATAAGTACATGTTTCCCTGAAAGTGGCATCACAGGTAGACAGGGTGATGAAGAAGGGAACTGGCATGCTGGCCTTCATCACTCAGGGCACTGGGTATAGGAGTTGCGATGTTATGTTGCAGTTGTACAAAATGTTGGTGAAGCCACACTTGGTGTACTGTGTACATTTTTGGTCATCTTGTTATAGGAAAGACATCATTAAGCTGGAAAGAGGGCAAAGAAGATTTAGAAGAACGTTGCCAGGTCTTGAGGGCCTGAGTTAGAGGGAGAGGTTGGACAAGCTAGGACTTTATTCCTTGGAGCGTAGAAGACTAAGAGGTGATGTTATAGAGGTGTATAAAATCATGAGGGCCATACATAGGGTGAATGCACACAGTCTTTTTCCCAGGGAAAGGGAATTAAAAACTAGAGGGCACAGGTTTAAGGTGAGAGGGGAAAGATTTAAAAGGGACCTGAGGGGCAATTTCTTCACACAGAGGGAGGTGCATACATGGAACTAGATGACAGAGGAAGTAGTTGAGGTAGGTACAATAACAACATTTAAAAGACATTTGGACAGGTACATGGATAGGAAAGGTTTACAGGGATATGGGCCAAACACGGGCAAATGGGACTAGCTTTAATGGGCATCTTGGTCGGAATGGATGAGTTGGGCTGAGGACCCTGTTTCCATGCTCTGTTACTCCATGATCTCTTTCAGCTTGCCATCCCTCTTCCAAACCTTCCTCATAACATAGAACATAGAACAGTACAGCACTAGACAGGCCATTCGGCCCACAATGTTGTGCCGATCTTGATGCTAATTTATACTAAATGTCCTCCTCCTGTTTATCATCCATGTCCCTCCATTCCCTTCATATTAATGTGTCTATCTGAAAGCCTCTTGAACTCCACCAAGCTGCCTGATTTCACTAGTACCCCAGTAACCCATTCCAGGTACCTACCACTCTCTGCATGAAAAACTTGCCCTTCATGTCACCTTTAAACTTCCTCTCTCTAACCTTAAAAGCATGTCCTCTGGTGTTTGACATTTCTACCCTGGGGAACAGATTCTGACTGTCCTCCCTATCTATGCCTCTCATAATTTTAAAAACCTCTATCAGGTCTCCCCTCAGTCTCCGATGCTCCAGGGAGAATGACCCAAGTTTGCCCAACCTCTCCTTATAGCTCATACCCTCTAAGCCAGGCAGCATCCTGGTAAACCTCTTCTGCACCTTTTCCACATTCTCCACATCCTTCCTACAAGGGGCGACCAGAACTGCACACAATATTCCAAGTGCAGTCTGACTATATAGCTTTGTATAGCATGACTTCCTTATTCTTATACTCAACTCCCCTACCAATGAAGGCAAGCATTCCATACACCTTCTTTATCGCCTTATCCACTTGTGTAGACACTTTCAGTGAACTATGGACCTGGACCTCAATGTACCTCAATGTTATTAAGGGGTATACCATTAACTGTACACTTTCTCCTTTCATTTGACTTCCCAAAGTGTATCACCTCACACTTGCCCGGATTAAGCTCCATCTGCCACTTCTCTGCCTATATCTATATCCCGCTGTGTTCTTTGATAGTCCTTTACACTGTCCACAGCTCTACCAATCTTGGTGTCATCTGCAAACTTGCTGATCCACCCATCTACATTTTCATCCAAATCATTGATAATTATCACAAACAGCAAAGGTCCCAGCACCAATCCCTGCGGAACACCACTGGTCACAGACCTCCAGCCAGAATAACACCGTTCCACTCCTACTCTCTGCCTTCTATGGGCAAGCCATTTCCAAATCCAAACTTGCAATTTATCCTGGATCCCATGCATCTTTACCTTCTGACTCAACCTACCATGAGGGACCTTATCAAATGCCTTACTAAAGTCAATGTAGATAACGTCCACTGCCTTACCCTCATCAAGCACCTTTATCACCTCTTCAAAAAACTCAATCAAGTTTGCAAGGCCTGACCTGCCCCGCACAAAGCCATACTGACGCCCCTAAGTAGGCTGTGCCTTTCCAAATGTGTATAAATCCTACCTCTCAGTATCCTCTCAATAGCTTCCCTCCCACTAATGTGAGGCTCACTGGCCTATATTTACCTGGATTATCCCTATTTACCTTCTTGAACAAAGGAATAACATTTGCTACTCTCTAGTCCTCTGGGACCTTGCCTGTTGCTAGCAAAGGACATAAGCACAAGCAAATGCTGCAGCTACGTCCCAGTCCTGTTATTGTATAACCCATTTTACTTATATAGTCCCTGCTGCCCCAGAAATGGTCCTGACATCTCAGAAATCTAAAGCCCTCCCTCCTGTACCATCTCTCCAGTCACCATTCATTTGCTCTATCCCCCTGTTTCAGTTCTTGTTTGCAGTTGGCTCTGGGGATAATCCTGAGATTACTATCTTTGAGGTCCTGCTTTCTAACCCCTTTCTGAGCTCCCTAAATCTGCTTGTGGGACCTCATCCTTCCTTTCATCTATTGTGTTGCTGCCAACGTGGACTATTTTTGGTTCTTCTCCCCCCCTCCCCCTTTCAGGATGGTCTGCAGCCCTTCAGTGACTCAAGTAACTTTACCACCACCACTACATTGAAACAGAAAATGAATAAAACTGCACGATGAAGCTAAGCACCAAATTCAGAGACAGCAAAGTTGCTCCCATTCCAGTAAACCTAGAAAAGATCTCCGGACAGGCACCCGGGGAATGGTGTCTGGAGACTGGTCAAGTCTGACAGAACTGCACTCACGGAATCATAATTTACAGAACATGTGTTGGACTCCTATGTCACAATCCTGAATGTGTTCTGTCCACCAGGGATGGCTGCAGTGTATATAAGTGGGGTTGGAAGGAGGGAGTAGTCTTTGGAGTCTTAACACTGACTCCTCACTCCATGAAGTCTCATGGCGTCGGGACAGACATGGACGATGAAACCTTTTCCTTATTGTGATCCCACAGCTAATGATGTCCATGCTGAGCCATACTTGGAAGTAACACTGAAGATAGCGAAGTCACAGATGTACTCTGAGTGTAAGACTTCAAACTCTACCACCAGGAGTAGGACCACTGACTAATCCAGCTGAGTCTTGAAGGACACAGCTTTCCACCATCTCCAAGGCACAAGTCAGGAGTGTGATGGAATACTCTCCCCTTGCCCAGGTGTAGCCCTACTTACCTGACGCCTCATTAGCAGCCCTGTAAATGGTTTCATCACTGGGACACCATCATTGCACTGTATACCATTTACAAACTGCACAGGAGTTGCTAGTCTAGGCTACGCCAAACACCTCCCAAGCCCACAAATCTACCACCAAGAAGGACAAGTTCATGGGAACATAGCCACCTGCAAATTCTCCTTCAAGATTCACACCACCCTGACTAGTAAATTACCTTCCTTACAGACTTACTGGTCATGGCATCTACCTTCCTTTCAATCTGAAAGTGGCTGCACAGGTTGATAGGGTGGTAAAGAAGGCATATGGCATGTTTGCTTTATTAGTCAAGGCATTGAGTTCAAGAGTCTGGAAGTTACGTTGCAGCTTTATAAAACTCTAGTTAGGTCGCATCTGGAGCATTGTATTTAATTCTGGTCACCCCATTACAAGAAAGATGTGGAGGCTTTGGAGAGGGTGCAGGAGAGGTTCACCAGGATGCTGCCTGGATTAGAGGGCATGTGCTATAAGGAGAGGTTGAACAAACTTGGGTTGTTTTCTCTGGAGCAACAGAAGCTGAGCGGAGCCCTGATTGGTTTATTGGATTACAAGAGGCACAGATAGAGTAGACAGATGGTATGTTCTTCCCAGGGTCAAAATGTCTAATACTAGAGGGCATGCAATTAAGGTGAGAGGGGATAAGTTCAAAGGAGATGTGCAGGGCAAGTTTTTTTTACACAGAGAGTGGTGGGTGTCTGGAATGCACTGCCAGAGTGGTGGTGGAGGCAAATGTGACAGAGGCATTTAAGAAGCTCTTAGATAGGCACATGAATGTGCAGAGAATGCAGGGAGATGGACCTTGTGTAGGCAGAAGGGATTAGTTTAGTTAGGTGTTTAATTACTACTCTAATTTGTCCGACACAACATCGTGGGCCAAAGGGCCTGTTCCTATGCTGTACTGTTCTATGTTCTAAATATATCGGCATTCCTTCAGAGCTGCTGGATCTAAATCCTGGATCACCCCTCCCAGCATTATAGTTGAAATACATTCACCAGACAAAATGCAACTACCTGAGGGCAGTAAGTGCTGGCCTTACTAATTCAAAAAAAGAAATTTAAAAAATTACAATAATTGCAGCACTTAAAACTCAGTGTTCTAGTACGTTTTCTCAGAAATGTGATAATTCAGCACCACATATGCAACATAACTATCATCTCCACTCACTCCTTTCACTTTGAACATTCTTTGGCTTCAGTGTTTACCAGCAACAAAATATACTGGGGCACCTCCCAAACATGTGACCTCCACCACTGACAAGGACAAGGGTAGCAGCGCTTCCCCTGGAAGTTCTCTTCCAAATCACCCACAAATCTGACTTGGAAATACATCAATATTCCTTCATCATTGCTAGATCTAAATCCTTAACAGCCTCCCGCTTTGCGGAGGATCTACAGATGAAGGAGAGCAGCTGTTCAAGCCAGCAGATGCCCTTTAACCCACTTCCCAAAGGCAATTAAGGATGGGCAAGAAATGTTGTTGCTTGCGTGATATTCACATATAAGATAATCTGCAGGCGCTGTCACAACACTCACAGCACGTAAACCTTGAAGTCAGTCCATGTTACTTGGTGAAAGAGCTTCTGCAACAACAGAGACTAGCTTGATCACAATCTTTTTGGTGAGTGCACAATTGGGGTGGGTGGGGCTTATAGAATTGTTATTGTTATTGGTATTGTTTATTACTGTCACTTGTACCAAGGTACAGTGAAAAACTTGACTTGCATACCAATCGTACAGATCAATTCATTACACAGTGCATTGAGATAGAACAGGGTAAAAACAATAACGGAATACAGAGTAGAGTGTCACAGCTACAGAGGAAATGCAATGCAGTTCAGTAGATAGTATTGTCACCATAATTAGATAGTTTGGGTTCCAGACCCATTCCAGAGACTTGAGCCCCAAAATTTAGGATAATACTCAATGCACTCCAATGAGAGAGGTGTCTTTTAGGTTACAAATTAAATTGAGGACATTATTCAGAGGTAGGGGTGGGGGGGGTGGGGGGGAGAGACGGAAAGCAGGAAACTGCAGGCTAGTTAGCTTAACGTCTGTCATAGAGAAGTTATTGTTAAAGATATTATAACAGAGTACTTAAGGAAAATTCAAGGTAATCAGCCAAAGTCAACATTATATTGTGAAAGGGAAATCACATTTGACAAATTGGATGTCTTTGACAAAGTAGCATGCTGTGGATAAAGGGGAATCCACGTATGATTTCATTTAGTACCAGATAAAAATTGTAGTGAAAAATAAAAGCTCATAATGTAGAAGGCAACATATCAGCACAGAAAAAAGATTGGCTGGATAACAGGAAAGAGAGTTGGCAATCTAGGTCCTTTTCTGGATGGCAAGATGTGCCACATGGATCAGTGTTGAGACCTCAACTTTTTACCAATTTACTTATAAACTTAGATAAAGGCACTGAGGGATGGTAGCTGAGTTTGCTCATGAAGTTCAAGGTAGGTAGAACAGTAAATTGTGAAGAGGACACAAGGAGGCTACAAAGGGAGATGGACAGGTTCAGAGAATGGGCAAAGATCTGGTAAATGGAGTACAATGTGGGAAAATGGGAAAATGTCCATTTTGGCAGAAGATTGGAAAAGTAATATGTTAACTAAATAGTGAGAGATTGCAAAGCTCCAATATGTAGATGGATCTGGGTATGCAAGTGCATGATTCAAAAAGAAACAGTACCCAGGTATTGCAAGTATTTAGGAAAGCCAACAGAATGTTATCACCTATTGTCAGCAAAACAAAAGAGCTGGTGTTTGACTTTAGAAAGGAGGGCAGTGCACATGCCCTGTCTACATCAATGGTGATGAGGTCAAGAGGGTTGAGAGCTTCAAGTTCCCAGGAGTGAACATCACCAGCTTTCCCTTTCCAAACACATAGATGCCATGGCCAAGAAAGCTCATCAGTGCCTCTACTTCCTCAGGAGACTAAAGAAATCTGGCATGTCCCCCTTGACCCATTTATCAATGCACCATAGAAAGCATCCTACCTGGATGCATGACAGCTTGGTATGGCAACTGCTCTGCCTAGGACTGCAAGAAACTGCAGAGAGTTGTGGACATAGCTTAGCACATCATGGAAACTAGCCTCCCCTCCATGGACTGTCTATACTTCTCGCTGCCTCAGTAGACAGCATAATGAAAGACCCCACCCACCCAGGACATTCTCTCTTCTCCCACCTCCCATCAGGCAGAAGATACAAAAGCCTGATAGCACATACGACCAGGCACAAAGACAGCTTCTATTCCGCTGTTATAAGACTATTGAATGGTTCCCTAGTACGGTAAGATGGACTCTTGACATCATAATCTACCTCGTTATGACCTTGCACCTTATTGTTTGCCTACATCCGTAGCTGTGACACTACTCTGCGATCTGTATTGTTTTACCTTGTGCTACCTCAGTGCACTGTGTAATGAATTCATCTGCATGAACAGTATGCAAGACAAGTTGTTCATTGTACCTCAGTACAAGTGACAATAATAAACCAATTTCAATTCTATTGCTAGGGAAATTGAATACAAAAGTAGGGAGATTATGCTTTAGTTGCAAAGGGCGTTGATGAGACCATATCTGAGGTACGGGGTACAGTATTTTTCTCTTTATTTAAGGAAGGATGTTAATGTATCAGAAGAACGTTTACCAGACAAATTTCTGGAATGGGCAGGCATTCATATAAGAAAAGGTCGGACAGACTAGGTTTGTATTTTCTTGTGTTTAGAAGAGTGAGAGGTGATTTGATATATATGAAATATATAATCTCCTGAGTGCCCTTGACAGCGTGGATGTGGAGAGAATGATGCTTCTCGTGGCAGAAACTAGAACTAAGGATCACTTTAAAATTAAGGGATCACCCATTTAAGACAGAGACAAGGCATTTTTTGTTTTCTCACAGGGTTGTGAGTCTATTTCTAAGGCAGTGATGGATAGATTCTTGATAAGTAAGAAAATGGAAGGTTACCACAGTAGAGAAAAATGCAGAGTTGAAGGTACAATTAGATCAGCCACGATCTTATTAAATAGCAGCGCAGGCCTGACAGGCTGAATGGCCGAGTAGTAGTTATGCAGCATGGAAACAGGCATTTCACCCATGCCAACCAAGGTGCCTTCCTGAGCTAGTGCCATGTGCCTATGTTTTGGCCCACATCCCTCTAAACCTTTTCTGTCCATGTAACTCTCCAAATGTTTTTTAAACATTGTAATTGTACCCATCTTTGCCACTCCCTCTGGCAACTTGTTCCATATACCCACTACCCTCTTACAAACTTGTCTGTCAGGTCCCCTTTAAATCTTTCCCCTCTCACTTTCAACCTATGCCCTATAGTTTTAGACTCTCCTACCCAGGGAATAAAAAACCCATGGCCATCTACCTTATCTATGCCCCCTCATTTTATAAACCTCTATAAGATCATCCCTCAGCCTCCTGTGCTCCAAGGCAGTCCCAGCCTATACAGTCTCTCCTTATAACTCAAGCCCTCCAGTCCCAGCATTATCCTTGTAAATCTTTTCCGCACCTTCTCGCCTAATCACGTCCTTCCTATAGTATGGTGACCACCAGGCTTCTATCCCGCTGTAATAAGACTATCGAACAATTCCCTAGTACGATAAGATGGACTCTTGACCTGACAATCTACCTCATTATAACCTTGTACATTATTGTCTACCTGCACTGCACTTTCGCTGTAGCTGTGACACTTTACTCTGCGTTCTGTATTGTTGTACCTTGTACTACCTCAATGCACTGTGTAGTGAATTGATCTGTACGAATGGTATCCAAGACAAGTTTTCACTGTATCTTAGTTCAAGTGACAATAATAAACCAATTCCAATTCCAGAACTATACACAATATTCTAGGCACTGTCTCGCCAAGGACTTGTACAGCTGTAACCTGACATCCCAAATCTTGTACCCAATGCCCTGTGCAACGAAGGCAAGTGTGCCAAATGCCTTCTTGATTACCTTGTCTACGCGTGTCGCCACTTTCTGGGAACTATGTACTTGTACCCTTAGGTCTCTTGTGCCAGGGCCCTGTCATTCACTGTGTAAGTCCTGCCCTGGTGTAGCTTCCCAAAATGCACCACTTTGTACTTGTCTGAGTTAAATTCCATCTGCCTTTCCTTTGCCCACTTTCCCAGTTGATCTAAATCCTGCTGTAATCTTAGACAATCTTATTCACTGTCCACACCTTCTTCACTTGCTTCCCACAACATCCTTCACTTGGCTGGGCCCCAGGGATTTATCCACCTTTATGCGCCTCAAAATTGCCAACACCAGCAATGTCCTGAAACATAATGATATTATGCAAAAATGTTTCAGGACATCGCTGCACTCTTCCCTGAATTCCCTAGCTTCTATGACCTTCTCCACGGTAAATCTAAATGAGAAGTATTCATTTAAGATGTTGCCCTTCTCCCATGGCTCCACACATAGACAACCACACTGACCCTTAAGAGGACCCATTCTCACCCTGATTACTCTTTTGCCTACTTCTGTTCCTAATTTGTACATTTGCATATTAGCTTTCCCAAATGATTTAAAAAAAGCCCATAGCACTATTTTGTAAAAAGCAAGAGAGTTATCTTTCACACCTTTGCCAATATTTATACCTCGACCAACAGGATTAAAACAAAACAGATATTCAGTGTACATTTGGATATGTGACTTTTGTGAGCAAAGCTTTCCTCTAACAGTGATCACACATCTAAAGTATGTTCCGTAGCAAGCACTCTGGATTGTTTAGGTGCCATAAAAAGTTGTTTCTAATTCCTTTCCTTAAAGCATCATTTTCTAAAATATAGGAGGCAAATTGATGATTCTACGGGCCTCTGAAAGTTGCTTTTGGTAGAACTGGTAGCTTGGTACTGGGACAGTACCATGTAGATACATTCGCAGGGAGTTTGCACGCCAAACCCAACTCCATCAATTTTACAGATTGCGGTCAGACAGAGGCCAAGCTCTTCCTCACAGATACGGGTGTAATAGGAATGGGTGGATAATTCTCCCAAGCAGACAATATCAGTGTCCTACCAGCTGACTAGATAACAACACTTGTAGAGGCCAGGGAATGAATTTCCCAACAGGCAGTCACGTAAGTACAAGATCAAAATGCAAGCAGATAAAAAAGCTCCAGCAGATCTATATTTCAAAATTTCAATTCAAAGAGATTAAATTCATTGAGCACAATCTGATCACCACCAGTGAAGTTATGCAACAATGACATTTAAATCTGGTTCAGACAGGAACAGTTTAATCCCCAAGCTCCCAATGCTCCACCGAAAAACTCTACCATCTCCAGTTTAATCATCTTGCACTGTTTCCTTCCCCTGACATTGCTGCATGATGCTTCTCATAACTGTTTAAATCACAGCTGTTCTGTTGAATTGTTAGGTTCTAGATGTTTTGCTTTGTGTGGGGCAGAAAGATATTCAGCACATCATTTTTTTGGCCAGTTCTCCCTCTTTGACAGCTCTTCACTTAGCCTCATTCCCTGTTCCCTGTTGTCCCAATTCTGGTTATCGTAAACTTGGTGATTTACCACCACCACACCGCCCCCCCCAACCCCCTTTACCTTACCACAACTTCTCATTGCTGAAAATCGTTACCTGAGTCCCGCTCAAATTTAGCTGCTGTAACAAACCAAGACCATTTGTTTCTGCCTATCTCTCTTTAACCATGGTTATGTTATGCCTCAGCTATTTCAATTACTTTCACTCAAAGATCCAGTAACAACCAAGTTGGTCCTCCAGTCTCTCAAGGTCTCAGATGCTAGTTAGTAAGATCAGATCTTGACCTCAGTTCCACTCTCATGTTTACTGAGTGGCTTTACATTGTATTTACAGAACAAAAAACAGGCCATTTGGCCCAACAGATCTCTGGTCATGTTTATGTTCCATGCAAGGGCCCCAATCTCCCATCCTTGTTCACAAAATTTCATTAATGTCGCTATATTCCTTTCTCCTTCACACATTTGCCGCATATGTATCCAAGTTAGATGCCATGACCACTCCTTGTAGTGTCAAGTTCCACATTCCAGTCAGTCCCCAGGTGAAGATTATTCACATGAATTCCCATTGATTTATTCATAACTGCTTTATATATGCTGCCCCCTAATTCTGGTCTCAGCCAGAAGTGGAAATATCTTTTCTATGTGTACCTTATTAAACACTTCAATAATCTTTAAGGATTTTGTTTTATCAGAAAAGAGACCAAACCTGTTTAACGTTTTCTGATCATTCTTGTATTTCATATCTTCCCTAGTGCCCCCGTATGCTCTCCTTAACAGAGCACAATTGTTTCCAATATTCTCAATGTATGATACAACATATAATTCATCCTGCACTGCAGAAATGTGGAAGTTGTTTAGGGACCACTTGCATGGGGATCTAGATAGGTTTGTCCCACTGAGACAAAGGATGGTAGGGTGAAGGAACCATGGCTAATAAGAGAGGTGGAAGGTTTAGTCAAGAGGAAGGTTTAGTCAAGAGGAAGAAGGAAGCATATTTAAGGTTTAGGAAGCAAAAACCGGATAGGGCTCCTGAGAGTTATAAAGTAGCCAGGAAGGAGCTTAAGAAGGGACTTAGGAGAGCTAGAAGTGGACATGAGAAGGCCTTGGCAAGTGGTTAAGGAAAACCCTAAGGTGTTCTACACATATGTGAGGAACAAGAGGATGACAAGGGTGAGGGTACGACCACTCAGGGATAAGGGGGGAAAAATGTGTCTGGAGGCAAAGGAGGTAGGGGAGGTCCTAAAGGAATATTTTGCTTCAGTGTTCACCAGGGAGAGGACTTAGACAATTGTGAGGTTAACGTAGAACAGGCAAATGTGTTGGAGCATGTCGAGGTTAAGAAAGAAGCAGTGTTGAAGCTACTAAAAAGCATTAGGATAGATAAGTCCCCAGGGTCGGACAGGATATCCAGGTTACTATGGGAAGTGAGGGAAGAGATTGCTGGAGCATTAACAATGATCCTTGAGTCCTCCCTGGCCATATGAGTGGTACTGGAGGATTGGAGGATGGCAAACATTGTTCCATTGTTCAGGAAAGGGTGGTACATATGAGTGGTACTGGGAGTTATAGACATCAGTGGTGGGCAAACTATTGGAGAGGATTCTTAGGGACAGGATTTATGAACATTTGGAGAAACATAGTCAACATGGCTTTATGAGGGGCAGGACGTGCCTCACGAGCCTAATAGTTTTCCAAGGAAGTGACAAGACAAATTGATGAAGGCAGTGCGGTGGATGTGGTATATATGGATTTTAGCAAGGCATTTGACAAGGTTCCCCATGGTAGGCTCATTCAGAAAGTCATGAGGTGTGGGATCCATGAAAAATTGGTTGTGTGGATTCGAAATTGGCTTGCCACAGGAGGCAGAGAGTGGTTGTAGAAGGGGAGTTTTCGACCTGGAGGTCGGTGACTAGTGATGTTTTGCAGGGATCTGTTCTGGGATACCTGCTCTGTGATTTTTAGAAATGATTTGAATGAGAAAGTGGAAGGACGGGTTGGTAAGCTTTCAGATGACATGAGGGTTGGTGGTGCAGTAGATAGTGAAGAAGGTTGTCATAGGTTGCAATGGGATTTAGATGCAGAGCTGGGCGGAGAAGTGGCAGATGGAGTTCAATCCGGAGAAGTGTGAAGTGATACACTTTGGACGAAGGAATTTGAAGGCAGAGTACATGGTTAATGGCAGAATTCTTAGCAGTGTGGAGGAACAGAGAGATCTTGGGGTCCAAGTACATAGATCCTTCAAAGTTGCCTCACAAGTGGATAGGGCAGTTAAAAAGGCATATGGTATGCTGGTCTTCATTAGCTGGGGGATTGAGTTCAAGAGCCAAGAGGAAATGTTGCAGCTCTATAAGACTCTGGTTAGACCACACTTGGAATATTGTGTTCAGTTCTGGTCACAACATTATAGGAAGGATGTGGAAGCTTTGGAGGGGTTGCAGAGAAGATTTACAAGGATGCTACCTGGGTTGGAGAGCATATCTTATGAGGAGAGGTTGAGCGAGTTAGGGCTTTTCTCTTTGGAGCAACAGAGGATGAGAGGAGACTTGATAGAGGTGTATAAGATTATGAGAGGCATAGACAGAGTGGACAGCCAGCATCTTTTCCTCAGGGCAGCAATGGCCAATACTTGAGGTCACCCGTTTAAGGTGCATGGAGGAAAGTTCAGGGGAGATGTCAGAGATAGGTTTTTTTTTTACAGAGAGTGGTGGTTGCCTGGAATGCACTGCTGGGGGTGGTGGTAGGGGCCAGTATGATAGGGTCATTTAAGAGACTCTTAGATAGGCACATGGACAAAAGAAAAATAGAGGATTATGGGTGGTGAAGTAGAGAGGGGGATAGATTGAATAGGGATAAGGTTTATATCTGGGCCGAAGGGCCCATACTGTGCTGTACTGTTCTATGTTCTAAACTACCTCTTAAATTTTAGCCATTCAGAAATTAATCCGAGCACTTGTTTTCTTCTTTTGGCTAAAAAGTCCTTACTTGTCTCTACTGATGCTTTTACGTTTTGTGTATTTCTACCCCCAGCTCCTCTTCTCTATTTAAACACATTTTCCAGTAGATAGTCTTCCTATTCTTCCAAGACACATCACCTCACATGTTTCCCCATTTCTGTTCTTTTGCCAGTTAGATGCTTGTTCTATTTTCAGTAATATGTTCCTGTATGTTTTGGCCATTCTGCTCTGTTTTAACTATTATTCTCAATTTGGTGTTGTTTGCAAATATTGAACATGTTCTTTCAATTCCAGAGTCCAAAACATTTACACAGCACATAACTTTCCATCTTTTTGCTGAACTCCTTACTTCCTACTTGTCCCCACATTCCACATATCCTGGCATTGATCAGCAGTGCCCTCCTGAAGGCTATTTGGCGACACTATTACAGCACCAGCGATCGGGGTTCAATTCCCGTCGCTGTCTGTAAGGAGTTTGTAGGTTCTCCCGTGTCTGCATGGGTTTCCTCCAGGTGCTCCGGTTTCCTCCCACATTCCAAAGACGTACAGCTAGGTTAATATGAGTTTAAAATGGGCGGTGCGGACTCGTTGGACCGGAAGGGCCTGTTACCACGCTGCAAATAAAATTTTTTTTTAAATTTTAAAAAAAGATTACATCTACTGATTACTATCCTTTCAATGATTTCTTCATAAAAGCCCTGTTGGTGCTGCTGTCTCAGCTCTGGTGAACCGGTTTGAACCTGACCTCAGTTGTTGTCTGTGTGAGTTTGCATGTCTCCCTTCAGCCATGTGTGTTTCCGTAGGTGCTCTGGTTTCTTCACACATCCTGATGACGTACCAACAGACTAAGTGGAAAAAGAACCAGACAGTAATTGATGGGTATGTGAGATAGATTAAGTTGGAGGGGGAAAAGAAATGGGATTGATAGGATTGCTCTGCTGAGAACGACGGGTTTGAATGGCCTCCTTTTTTGGCATAATACTTTAAGCAAGTAAAAATTCAATAAAATTGTCCAAACAACTTTTGAAATTCATGGCAACAATTCTTTATTATTTTCTCATTTTTTGTGACACCTTTGAACAAGGATTTCATTGCCTTTCCTACCACCAACATTAATTTAATAGTCCTTTTTAAACATGGGAATTTTATTATCTGTCCACCAACCATCTCCTACTTTTTCTTTATATCCATTTTTACATCAATACAACAGTGCCTTCACTGTATTTTCCCTACCTACTTTCAACATGTATGCAATGTGTGCAATCCTTGGACTAGTTTCAAGCACAAAGGGGCAACACCAATTTAAATTTCCCTGATTGAAAAGAATATCAGAGATCTACATGGCAGCTCAGTTGCAGGATTGTATTGTGCTCTGCTTGACATTGCCATACTCCCAGCCTGCCCTTATTCTCCACATTTAGGCTTCCAAATCTAATTATTGACTCTTTTCTCCCCCATTCAGCATCATTCTGTGCACCTTCTTATTACAAAGCAATCACCACTGTGGATATTAAAGGACAGATGTAGATGATCAATGAGGTTTGTAGATTGCAACTCAGTGAACTATATTAAACTTTCAAAGCTACATACATCAAAATGTGCTTGTTTTACGTTTTAAATTATCCTTTGAGTGAAACTTTGCAATAACTAGTCACAAAATGTGGTAAGGCCTGGAGAAACTCATTACCCTATCTTCTCCCTGAGAGAATGGAAACTAAAAGGGGGGAGACAAATTGATTAGGAACACATTTTTGAAATGATAGTAATTGGTTAAACATAGCATTTAAAAAAACATGCTTGGAGCTAGAATTTAAACTTGAGTACCGTTAATGCATGGTTATTCTGTATTTATCATGTAAACAAGAATTACAGAAATAGGATGCAAATAGCAGTCTTACTGATGACGCTCAGTAGAAGTCAAAGATAAGGTGGAACGGTGCCATCTCCACCTGGTCTGATTTGCCTTATACATAACCTGTTATGCATGACATGGTTGATTCTCAGACTTATACAGTTGCCAGGACAGGTAGAAATGGTAACTAAGTGCTGGCTTACAAGCAACATCCAAACTGAGATTAAAACAAAAGGGAAAAAAGTAAAAATAAAGGCACAGAAAATACAAACACACGTCGGAATCTGTAAAGAGTAATGTCAGGATTTTAAAACTGTAAGCAAATAGATCGGATGCACTTTTGATTACATACCCCCAAAGTCAATATCCTACTATTGAATCGTAGACTGGCGTGCCTCGCATTTATAGAAGTTTTGGTGTTTAAGAGAAAGACATTTCCTGGTAATAGACTTAGCAATAACCTGACAAAATGTAGGATTTGTATAATCCTCCATAATTTCCCAAAAGCAACTGCAGAATTTGATAGCTCAGCTGCTGGTAATCCCAACGACGATGCTAAAACTAAAAACAGCATAATAACCAAGTGATATATTTAGATACAAATGTTGTCTGTAACCCATGGAAGCCTATAGTGCTACATATACATCACATACTAACTCTGCTGTAAAACTGTACATTGCACCTACTGATTCCAATGTTGCTCCAACACTGGATCCTCAGAATGGTGCCCTCCGAACACCACTTCTGGGATGTGTGCCCCTAACATCATCCTCCAAGCTCTGCCAATATTGTCAAATGAAGGTTGCTTGTATACTGTGTGTTCTCTCTGTGCCAAACAAGATATGCACCTTCATTGCTGCTCTTCCAAACCTGCCATTACACTACGTGCTCCCATTGCTGCCCTTTTAGCACTGCTCCCACTTCCTGGTTGATGCCATTCCTGCACTTATTCTTGCTTGACAACCCCCTGAAATGGCCATAAGCCAATCAGTTGCATCAAACCATTATATTAAAACAGAGAAAGGGTAAAATGGTCATGGATTTAGACAAAGTTACTCCCAACCCAATCAACTTGTCAAGTCCTCCTCATGATTACCTGGGAAGTCTAAATTGAGAAGAGCTATCCCACAGACTAGACATGCAACAGCTTGGCAAGTATAACAGACAATGTTCCAGATCCCTCCATTATAATCCTTGGGTCAATCCTTTCCCACCTGAAATGGTGGTAATGGTATACGAGCAAGAGGAGTTCTCAACATTGACTTTAGACTCCATGGAAGTCTCATGGTATCAGACTGAGCATAAGCAAGGAAACCTCCTGATTTTGACCCACTGTTAATGAATCAGTGCTCTATGTTGAGCAATGCTCATTATTGGAAGTAGCAAGAGCTCTGAGTGTACACTGCGTGGGGTACTTCAATGTCCATCACCAAAGAGTTGCTTGGTGACCACACCACTGACTGACCTAGCTGTCATGAAGGGTACTGCTGCCAGATTGGGTCTATAGCAGGTGGCAATGAACCAACATAAGGGATAAGCCTACATAATCCTGCCCTCATCAATCTACCTGCTGCAGATACTTTATGTCTGTGACAATATTGATAGGAGGGACCACTACACAGTCGTCATAGAGACAAAGTCCCATCCTCTCATTGAGGATACTCTCCATCTGTTTTGTGGCTCTATCAGTGTGATGTGAGGGAAGCTGATCTGGTAGCTCGCTACTGGGGGTCTGTGAGATGCTGCGGATCATCAGCAAAAGGAACAGGAAGATACATCATTGTCATCTATAAACTCAAAGCTTGATATATCCCTCACTCTGCCACTACAGTCAAGCCAAGGCATCAACCCCTAGCTCAATGAGGAGTGCAGAGAAGCACCAAACATAGCTATAGACATGGTTCTAACCTGGTGAAGCTGAAACATACTAATCAGAAATAAGGAGCATGTAATAGACAGAGCTAAGTGATCCCACAAGAAGCTGTAGGAAGATCGTTTTCAGAAGTCAATCATCCCAGCCCCAGGACATTGCTGCAAGTGTTGCTCGTGACAGTCCTGAAGCCCAATCATCTTTGCCTCCCTTCCTTCCTTCACAAGAACAGCAGTGGGGATGATCACTGATGATTACACATTGCTCAGTTCCATTCATAATTTCTCAAAAAATGAAGCAGTTCATGCCTGCAACCAGCATGACCCAGATAACCCCCCCCACTGTGGTTCTACCTATCGCCTACCAGCCTCTGTCTCACTCACTTCTATATACCAGCTACCTTCCCTCTACACTCTCAGTTAGGGTCTCGACCACATCATTCCACACCTCACTTGGTTCCATCTATCACCTCCAACCCTCCCTCTTGCCTCTTTCTCCTGCCTGTCTTCCCTCTATACTCTCAGTCCTGATGCAGGATCTCGACCCAAAACATCAACCATTCCTTTGCCTCCACAGATGTTGCTTGACCCACTAAGCTCTTCCAGCAGTTTATTTTTTGAGCCAGATTACAACATCTGCAGTCGCTTATGTCTCCTGATTAAACATCTATCTCAGCTTTGAATAAATTCAAGGATTCAGCCTCTGCAGCACTCAACACTTACAATCCCTTATTCAGAGGGCTTACTGGTCCTAGAATCTCCAAGGAAGAGAAGCATCCTCCCAGCTAACCAGCGAGATGGTGGGGTGGGGGGGTCATTTTCAGAATGGCAACCTGTAATCAATGGGGTAGCTCGGGGATCAGGGCTGAGACCACATGATTTGGAGGAAGGAAGCAAATGCACTGTAGCCAACTTTGCGGATGATACAAAAGTGTTAAAGGCAAGCTACAAGAACACTATAATATTAACAGGTTAGGTGAGTATGCAAAAAGTTAGCATATGTGGGAACATGTTAAGTCATTCACTTTGGAAGGAAGGAAGGTAAAACAGATTATTATTTCAAAGGAGAAAGCTGCGGTGCAAGAGGATTTGGGGTCCTCATACATGAAGCACAGAAAGCTGGCACACAGATGTGGCAGATAATCAGGATTTCTAGTAGGATGGTGTCTCTTATTTCAAAGGGGTTGGAGTACCAAAGTAGGGAAGACTTACTACAACTGTACAAAGCACTAATAAGACCGCATTCAAAATACTGTATGGTGTTTTGGTCCCCTTATTTAAGGAAAGCCAGATCATTATTGAAGGCAGTTCAAAGAAGGTTTAGTAGGATGGTCCCAGGTATGGAGAGATTGCCTAACCAGTTGGACAAGTTGGAATTTAATAGAATGATAGTCCATCTCATTGAAGTTCTTACAGAGCTTGACAGGCAAAATGCTGGCAGGATGTTTCTTCGCATAGTCATAATCTCGGAATAAGGGTGTGCTCATTTAAGACTGAGATGAGGAAGAATTTCTTCTCTCAAAGTTGTGAGTCTTTGGAATGTAGAGCTGAATCATTGAAAATATTCAATGCTGAGATAGCCTTTTAATCAGTGAGGGAATCAAGGGTTATGGGGGTAGAATGGGAAAGTGATGCTCAACCATGATCTCATTGAATGGTGCAGCAACTTCGAGTGGCCAAACTGCCTACTTCTGTTCTTCTTCCTTATAGTTCTTGACTTGCTGAACATCTTTTGGAAATCCAAGTATTTCACATCTACTGGTTCCTCTCACCACTCTGGCTGGTATCTCCTCAAAGAATGCTAACTAATTTGTTAACATAATTTTCACTAAAAGAAGCAATACTAACTCTGCATGATCAGCATATGACTTTCCAATGTTCTTCTACTACCTCTTAATAAATAATTGTAACATTCTCTAATAATAGATATTAAGATAACTTGCTTGTAATTACCCACTTGTTGCCTCCCACCTTTCTTGAACAAGAGTACGACATTGGCTGCTTCCCAATCCTCCAGTACTTCTCCAGAATCTGAGGATTTTTGGAAGAGTAAACGCAGTGCATCTATTATTGCTGTTGCCTATTCTTTTAGGGTTGTAAGATGCAAACTATCAGGTCCAGGAGACCTATGAACCTTTAATCCCATGATATACAATGATGCATCACAGCACCAGCAACCTGGGTTCAATCCTGACCTCTGGCATTGTCCATACGAAATTTGCACGATCTCCCTGTGACCTTGTGGGTTTCCGCTGGGTGCTCTAGTTTTCTCTCACAGGCAGGCTAATTGGCTTCTGTAAATTGCCTCTAGTGAGTAAAATCTGGCCGGAGTTGAATGTAGTGAAAATAAAATGGGATAGCGTAGGGTTAGTATAAACGGGTGCTTGATGGTCAGCACGGACTCGATGAGCCAAAGGGACTATTCCATACTGTATGACTCTATGACTAATTCTTAGTAAAAAGGCTGGTATTTAATTCTTCCCCCATTTCTTTAATATTAAAAGAATGTTTGTAGCATCTTCTATCATAAACTGCGCAAAATATCTGTCTAATTCCTCTGCTATTTCTTTGTTCCCCATAACTATTTCTCCAGACTCAGTATTCACTTTGACCTCTCTCTTCTCTCCTATATGTGTAGTTACACAAACCCATTTTATATTTCTCATTACTTTGCCCTCATAGTTAAATTTCTCATTCTTTATTTTTTTGCTGGATACCAATCTTTGGGGCTACCTCAAATTTTTGCCACTTAATATGTTTTCTCTTTCAACTTAATGCGTTCCTTAACTTCCACAGTCAGCTGTGGATGAGTCACATCCCCCTTAGAATCCTTCTGCCTCATTGAGATATAT
The DNA here is from genome assembly GCF_009764475.1 of Pristis pectinata. Lineage (NCBI taxonomy): Eukaryota > Metazoa > Chordata > Chondrichthyes > Rhinopristiformes > Pristidae > Pristis > Pristis pectinata. Next base: position 20,213,009 of record NC_067433.1, on the reverse strand, counting down.
TTTTGCTGGCAGTCATGAATTGCCTCGTTAAATATCTGCCACTACTTGTCTATTGTCTTAGCTGCTAATCTGTTGTCCTGTCTACTTTAGCCAACTCTATCCATATTTCTCTGTAATTTCCCTTATTTAGGATTTACCCGGATATTTCAGATCCAAGTTTTGAACTCTTGAGCAGATTGGTAAATTCTATTATGCTGTGATCACTATTTCTTTGGGTATCTTTTACTCTGAGATCATTTATTAAACCTGTCTCATTACACATCACTAAATCCAAAATAGCCTGTCCCTGTTTGGCTCCATAATATATCACTCTAGGAAACTATCACAATGCACTCTATGGATTCATTCTCGTGGCTACCATTTCCAATTTGATTAACCCAACATAGATATGAAGATTAAAATCAACCATGATTAATGCAATCCTCTTTTTACACGTCTATATTATTTCTTGATTTATATTCTTTGCTGCAGAGCACTACTCCGACCGCAGTCTTCTTTCCCATGGTATTTTGTTTATCTCCACCGAAATGAACACTAGATATTCTAAGGCTGGATTGTCTCTCATTATTTATTTTATCTCCTATTAGCAGAGCTACCCCACCACCTTTTCCTTCCTGCCTGTCTTTCATAGAAATGCAGAGGATGTGGAAAAAATTCACAAGGATGTTGCCTGGACTGGAGGGCTGAGTTATAAGGGGTGACCTTATAGAGGTTTATGAAGTTATGGAGGGGCATAGATAGGGTAAACAGTCTTTATCCCAGGATAGGGGAGTTTAAAACTGTAGGGTATAGGTTTAAAGTGGGAGGATTAAAATTAAAAGAGGATCTAAGGGGCAGGTTTTTCCACAGAGGGTGGTGGGTATATAGAATGAAGTGGTAAAGGCAGTACAATTACAATATTTAAAAATCATTTGGACAGGTACATGGATAGGAAAGGATTAAAGGGATACAGGCCAAATGCAGGCATATGCATTAAATGCAAATAGTTTAGATAGGCATCCTAGTTGGCATGGATGAGCTGGGCCAAAGGGCCTATTCTTGCGCTGTATAACTCTATGAATCTATAAGTTCACACATTCATGAATATTGAGTTCCCAGCTTTGTTCTTTCTGTAACCATGTCTTTCTTGTACCTACCAAATAATAGCTGTTTATCTCTATTTGTGATGTTAAGTCATTGGTTTTGGTTGGGATGATGTGTGCACTTAGATATAGAGCTCTTAATTTCATCTTTTCACCACCTTTCCTTACATTGTCCAGTGGCCAATTGTGGCTCGATTTGTTTTTTGCCCTTCTTTCCCCTCACTTCCAATTTATCATTCATTTCTATCCTTGTTTCCTTCTCCTCTACTCCCTGCTCAGGTACCCATCCCCCAGGATACTAGTTTAAACCCTCCCCAACAGAACTACTAAACCCCCCCATGAGAATATTGGTGCTGGCCCTGCCTTGATGTGACCTACTTAGTTGTATCAATCCCACCTTCCCTACAACCAGTCCCAATGCCTTGGGAATCTAAATACCACCCTCCTAGACCATCTCTCTCACCATGAATGTGGCTGAAGGTTCGCTGAGCATGTATAATTATCAACGTTTTAACCAAATGCTGGGGAAGGGATGAACAGGCAGCTAGGAACTGAGGAATGATGGCAATGGCTTTGGGCTTCCCAATATTTAGCGGCAGCAAATTTCTGCTTATCTCCTATTGGGTGTCAAGTATTGTTACAAATTAGAGTATGTGGAGGGGTCAGGACAAAGGATGGCAAGGTAGTTTTGGTTTTTGTCAGCATGGGTGTGGAATAATATTGTATCTAATGTTGCTAGAGCAATACATAAATGTGAAAGAGAACAACAGGACCACAGAGGCATTGGTGCAGGAGGCATCCATAACATAGATGACAATGGAAAAGGTTGAGTGCGGCCCCAACAATAGGAGAATATAAGAAAATAAGAAATAGGAGCAGGAGGAGGTCATTCAGCCCTTCAGGTCTGCTCCGCTATTCAACAAGATCAGATCTGTCTTTCTACCTCAAACATCATGTTCCTGCCCTATCCCCACATCCTTTGATTCCTTTAACATTCAGAAATCTATCAATCTGTGTTAAATGCAATTAATGACTGAGTCTGCATAACCCTCATAGAAAATTCTAAAGGTTAACCACTTAATGAGTGAAGAAATCTCTCCTCATTTCAGTCCTAAATGGTTTACTCCTTAATTTAGATTAAGGGGTAGGCCACTAAAATAGATTAAATTGACAATAAACTAATCTAATCCGAGTCTGTGACCCCCTAGTTTTAGATTCCCCAACCATGGGAAACACCCTTCCCACATTTACCCTCTTGCATTTGCTAAGAATTTCCTATTTTTGAATAAGATCACTTCCCTAAACTCGAGAGAGCAGGGGTCTTACCCACTTGACAGACACATCAACACTAGAAACAGCCTGGTGAATGTTCACTGCACTCCCCCATTAACCAGTAATTTTTCTCCAAAAATGTAACAGTATTCCTTTCCAGGGTCTGGTGTCATTGGCAAGGTATCTATTGGCCATCCCCTGCTGCCCTTGAGAAGATGGTGATAAGCCACCTTCCTGAATGGCTGTCCTCTGGTGGGAGTACTTCCACAGTGCTGTTGGTGACAGAGTTCCAGGACTTAGACTTAGTGATAATGTAGGCCTAGTAATATATTTCCAAGTAGGGTGATGTGCAACTTGGAAAGGAACCTGCAATGGTGTTCCCATGCACCCACTGCCCTTGACCTTCCCAGTAGTAGAGATCATGGGTTTGGGAAGTGCCGTCAGAGTAACCTGGGTAAGTAACTACAGAGCAATTTATAGATGGTACTCACTGTTGCCACTGTGCACCAATGGTGAAGGGGGTACCAATCAAGTGGTTGACTTTTCCTGGATGGTTTTGACCTTTTTGAGAGTTGTTGATGATGCAGAGTGGAGAGTACACCATTACTCGCATGGCTTGAGGCTTGTAGATGATGGAAAGACCTTTGGGTGTTAGGAAATGAATCACTCACGGCAGAGACACAGCTTCTTACCTGCTCTTCTATCCTTCTACCACAGTATTTATGTGGCTGGGCTAGTTGTGTTTCTGGTAAATATTGACCCCCAGGATATTGATTGGGGTGAGGGTGGGGAAAAGAGGGAAGGAGACTGCCCTTAGGATGGGAGGAAGGGACAGTGGAACAACTATCCATTTCCCTCCACAGATGCTGTCTGACTTACTGAGTTGCTCCAGCATCTTGTTTGTGGCTCCAGATTCCAGCATCTGCAGTCTTGTATCTCTAGCTAGCTTTCAGCGACTGGTGAACAAGGACACCCATATCCCTTTGAACATCAACATCACCTAATCTCTCACCATTCAATGAAAACTTTCAACATTTTTCTTCAACTGAAGTAGATAACCTCACATTTTTCACACAGTACTCCAGTTTTGCCCACTCACCAAGCTAATCTACATCCCCTTGAATCCTCTCTGCATCTTCGTCACTGCTCTCATTTTGTGGTCTTTCATCAGCAAATCTGGAAATAACATTTGATCTTCTCAGCCAAATCGTGGATACAGATTGTGGATAGAGGTGGCCCAAGCACAGAACTGCCATTAACTTTTCCAGCAGCAATTTCTTTACTAGTGCTAGAGACGTGACTTAGTTATGATGACGGAGAAGTTGGCCATTCCGCCCATTGCTTCCATGCTGCCTCCAAGCAGCGCAGGCTCCCGGCCGAGGTCAGGTGTTGTCCGCCAGGAGCTTGCCTGCTCTCGCTACAGTTTCTTCCCACAGGGACGTTAATTAGCTCCTGTCAGTGCGGTTCGGTGGCGAAAGACGTCAGTTCGCCCGTCCCCGCCTCCCCCTGCACCAGCTGAGCAGCGGGCCGCCGCTTCCCGTCCCGCCCATAGCGGGGTCCGGCCGCTCGACGTGTGCGCCGGGCCGGGCCGGGCCGCCGTGCGTCAGCGCTGCTATAAGAGGCGGCGAGGCGGGGCCGCGCAGTAGATGGCGGATTGCTGGCCGGCGGAGGCTGCCTTTTGTACCGAGTGTCATAGTCAAGGGTGGGAGGCGAAAGCGCGCAGGGGCCCGGCGCCCGTCCGTGCCCGTGCCCGTCACTGAGGAGCTGCTGGAGCGCCGTGCCTGCCGAGGAGAGCGCGGCGCCGAGCCCGCGTGTGGCCGGCCCTCGCTGCGTGTCCGAGCCGCACTCGCTCTGCCCTCGATCCGTCGGAGTCGCACCATTAATTGGTGAGTGAGTTGGGGGGGCCGTTCGGCCCGTCCTGCTTCTGCTCCCCCTGAGGTGGTCGGAGAGGGGGCGAGGAGCTCGGAGAGGGAAGGGGTCCCGTTCCGCCTGGGCCGCCGGCGGCTCCGGTGTGTTCCGGAACAATCCGGCGGAGCGGCCTCATTCAATCCGGGGGCCGCTGCGCCAGGGGGCGCTCGGGGGCGGGCGGAGGCGGCGGGACGGCGCGCGTGATGGGGGCCAGGGTCCCGGGAAGGGTGAAGGGGGGGGGGGGGAAGGGTGAAGGGGGGGGGGGGGAAGGGTGAAGGGGGGGGGGGGAAGGGTGAAGGGGGGGGGGGGAAGGGTCCCGGGAAGGGTGAAGGGGGGGGGGGAAGGGTCCCGGGAAGGGTGAAGGGGGGGGGGAGGGTCCCGGGAAGGGTGAAGGGGGGGGGGGGAAGGGTCCCGGGAAGGGTGAAGGGGGGGGGGGGAAGGGTCCCGGGAAGGGTGAAGGGGGGGGGGGAAGGGTCCCGGGAAGGGTGAAGGGGGGGGGGGGGAAGGGTCCCGGGAAGGGTGAAGGGGGGGGGGGGGGAGGGTCCCGGGAAGGGTGAAGGGGGGGGGGGGGAGGGTCCCGGGAAGGGTGAAGGGGGGGGGGGGGGAGGGTCCCGGGAAGGGTGAAGGGGGGGGGGGGGGAGGGTCCCGGGAAGGGTGAAGGGGGGGGGGGGGGGGTCCCGGGAAGGGTGAAGGGGGGGGGGGGAGGGTCCCGGGAAGGGTGAAGGGGGGGGGAAGGGTCCCGGGAAGGGTGAAGGGGGGGGGGGAAGGGTGAAGGGGGGGGGGGAAGGGTCCCGGGAAGGGTGAAGGGGGGGGGGGGAAGGGTCCCGGGAAGGGTGAAGGGGGGGGGGGGAAGGGTCCCGGGAAGGGTGAAGGGGGGGGGAAGGGTCCCGGGAAGGGTGAAGGGGGGGGAGGGTCCCGGGGGGGTTTAAAGAGAGGGAGGGGTGCCCGTGATTTGGGGGGGGTTTAAAGAGAGAGGGAGGGGTGCCCGTGATTTGGGGGGGGTTAGAGAGAGAGGGAGGGGTGCCCGTGATTGGGGGGGGTTAGAAAGAGGGGTGCCCGTGATTGGGGGGGGGTTAGAGAGAGAGGGAGGGGTGCCCGTGATTTGGGGGGGGTTAGAGAGAGAGGGAGGGGTGCCCGTGATTGGGGGGGGGCGTTAGAGAGAGGGAGGGGTGCCCGTGATTGGGGGGGTAGAGAGAGAGGGAGGGGTGCCCGTGATTGGGGGGGGGGTTTAGAGAGAGGGAGGGGTGCCCGTGATTGGGGGGGTAGAGAGAGAGGGAGGGGTGCCCGTGATTTGGGGGGGGGTTTAGAGAGAGGGAGGGGTGCCCGTGATTTGGGGGGGGTTTAGAGAGAGAGGGAGGGGTGCCCGTGATTTGGGGGGGGGGGGGTTTAAAGAGAGGGAGGGGTGCCCGTGATTTGGGGGGGGTTTAAAGAGAGAGGGAGGGGTGCCCGTGATTTGGGGGGGGGTTTAAAGAGAGGGAGGGGTGCCCGTGATTTGGGGGGGGGGGTTTAAAGAGAGAGGGAGGGGTGCCCGTGATTTGGGGGGGGGGGTTAGAGAGGGAGGGGTGCCCGTGATTGGGGGGGGTTAGAGAGGGAGGGGTGCCCGTGATTGGGGGGGGTGGTGGAGAGAGGGAGGAGTGCCCGTGATTGGGGGGGGTAAAGGGGGGGAGGGTGCCCGTGATGGCGGGGATGGGGAGAGGGGGTGCCCGTTATTGGGGGTGGGGGGAGGGAGGATTGTGGGTACCCTTGATTTGGTGGGGGGGGGGGGTGAGAGAGAGAATGCGCCCTTTAGACGGGGGCGGGCGGGCGATGTCTTGCCAGCACCGGGCTCCGGTGCCCGGGTGCTGACCGTGCCGAGGGGCGGCTGCGGCCCCCCCCCCCCCCCCCCCGGTTACGGGAGCCGTCGCTTTGTTGTTGGCGGGAACACGTTTCCTGTTGGATGTTTTGAAACGTTACGAAGAGGCGCGAAGAGGATGGCGCTTTAAAATTGTTCCAACTAATTGCGCTTCCGAACCTGATTGAGAGGAAAGGCTGGTACTTTAACTGCCTTGTCGCTTTTAGATAAAGTTGTTGACTCGATATTCTTATTCGATCATTATTCTTATCGGTATCTTATTCGAGTTAAATATTCTTAATACTTTCCTCCATTTTAGATGTGGCTGCATTGAGTGAAACCTTCTGACATTTATATCGGATTAAGTTGCTAATATAGATTACAAAAAAATAGTGATTATGGAGTTGGCAGAGAAAACAATTTTATTTCTGACCAATCCTTCGGTCACTGTCTTCTGCTTTGGTTCAGCATTGTGTTTTTAAAGTGTTCAGAAATGCGATTTTGAATACTTCTAATTTCATTGGGCTACATCAGTGCTCCTTGTTTCCCGCGGTTTATTAAATCCCATATGCACATTATAAATATGAAAACTATTATGATAGTTTGGGATATTGCTTGTTGAGCCAGATTGTTGGGACTATTCAGAAGCTTGGATGGTTTGTGACAGTGAATTGGGACAAATGAAATTCGGAATGAGGTATTGTACGGCCTGTTGTGAGGGAGGTGGGTGGGAAGCAGATTTACTTGATTTCACTGACTTTTCATTATACAAACGTGTTAACATTATTATGGATTGCTGCAGTTTGGTTTCTGATCCCTGCAGCCATGTCAGTGGTTATTATATTTGTGGAACTTTTCGTGGATTCTTAATGCACTTCAGTTATTTCAAAATCCATTTCCACAAACTGGCAGTAATTGGAAATCGCAATAGCCTCATGAATACAGAATTTAATTCAGTTAAGTGAAGCTACGTTTGGTTTGACAGTATGAATGTTATTTAAATATACAAACTGAAGTTAAATGGCTTGATTTCTGCTTCTGAGGCTTTAATGTGAATAAAGTTCAAATCTTTGAAAAAATTCTAATGACACTTGATACCACTGACACCAAGTATATTGATTGACATGAATTTAATCTGAATTTGTTGTTCACAATTTTGTTTTTGAATCTTCATGTTGGAGATCATTTGGCTTGTATACTACTGGATGAAATATCAATATAAGACTTTTCATTTCTAATCTGCTTAACAGTGCAGTATCCAAAATTGATCTTGTAATAGGAAAATGTGATTTTAAAGATATATTGACAAATTGACCATTTGCTATTGAAATTTGTGGCAGGTGTGATTGCTGAAATATTACTGTACATTTATGATGTGTCCTCTACTTCCTCACAGGATGAAGAACGGCCCAAATCTGTTGCTGTGTCCACAATGGATTTCAATTCAATCCCTGTAACTGCTGACTATTGTAAAGACTGTGAAAGACAGACTATCAAACACAGTGGATAGCGAATACTGCTGCACAGTACTTGTGTAGTGCACATTAATCTTCATTCTATTTAATCCATTTATTTATTAATTACATATCAAGATATTTTGTTACCTCATTTTGTATATTTAAGTCAATAGTATTTTTTTTAAAAATCTGTACCTCTAAAGCATTACCAACTTGAGTGACCATGGCATTGGAGGAGTATGTATGGATGGTTGTGGTTGGATTCATCATTGCATTTGTTTTGGCATTCTCGGTGGGAGCCAATGATGTTGCCAATTCATTTGGGACAGCAGTTGGTTCTGGAGTGCTGACACTCAGAAAAGCTTGCATCTTGGCAACAATCTTTGAAACATTGGGTTCTGTACTGCTGGGTGCCAAAGTCAGTGAAACCATTCGTAAAGGAATAATTGATGTGGACATGTTCAACTCGAGTCAACAATTGCTAATGGCTGGGTCAGTCAGTGCCATGTTTGGTAAGTAACAAGTAATGCACTTTCCCTAATTTTATATAAATGAGTCAGTGCCAGGAAGTCATGAAGTTGTTTTCCTTGTATTTAAAAAAAAAGTAATTGTTGTGATGGTGTTCTAGGAAATTATTGTTAATACTGTAAATGTAATTTTTGAAATCAGACAGATACTTTGAAATGAAATGTTCTTTGTCTTCTACAGGTTCTGCTGTCTGGCAGTTATTGGCTTCATTTTTGAAGCTCCCTATATCTGGTACCCACTGCATTGTGGGTGCTACCATTGGTTTTTGTTTGGTGGCTACAGGTGCTCATGGTGTCAAGTGGCTGGAGCTGCTGAAGATTGGTGAGTTGTAATTTGGGCTGAGTGTTCGGAGTATTTAAATGTGTAATGCTACTAAATGTTTTCATTGTTGTGGGGGAGGGGGGTGGTTGTGGAATAAAGTTAACAGTTGCAGAAGGAAAGGCCCTCCATCCCTTGTCAGTGGCCCTGACAATTTTTAGTGTTTATTGTCCTAAGCAAAGATAATCCTATTTTTCATGTTAATGGCTGTTATTGATCCCGAGTACTTGTTTAAATCATTATCTTTATAGCTGGCTCCAGCTTGTTTCTTTGCTATGGGTTGTGTAATAATTTGATTAATTTAAGTCCTCATGGCACTAAGTAATGATTTGTAAAATCCTTCAGAATTGTGGACATCACCCTCTTTGATCCTGCCACTGGTATATAAATGTAACAATCTCAAATGTGCAGCCAGCAGTGTGAAAACATTGTAAATTCCTAATCTGATGCTTAACCAGCTGATTGCAGCATTTGAGGTTGTGGTGGGCACCACATATCTGAACCTATGCTATTTCATTGCATTTTCGGGAAAAAGGTTATTTGTCTCTACTAATATTTCATTTTTCCAATTTGTACAGTTGCTTCTTGGTTCATCTCGCCTCTGCTGTCTGGAATCATGTCTGCTGCTGTCTTTTACTTGGTCCGCTGCTTTATTTTACATAAGGTAAGTTGTTGTTCATTGTGGGATATGAGTATTGGCAAAAGCTATACATAGTCATTTGTAGCTGTGCTTGCTGATGGCAAGCTGCTGCCCTTGGTGGTGCTGATGGAGAATTCCTGGAATGTCCTGTTAAAGGATCAGCAGGATGCCAGCAATGTGACTTGGAGGTAGTGTTCCCATGTGTCTGTTACCCCTTATTCTTTCAAAGTGGCTGAAATGGATTTTGGGAGGTGTAATCAAAGCAGCTTTAACTTCTGCAGTGGAATTTGTAGATGGCATCCCTTGGGTTGCAAAGCACTGGTGAATTCTTCATTTTGAATAAGTGAGATGTATGGTCTGTGCTGCATACCAAGGTTGTGATGGAAGAAAAATTCACTAGAATTTGGTGCTGAATTTTCCAAGTTGGTGCATTTTCAGTTTCCACTAATAGAGGCTTGCAGCAGGCCACTTGTTGGCAAGCTGCACAAGTGATCCATTCTGGCCTTCCACAAACTTGTACACCACTAATCTAATGCTTTTATTGGATGGTGGGATATAGACTATAATGACATGAAGTTTGATTGCTGATCTAATCTTGCAGCAAGGATTACCAGTATGCCGCCTTGAGCTAGTGTTGATCACTATAATAGATGCTTGTGTTCCACTGAGAATTAATAGTAACTATACTCCAACAGTTCAGGGGAGAAGAATCTGGCAAAACAAACTGCTGGAGGAACTCAGTGGGTCAGACTGCATCTGTAGAGGGAAATGGGTGGAGACGCTTCATCTGGCCTGAAAGATTAGAGGGGAGATGGTCAGCATAAAGTGAGGGGAAGGGATGGAGCAAGAGCTGGTGATAGGTGGATCTAGGTGAGGAGGGATGATTAGCAGCTGGTGGAGGCAACAAAGGGCTGATGGAACCAAATAAGGGAGGGATAAGGAACCAAATGTTAATGCAGACTGCCTTTTGTTAGGCACACTGCACGGTCCGTTCATTCACCATCTGGCTCATTTTTGACCTTGCATGAAATTTTCTCCTTTTTTGGAATACATTTCTTGAAGTTTCTGTAAAATTGTTGTACCCTATGTTCCTGAACTATTAACATCAGAGCCCACTCCTGAGATTTCAATTTATGCCGCTAGAGACAATTGAAGGGGATCTGCCTTTGCTTGGAAGGGAATGTGGGCTTGTGTTTCTTGGATTGCTATTTATTCCACTAAGTTGGGTTGGAGTCCAAGTTTGTATGAATGGTAACCCAGGTGAAATGAGGCCCCACTGCATTTTGGGAAATGCCATTTGATCTTGTGTTTAAATAAAAAGATTGCCAATTATAGCAACCATTCTTGGTTCAAAGGAGTCCAGAACCTAATAACCTGAAGCTCTCCAGCAGCTCATTGTTACAGTAGAGACTCTGGGTGAAATAAAACGCTCCTGGACACCCGAGTTGTAATTGCTTGCAAATATTAGCAGACAGTAGCAAACTCAGGACTTAGAGAACAGTGCCTATGTAATTGTTCTTTCTCTGTAGCCTCCTCCATTCCTACAACCTTTTTTCCTGTACTTCCTGGCCTCCACTGTATCCTCTATTTAATATTAATAGCTGTAAGATCTGGAATTCCTCCTCAGATTTTTCTGCCCTCTTTAGGGAACTTCTTAACCTGCCTCCCATCTGTCTCATTTTGTCCATTTAGGTTGGTGTTAATAATGCATGCCTGGGGCATTTTGCTTCATCGAGGCTTTCCAGGTTTGTAGCTGTCGCAATGAACTCAAATGTACATGAAATATGCTTCTCGGTCAGATTCTGAAAATTGAAGATTAAAGTGGAATTAAAGGGAAGAAAGTATTTTATTGAATCCAACACTTTGTGTTGCAGGCTGACCCTGTGCCAAATGGACTCCGAGCTCTGCCTGTCTTCTATGCCTGCACAATTGCAATTAATCTTTTCTCTATTATGTACACGGGAGCACCTTGTAAGTATTAACTAGGTTGGAACTTAAGTGGAGCAATTTTTTTTTAGTGTCCTGAGTATTTTTGTAAAGTAATACTTAGTTGTACAGCACAATATGGACATTTCAGCCCACCAGGTCTATGCTGACATTTGCCCATCTATAATGCATTTACCAGCACTTGGTCTTGTTTTGGTCATTCAAGTCTGGAGACTTGAATGTTGAGTTTCTGTCTCTGCCAACCCTCAGGCAAGTGCTTTCCAGATTCTGTGAAAATTCTTCCTTTGATCTCTGAACCAGCCCCTTGTCTTAAACCTGTCCATTCTGGCTCTAGATATCACTGCCAAAGGGATATGTTTCTTGCTGCTTGTCCATGTCCCTCATAATTTTGTGCACTTCAACCAGATTCCCCTCCCAGCCACTCCTCAATCTCCTCTGCTCCAAGGAAATCAGCCTTTTGCATGACGACAGACATCTGACTTCATTAGTCTTCAGGCCAGAGAATACAACTTCTATGCTTCATAAATCAAGCTTGTGATTTGTCATTACCTGGTGGGTTTGTTTTTCAAAAATAAAACACCTAGTTATGATGTTTCATTATTAATGAACCCAGGACACTCTGCCTGGCAGTAGTGGTTCAAAATGAAGATTGCCAACTGGTGAATAGGTGAAAATGATGTAGAAGCTGCTTCAGTGTGGCTTTCTTGATCACTGCCATAGATGAGTTTTTTCAAAGTACTCTTTATATATTTTGTCCATACAGTAGTTTGTACTGTTGCATTTTGAAATGCAAAATAAGGATAAAACTGGAACTTATTTTTTTTTGCCATTCTAATACTGCAATTTGTGGACCACACTTCAGTAATGTCAGAACTGGATGGCAATGTTCTTTCAAGCCAGCTTTCCTAATGTCATGAGTTTTACTATACTGCTTTCTGTGGGACTCAAGATTCTCATTGGTACGAAAGCTAATTATCCACTGTTTTATTTGAGAGGGGTAGAAATGATATGTTGAAAGACTAGTTCTCTTGTGATTCTGAAGTAAACCTTTTCACATTCCTAGTACTGGGATTTGACCGGATTCCACTCTGGGGTACAATTTTGATTACATTGGGAAGTGGTGTGATCTGTGCATTCATCGTCTGGTTCATCGTCTGTCCCAGAATGAAAAGAAAAATCGAAAGTAAGTGAAATTTAGAGACTTCAATGGTCGAAATGCCACGGTGAGCTTTCAGGTGAGTGCAAGGACATTGGAGGTGCAGGGTGAGGGGAATGTTCAGTGTATAAGTTAACACTTTTTCTGAGTTTACTGAAAAGCAATGTTCCACAATACTCATGATAACTGTAACATCTTTTACTTTCCCTTCATAATGAATAAAATACAAATTTGTTGTGGCTAACATTTGTTTAGAGAAACAATGTCACCAGGCTAAAGGTGGGCTGAGAACTACAAATGTAAACTTCCCACTTGCCCTCACTTCCAATGCCCACCCCTACTCCCAAGATGCTGGGAAATATGACATTATAGAGCTGGAATAAAACAGAAAATACTGGAAACACTCAGCTGGTCAGGCAGCATCTGTGGAAAGAAACAATTAATGTTTCAGATTGAAGACCCTTCATCAGACAGCTTTATAAAGCTGATCTTTGATTCCTTTTCAGGTACCTAGTTATGCTAGAATCTGTAAGTACACTTTGTAGGAAACAACTCTGAATAATTGTACTGCTCTATTACTGATCTAGAGTTTAAGTAGTATTTGGGGAGGGTTAATCAATGTTTTTTTGCTGTTTCTTTATACACAATGATTTTGCTGTAAATAACTTAAGGCTGAAAGAATAAATTGGTGTGGAGTAAGGAGTAGACGCTGCCTCCAGTTGAGATTGTGCTCAACTGAATTGTGGCTTTATTGCTACAGATTGAAAGCATAAAGCCAGATGCAGTCAAGTTGACTGTTAGGGATTCTTGAGCCAGTGGGACAATGCCTGGGATGTCTGGTTGAGGAAGCCATAATACAAGTATGTTCCATCAAACTATCAAGTCAGTAATAAAAAAAATTGAATGTGGAATGTTGCAAGCTTTTCACCTTGCTATTTGCTCTGTACTATTGATGTTCAATTCTATATGGAAGTAGGATGCTTCTGGATGTAGGGGGGTAGTACTTAGTAAAGCTAAGTGACTGATCCACAGTCAAATTATTAATTGAATTTCATTTTCATAAATTTTTGAATTTAAGATTGATGGTTTCAACTGTAAATTTCATGTTCAGAGGCTAAAAATTACTCATTTTGGTATGTGCTCAACAGGAGAGAGAAAAGTCTCTAATTTAGATAATGTACTGGACAAGAAGAGTGAGGATTACTATTCGGTATCCAAGGAAGATTTGGAAGAGCCCCATTTGAAAGTTCCTTTGACTGATGCAGCATCTGAAATCAAGACTCCTGTGACTGATGCAGTTTCTGCTGTTTTGCCTATGAAACAGAGTGGAAGAATTGCTTTCATAGGGGATTTGGCAGAGGATGTGGGAAAGGATGGTGTTTCCAGTGGAGAGATAAAAGAAACCAATATTGATCGTGTGATGAATGGTAAGAGTAAATTGTAGAATAAGTGCTAAATATTTCAATTTTCACTAGTTTCTTGCCCAGAACTCCATACTGGTACAGTTACTTTATCTGGGTTCAGATGGTCATTGGGTAGGCAGTAGTTTGAAGCAAATTCCAACAATTTAGTTTAGTAGATTTTTAGTCTTAAATATTTGTAGTTTTAGAAACTGCTGGTGTTCTAAGTGAAACTATAATAGAATCATAGAACCATACAGCACAAAACAGACCCTTCGGCCCACCATGTTGTGCCGTCCATCAAAACACCCCCACACTACCTAAGCCCTTCCTCCCGCATATCCCCCCATCCCACACTCCTCCATATGCCTATCTAACAAGCTCTTGAACCTGTCCAATGTATCTGCCTCCACCACCCCAGGCAGTGCATTCCATGCACCTACCACTCTCTGGGTGAAAAACCTCCCCCTGACATCTCCCCTGAACCTCCCACCCATAACCTTAAAGCCATGCCCTCTCGTCTTGAGCATTGGTGCCCTGGGAAGGAGGCGCTGACTGTCTACTCTATCTATTCCTCTCAATATTTTATATACCTCTATCATGTCTCCTCTCATCCTCCTCCTTTCCAGTGAATAAAGCCCTAGCACCTTAAGCCTCTCCTCATATTCAATACTCTCTAATCCAGGCAGCATCCTGGTAACTCTCCTCTGCACCCTCTCCAATGCCTCCACATCCTTCCTATAATGAGGTGACCAGAACTGAACACAGTACTCTAAGTGTGGCCTAACTAGAGTTTTGTAAAGCTGCATCATCACCTCGCAGCTCTTAAACTCAATCCCGCAATTTATGAAAGCTAACATCCCATTGGCCTTCTTAACTGCTCTTTCCACCTGTGAGGCAACTTTCAATGAACTGTGAATATGAACCCCCAGATCCCTCTACTCCACACTGCCAAGTGCCTTGCCATTCACCCAGTACTCTGCCCTGGAGTTTGTCTTTCCAAAGTGTACCACCTCACACTTCTCTGGATTGAACTCCATCTGCCACTTGTCAGCCCAGCTCTGCGTCCTATCAATATCTCTCTGTAAGCTCCGACAGCCCTCCACACTATCCACAACACCGCCTATCTTAGTGTCGTCCGCAAACTTACTAACCCAGCCCTCCACCCCCTCATCTAAGTCATCTATAAATATCACAAAAAGTAGAGGTCCCAGAACCGATCCCTGCGGGACACCACTAGTCACTGCCTTCCAATCCGAGGGCAGTCCTTCCACCACAACCCTCTGCTTTCTACATGCAAGCCAATTCCTAATCCACACAGCCAAGTTTCCTTGGATCCCTTGGCCTCTGACCTTCTGAAGAAATGGTGATTATTTTTGCATTTTGAGTTGACATTTTGTCTCCAAGTTATAGTGTACTTGCTGACCTTGAATTCCAAACTTGTTTACAACCAAAGGAATCAAATTCTGAAGTTCAGTTGATTATCTTGTGATAGGATAACCTTGAAAGAGGCATGTTTTTTACATTTAGAAATGCAATTTTCTTTGTACAAGATTTTAAATTTGATTTAAATAATGATTCAAACTTGTATTTTTAACAAGGCTGCTCATTTTCTCCCTGATGAGATTTAATGGGCTTTCCTGATTTATTTTAAATTGGCCTCCAGTCAATTGCTGCTTTTCTGTATGGAGCTAATCAAAAACTTGCCTCCCAATTTAATTGTTACTGTATCTTTGAACCATAGAACACTACAGCACAGAAAACAGGCCATTCAGCCCTTCTAGTCTGTGCTGAAACGGTATTCCACTAGTCCCATTTACCTGCACCCAGTCCATAACCCTCCAGACCTCTCCGGTCCATGTATCTATCCAATTTATTCTTAAAACTCGAGTGAGCCCACATTTACTACATCAGATGGCAGCCCGTTCCATACTCCCACCACTCTGAGTGAAGAAGTTCCCCCTAAACCTTTCCCCTTTCACCCTAAAGCCATGTCCTCTCGTACTTATCTCTCCTAATCTAGGTGGAAAGAGCCTACTGGCATTAACTCTGTCTATACCCCTCATAATTTTGTAAACCTCTATCAAATCTCCCCTCATTCTTCTACGCTCCAAGGAATAAAGTCCCAATCTGTTCAGTCTTTCCCTGTAACTCGACTCCTGAAGACCAGCGACATTCTAGTAAATCTCCTCTGCACTCTTTCAATCTTACTGATATCCTTCCTATAATTAGGTGACCAGAACTGCACACAATACTCCAAATTTGGCCTCACCAATGTCTTATACAACCTCACCATAACATCCCAACTCCTATACTCAATACTTTGATTTATGAATGCCAGGATGCCAAATGCTGCCTTTACAACCCTGTCTACCTGTGACACCACTTTCAGGGAACTGTGTATCTGAACTACCAGATCCTTTTGCTCCTCTGCACGCCCCAGTGCCCTACCATTTACTGTGTATGTCCTACCTTGATTTGTCCTTCCAAAATGCAACACCTCACACTTGTCTGCATTAAATTCCATCTGCCATTTTCTGGCCTATTCTTCCAGTTGGTTCAGATCCCTCTGCAAACTTTGAAAGCCTTCCTCGCTGTCCACTACACCTCCAACCTTAGTATCATCAGCAAACTTGCTGATCCAATTTACCACATTATCATCTAGATCATTGATATAGACAACAAACAACAATGGCCCCAGCACAGATCCCTGAGGCACACCACTAGTCACAGGCCTCCAGTCTGAGAAACAATCATCCACTACCACTCTGTCTTCTCCCACACAGACAATTTCAAATCCAGTTTACAACCTTTCCATGGATACCTAGTATCTGAGCCTTCTGAACTCATCTCCCATGTGGGACCTTGTCAAAGTCCATGTAGACAACATCCACAGCCTTTCCTTCATCTACTTTCTTGGTAACCTCCTCAAGACTCTACAAGATTCATTAAACATGATCTACCGTGCACAAAGCCATGTTGACTATCCTTAATCAGCCCTTGGCTGTCCAAATACGTGTATATCTGATCTCTCAGAACACCTTCCAATAATTTCCCACTACTGATGTCAGGCTCACTAGCCTGTAATTACCTGGTTTACTTAGATCCTTTTTTAAACAACGGAACTACATGAGCTACCCTTCAGTCCTCTGGCACCACACCCGTGGCTAAGGACACTTTAAATATATCTGCCAGGGCCCCTGCAATTTCTACACTAGTCTCTCTCAATGTCTGAGGAAATATCAGGCAGGGGGATTTATCTACCTTTATTCACTGTAAAGCAGCAAGCACCTCCTTTTTAATCTCTATGTTCCATGACACTATTGCCTGTTTCCCTTCCTTCCATATCCACTATGCCAGTTTCCTGAGTAAATACTGATGCAAAAAAACTGTTTACGATCTCCCCCATCTCCTGAGGCTCCACACACAGACGACCACTCTGATTTTCTAGGGGACCAATTTTACTCCTTTTACTCTTCATATACTTGTAGAAACCCTTCAGGTTTGCCTTCACATTATCTGCCAAAGCAACCTCATGTCATCTTTTTGCCTTCCTGATTTCCTCCTTTAGTATTTTCTTTCTTTTTCTATACTCTTCAAGTACCTCATTTGTTCCTAGTTGCCTATACCTGCTATACACCTCTTTTTCTTAACCAGATCGCCAATATCCCTTGAAAACCAAGGTTCCCTATGCTTGTTAACTTTGCCTTTAATCCTGGCAGGAACATGCAAACTCTGCACTCTCAAAATTTTGTCTTTGAAGGCCTTCCACTTACTGAGCACATCCTTGTTAGAAAACAACTCATTCCCAATCCACTCTTCCTAGATCCTTTCTCATTTCCACAAAATTGGCCTTTCCCCAATTTAGAACCTCAACCAGAGGACCAGACCTGTCCTTATCCATAATTAACTTGAAACCAATGACATTATGGTCACTGAACCCAAAATGTTCACCTACATATACTTCTGTCACCTGACCTGTCTGGTTCCCTAATAGAAGATCAAGTATTGCATTCTCTCTTGTTGGTACCTTGTATCGACTTAGAAAACTTTCCTGAACACATTTGATAAATTCCAAGCCATCCAGCCCTTTCAGTGTGGGAGTCCCGGTCAATATGTGGAAAGTTAAATTAAATCCCCTACTATTACAACTTTTTCTTACATCAGTCTGCTATCTTACTACAGATTTGTTCCTCATTCTCTGACTATTGGGCAGTCTATAATACAACCCTATTAGTGTGGCCACACCTTTCCTATTTCTCAGCTCCACCCATATGGCCTTGGTAGACAAGCCCTCCGGGCTGTTCTGTCTACACAGCTGTTTTCCCTGACTAGTAACGCCACTCCTCCCCCTTTCATCCCTCCCCCTCTATCACGTCTGAAACAGAACCCCGGAACATTAAGCTGCCAGTCCTGTCCCTCCTGCATCCAAGTCTCACTAATAGCAATAATGTTGGAATCCCACATGCCAATCCATGCCCTAAGCTCATCTGCCTTACCTACAATACTCCTTGCATTGAAATAGATGCACCTGAGAACATTGCTATTGCGTACAACCCTTTGATTTCTGTCGATAGCTGCAGTCCTCACATGATGTTTTTCCTTCTCCATTTCACTATCTGCTCTAACACTATGGTTCCCCTCCCCCTGCAAATCTAGTTTAACCCCCCCCTGCCTGCAAGTATGTTAGTTTAACCCCCCCACTACCTGCAAGTATGTTAGTCCCCCTCCAGTTCAGCTGCAAACTGTCCCATCAGAACAGGTCCCACCTTCCCTGGAACAAAGCCCAATTGTCCAGAAACATAAAGCCCAATTGTCCAGAAACATGAAGCCCTCCCTCCTGCACCAATTCCTTAGCCACATTTAGCTGTATGATCCTCCTATTTCTAGCCTCACTAGCTCATGGCATGGGTAGTGATCCTGAGGTTGCAACCTTGGAGGTCCTGTCCTTCAACTTTGCACCTAATTCTCTAACCTCTTTGCAGGACCTCCTCCTCTTTCCTATCCACATAATTGGTCCCTATGTGGACCATGACATCTGGCTGCTCACCCTCCCTTCTGAGAATATCAAGAACTCAATCTGAGATATTGCGGACCCTAGCACCAGGGAGGCAGGAGACCATCTGGGATTCTCGATCTCTTCCACAGAACCTTCTATCTGTCCCCCTAACTATCAAATCCCTTATCACTACTGCTATCTTTTCCCTTCTTCCATTCTGAGCTGAGGGTACCATCTTGGTGCCAGAGACACAACCACCGCAACTTGTCCCTGGTAGGTCGTCCCCACCAGCAGTATCCAAAACGGTATACTTGTTGTTGATGGGAATGGCCACAGGGGTGCTCTGCTCTTTTGGTCTATACCCCTTCCCTTTCCTGACAGTCACCCAGCTACCTGCCTCCTGACTTTTAGTGGTGACTATCTCCCTGAAACTCCTATTTCTGCCTCTGCCTCACAAATGATCCAGAGTTCATCCAGCTCCAGTTCCCTAACTGTTTGTAAGGAGCTGCAGCTGAATGCACCTTTTACAAGTGTAGTCATCAGGGACAAGTGTGTTGTCCCTGACTTCCCACAGACTGCATACAGAGCACACGACTGCCCTAGCTGCTGCCATCACTATCTACTCCTATGTTGGAGCAATATTATCCAGTAACTTGTTTACAATAAATTTGCACAGTAACATTATTCCTAGTTACTCGCACTGAAGCTTCTTCAGTGTTCACCTGATGCTGTAAACAAATTGAATACAACTACAGATGCTGGTAATCTGGAATAAAGCAGGAAATGCTGGAAATATTCAAGTTAGGCAGCCATGGGCTAATGACTTGTTTGGGTTTTCCTAGATGATTGAAACTTAAGTTGCATGGAAGGGGTGGAGAGAACAAAGGGAATATCTGAAAGTCTTTTGGTCTCAAAATTCTAATGCAGAGTGGTGCTGCTGGTTGAGAGGGTGATGAAGGCTTATTGGAGATGCAAGTAGGCGAGGGGAAGGATCCTGGAACTGAGCTATGAATACCAGTTACTGGAATTCTGAGGAAAAACAGTTAACGTTTAGATGATAGACTTGTTGTCAGAACTAGCCATTTCTGATTTTTAAAAACTAGAGAGCATTGAATGTAGTTATGAAGGTTGTAATACACCTAATCAGAAAAATCAGAACTGGATTTATTTTCACTGACATAACTCGAAATTTCTTGCTTTGTGGTAGCACTAGTGCAAAGACAAAATCTATAAGTTTTTAAAAAAAAGTAAATCATGCAAGAAAGGAATAATGAGGTAAATAGAATGCTGTTCCTTCAGCATGTATTTTTTTAAATTAGAACAGTGCCTGTGATGCCAAAAGCAGATTGGAGAGGGATGGAGAATTAAGTAATCGCAGTTGGAAGCTGAGTCATCCTTGCAGACTGAATGGGGGGGGTATCCTGTACTGTAAATGCAATCTTCAGTGTAGAGGAGAAGATGTTCTGAACACATAGTACACCAAATTTTAATCACTGCAGGAGTTTTGCCCTCTGGTGGGAAGGCATAAGGGGTAGGTGTTGTATCTTCTGCAGAAGGACTGAGTGGGATATTGAGCTACAGAGTTGAAGGGACTATCCCTTCAGAATACTGGAAGGAGATGTCTCTTTGTGATGAGAAGGTGGCATAAACCAGAGGATCTGTTGAATCTGGAGCTGGGGTGGGAGGTGAGGATAAGGAGAACACTATCCTTGGGGTGAGGGGCGGGGGGTTACCTGTGGTGTTGTAAAGGACATTAGTCACTAATGCTACCCCTTGTTGGTGATGGTCAAAAACAGGAAGAGTTGGAGATGGGCCATGTGAAAGTGAAGGTAGAGGAAATTGGCAGCAAAGGCAAACAGTGGTTGTTGAAGGGTCACATTCTGCATGGAGGTCGGTGACCAGTGGTGTGCCTCGGATCTGTTGTGGGACCCTTACTCTTTGTGATTTTTATAAATGACCTGGATGAGGAAGTGGAGGGATGGGTTAGTAAGTTTGCTGATAACACAAAGGTTGGGGGTGTTGTGGATAGTGTGGAGGGCTGTCAGAGGTTACAGCAGGACATAGGATGCAAAACTGGGCTGAGAAGTGGCAGATGCAGTTCAACCCAGATAAGTGTGAAGTGGTTCACTTTGGTAGGTCAAATATGATGGCAGAATATAGTATCAATGGTAAGACCTTGGCAGTGTGGAGGATCAGAGGGATCTTGGGGTCTGAGTCCATAGGACGCTCAAAGCAGCTGCACGGGTTGACTCTGGTTAAGAAGGCATATGGTGTATTGTCCTTCATCAATTGGGGAATTGAACTTAGGAGCCGGGAGGTAATGTTGCAGCTATATAGGACCCTGGTCAGACCCCACTTGGAGTACTGTGCTCAGTTCTGGTCACCTCACTACAGGAAGGATGTGGAAGCCATCGAAAGGGTGCAGAGGAGATTTACAAGGATGTTGCCTGGACTGGGGAGCATGCCTTATGAAAACAGGTTGAGGGAACTTCTCCTTGGAGTGACAGGAGGAGAGGTGACCTGATAGAGGTATAAGATAGAGGCATTGATTGTGTGGATAGTCAGGGGCTTTTTCCCAGGGCTGAAATGATGGCCACAAGGACACAGGTTTAAGCTGCTGGGGAGTAGGTACAGAGATGATGTCAGGGGTAAGTTTTTTACTCAGTGGTGAGTGCGTGGATTGGGCTGCCGGCAACGGTGGTGGAGGCTGATACGATAGGGTCTTTAAGAGACTTTTGGATGGTACATGGAGCCTAGAAAAATAGAGGGCTATGGGTAAGCCTAGTAATTTCTAAGGTAGGGGCATGTTTGGCACAACTTTGGGCTGAAGGGCCTGTATTATGCTGTAGGTTTTCTATGTTTCACAGGTAATAAGACTTGAGTTTGAGAGCAGGAAGTAAATCATGAACAAGTGTGTAACCAGCTGTGCCTTGTTTCTGTTCATAATCTCTTACAGGAACTGTGCAATTTGGAAGTAGTCATGTGCAGTTCAACCAGGCTATCAATAATCAAACCAGTACCAACAGCTACAGTGGTCACTATCACACTGTACACAAGGATTCGGGATTGTACAAAGAACTTCTTCACAAGTTGCACTTGGCTAAAATGATCGACTGTGCTGGAGACTCGGGTGAACCAGGAAGTAGGCCACTACGTCGCAACAACAGCTATACCTGTTACACCATGGCAATTTGTGGCATGCCTCTTGATTCTTTCAAGCCCAAAGAGGGAGAAGCAAAGGCAGAGGAAATGGAAAAACTGACATCTGGCCTGGAATCGAAGAAACGTATCCGGCAGGACAGTTACAGTAGTTACTGTAATGCTATGGCTGACTCAAATAAAACATCTGAGGATAGAGGTGTGAAGCTTGAAATTGAAAAGACAGACCGCAAGTGCAGTGATGGGTCTATGGATGAATGGCGTGAGCAGGAGAAGCCTGAAGTTTCATTACTGTTCCAGTTCTTGCAGATCCTAACAGCCTGCTTTGGCTCATTTGCTCATGGCGGCAATGATGTCAGGTGAGTAACTTTGTTTTATCCCTTATCTGGAATTAAAAACTTTTCTCAGTTTGGTTGTGCTTGGTGTTTGTGGTAGGGAGCTGTTAAACAATATTAGTTTTCCATAACTTCTATATTTTAGGCTTCCTGATTAATGCATGAGAGAGAATATATTGAACATACAAGATTTGTTTTCAAAGTAGGTAGGTAGGCCATTACAGACATGGAAGAGTACATTGAAGTTCCACAGGCATATCCAAAATTGATGATTATTAATGAGGTTTAACATTGAGATACAGGACCAAAATTTGAGGAGTGACACAAGATTGATCAAATCCATAACAAGGAAACACAAGTATAAAGAAGTTTAAAACTTGAGTCGATAGAGACATGTTGCTGAAGCACAAAAGGGACTGGATTAGTATTTAAAAGATGAATACAAAGAAAAGGGATTGAACCAGTTATAGAACTAGTGTTGACGGGTATTCTGTTCCATGGCTTCATAAGCAGATATTTGTTTACATGAAAACTAAATTCTTGATTTGTCAGCTTGCCTTTATTCCACAATGCTAAGTGAATTCTCCTTCTGTTTTTTTTAGCAATGCAATTGGTCCTTTGGTTGCTTTATGGGTTGTTTACTATACAGAAGATGTTAATTCAAAAACTGAAACTCCAATCTGGCTTCTGCTATATGGAGGTGTGGGCATCTGTCTTGGTCTGTGGGTCTGGGGTCGTAGAGTTATTCAGACCATGGGCAAGGATCTGACACCAATTACCCCCTCAAGGTAAGCAGTCTTCTATGTTGAGGGTGCTGCATGTAAATGATTTGAGTGATTACATTAGCTTAAATCTGCAGAAGCTCATACAAGAAACTGCCTGAAATGAGGAATTTTGATTCTTGTAAAATAGGGAAACTCCCATTTCTGACTAGTTTTGAGCAATCCTACCAGATCAGGTACAGTTACAAGCTTTACAGTCCTCCTCCAAAGATCTGCAGTCTTGAATTGTACTGCAGTAGCAGTGGCATGAAATAAAAATGTAGTGTAGTAAAAATATCAAAATATATATTTAAAACAAAACACTTTTTCAGAATGGCCATCCCTCATTGACCAGAACCCAGAAACGATGAGCTTAAAGCTTTAAGTATGTTACCTAGCGGATTCATTCTTTTGAGTAAATCTAATTTTTAAACCCTGCATCTATTTTAAGGAAATGGCTGAAAGCTGTAAAACTTTGGGCAAAATGCCTGTTTTATTGCAAAAAAAAACCAAACTGTTGGAGGAACTCAATAAGTCGGGCAAGGTTTGGGGGGGGGGGGGAGTGGTAGACTGTGGACATCTTGGGTCAAGACCCTTCACCTGGACAGTTGCAGGATTGCTTGCAGGATTCAATTTCCAGGAAGTAATGGGATTAGACAATTGTAATATTTGATTTTTGTTTTGATTTTTGGATTTAATATTGTGATTTGTAAATTGGCTAGAAATTCCATTCTGGCACACTAGCCAATGAAATGGACTGATGTTGTGTATTTTCTTTTACAGTGGCTTCAGTATTGAATTGGCCTCTGCTCTGACTGTGGTTATTGCTTCAAATATTGGTCTTCCTGTTAGTACAACACATTGTAAGGTGAGTGCCACTTGCATCTTCCAATTGTGACCATGTGATCAATAAGTGTTTAGTGCAACAAAGTAAGATGAGATCTTTAGTCACATGTATATCAACACACAGTGAAACACTGTAGACAATGCCCTTGCATAGTCCTGAATACTGCAATGTTCATGGCTGGCCAGTTTCAATGACTGAGCTTGAGACTTGCAGTTGGCATTTTCACCCAGTCCATTACTGTCAAGACACTTCAACATATGATAGAATTTGCTAAAGTGCACTTCCTCTGAATTGCCTTTTCACTATGTACTGTATTTGTTTCTGCAGGTTGGTTCAGTTGTAGCTGTTGGCTGGATGCGTGCAAAAAAAGCTGTTGACTGGCGCCTCTTTCGAAACATCTTCATGGCGTGGTTTGTTACGGTCCCAATCTCTGGTCTTATTAGTGCTGCCATCATGGCTTTATTCAAATATGCTATCTTGCGAATGTCCTGAGTACCATCTATCTTCAGAGGAGTATTGCTATGGTTGTTACCCTGTGCTACTGTAGACCTGTTCATTCAGATTGTTTAATGTGAAACCTGTTCAATGGAAGTCAAAGCTTTAACTGGAGTCTTTTAACATCAGTATATGTTCAAGGAGTCCAACTTGATTGAATATATGCTGTTCATTTTTTTTTACTTTTTGACTGCTTGCTTTTTAATTTGAGAACCCTTGTCTTTTTTTTGTATAGTGTTTATTACTGCATGTTTTTAAACAAGGTGTAATGCTATTTAATACTGTGAACTGAGCTTTTTGACATTTAACAAATGTATGCATAAAGCACTAGATTCTGATTAAGCCACATGGTAAGCAACCTGTTAGTCCATTTAAGGCCATGTTGAGGTACCAAAGAGTGGGGCAATCAAATGTGCAGTTGTTTTAAAGTCTTCCATTTAAATCTAATGATTATAGAAAATTATTCATTTGTAATTGAATTGGTCAAATGTTCATTAAAGATTAGCACACCTTGTATTATTCTTCTGTATTTTTTTATAAACAGTTGCTGTAGCAAAATGGCACTAATGTGCAAAGCAGGAAACATTTTCACTTGCTGACAGAAGATTAGGAGGTATGGCACCCATGGACACTGCATTTGATTAACGTAATATCCCAAATTTGTGGATCTTGGAGTCTCAATGTCCTGACTCATTGGAATAGGTGACCATTTTGCAGAGCACTGTGCTCTGAATGCAACAGACATCTTGAACTTGCAGTTACATATCACTTCAACCCCTCACATGCACACTTGCCTGTCTGACCTCTGGCTTCTCCACTGCCACTAAGGCCAAATGCAAACTAGAAGAGCACCTGATTCCACTTCAGTAGCCTATAATGCAACAGTACGAACATTGAATTTTCCAAGGTAACCCATGCCCCTCGTGTTCCTTCCCCACTCCTGCCAATCCACCTGCTTATCTCCCTTTTTTTGTTCACCTTTTTCCATTTGTTCTTTTCACTTTTTCCTTTCCTTCCCTCCACTGCTAGCTATCACTACCAGCTCCTGTCCACCTCTCCAGATTTGGAATGAAAGTTCATCAATCTTAAATGTTAACTAAAATTCTCTCATGATAGATGCTGCCTTAGCTGATGATTGGATACTGTACATTACCCCTAGTGTAGGTGGAGAGCTGATTGCCATTTTAGGGAGAATGGGTTGCAAAAACATGTGGAATAAGTAGGAGAATGGTATTACTTGTAGGAGGCCATTCGGCCCATTGTCTATGCCACAAAGCAAGTAATGAAAACTGGATTAAGGATAGACCCTTGTCCCCATTCTTCTGCCACAAATAATGCATTTGTACACCTTTGTGGTTAAGTCGGATTTTTGTTATTTAAATGTAGCTTTTTGTAGAGCATGGGTGAATTATGTGGCAGTCAAACCTCACTGAAGTAGAACTTAAATAACAATGAAGATAGGGTTTGAACAACTTAAAGCAATAACTTCAAATTTTCCAGTACTGATATTCAGTTTATTCCACTTTCTATCTGCAATCTTGGTTTCTAATATTATGGAGTACATTTAGTTTATCAGATGTGATAAACCAGTTATTGATTAATTTGAGGCAAATTATGTATTGAGGAATGATTGTGGTAGGCAAGGCCATTAGTTTCAAGGATAGGACACCATCACGGTGATAAGGGGGTGAGGTGGGGAAGATGGTGCAAAGCATTAGTTATACATTATCATCTATGTATTTGGACAGGTTGGTGGGGGAGGAATTGTACTGGACAAAATGTGACTGAATGGATTCTGCAGGTTTTGGACATAACCAGAGACTTTTAAAACCCCTCTCCATATAAAAGATACAGCAGCAAGATTCCAGAAGACACTAAGAAGGATGTTAACAGGAGTCCTAAGTTTTACACAAGGATCAAAATAATAAAGCTATTAAATACTGCTCAGATATATTTTTAAAAATAAATTAAAAATTCAGACAATGGGTGTATAACATTTTGTATACCTTCAAGTGTAGCTCAAAATTTCATTTGATTAAAAAATATAAAAAAAGAACTCACTTGTGGAACAGGGTAATGAAAGGTATGTTAAAGCAAATTACAAATCAAGTCATAAGAGACTGCAGATGCCAGAATCTCCAGCAACAGTGCTGGAGGAACTCAGTAGGCCAGGCATCATCTTCAGAGGAAATGGACAGTTGCTGTTTCATATTAAGACCCTTCATCTGGTTTGGAAAGAGGGGAGATAGGCATCCCTTCCCTCCACCTTTTTATACTGGCTATCATCCCCCTCACCTGGATCAACCCATCACCTGCCAACTCTTGCTCCACCCCCTCCCTCCACCTTTATACTAGCTTTTTGTGTTGCTACAAATAAGTCATAAGGGATGAGCACATCAGAAGTGCATCCACACAGTTGTCATGTGCTCAGCTTTATTTAAATTTATAATCACAATCTGGGTTGGGTTACATCTGTATGGCCAGTTCCCATCAGCATTCATTATCACTGAATACATTATCTCAAAACACACAGGAATACTGGAGACACTACTCCAGATGCTGGAATCTGGAACAAACAATCTGCTTGAGGAACTCAGTGGGTTGAGCAGCATCTGTGCAAGAAATAAATTGTTGGCATTTAGGGTTTAAACCCTGCATCATAGCTCCAGAAACCCAGGTTCAATTCTGACCTCCAGTGCCGTCTGTGTGGTGTTGTCCACATGGGTTTCCTCTGGGTGCTTGTTTCCCCCTGCATCCCAAAGACATGCAGGTCAGTAGGTTAACTGGCAACTTAAATTGCCTCCAGTGTCAGTGAATGGTAGAGTCTGGAGGGTGCTAATGGGAATGTGGGAAGAATAAAAAGGGATTGGTGTAGGATTAGTTAAAAATGGGTGCATGATGGTGGGTGTGAACTTTGTGGGCCAAAGGGCTTATTTTCATGATGTATGACTTGTAAGAAAGGTTCTTTGAGGTCTCAAAGGGTAAGGACTCTGGACACAGTCTCTGGAGTTTAAAAATGATTTATTCACAAAGAAACATGGGACAGAATGAACAGGAATGGATGCACATTTGCGCGCACACACGCACAAGTAATCGCGAATGTGGGGGAAATCGCAATGAGGGTGAGATGCACAAGCTGGTTACAAATGATCAGGGAAGAAACAATACAATGCCTGACCCCACCGATCAGTACAAGCATCGACTCTATGCTCCCGGGTATCTACTTAGGATGCTCCTAACCCCTGTGGAAGTGCACACTTACCAATGGTCTCTTCGGCATTGTTATGATTCCTGCAGCAATCAAAAAAAAATGAAACACGTACGTGGAATTTTTTATAGTGCTGGAGGGCTGGGTAGTCCAGCCCAGGTAAATCAAACGATCCAATGATTCACGGCCAGGTACAAAGGTGTGTACAGGAGCCAATGGTCAAGGCTGTGTACTAATAGGTGGGTGGAGCCAGACCTTGATTGACAGTGGTGTTGCTTCTGCCCATGTGCTCAATGGTGTCACGTGACAGCCATGACCCTTCACACTACATTTCACCCCTCAAAAGTTACACCAATAGCCAATCATGGGAATAACCATCACTAAGCTAAGAAATATGTGTCAGTGTGCAGTACTGATGGAAGGCAGAAGTGGTTCTAATAATCTGACAAGCACAGCACAAAATACAGAGCACTATAACAATTAGAACGAGGGAGGTGGCCCAGTGGGTGACAGTTGCCCACCATCCCCCCAGTGACCCAAATGGCAACCACCGAGGAGCTGATCCCTTGCCTTTTGAATTTTAGCCACCAAGTCCTGAATGTGAGCAGCCGGGTTGGTGATGTTGCTGGACTCATCAGGGATAAATGTACAGCACTCCCTACCAATCACTGCACAGGTGCCACCATCTGCAGCGAGTAGGTAGTCCAGGGCCATCCGATTCTGCAGGGCCAGCTCCACTGCCATCCTCGTCAGGGCATCCTTGGTGCGTTGCAGTGACATTTTTGTTTCAGCAGCCAACGTCTAGAGCACGCTGGTCATCCGGATGACTTCATGGGACAGTCAGGCCGTGCCACACATGGGAAAGGCTATCATCCAGAACCTCTCCGCCTCCCTGATGGCTCTTTTGTCCCGGTGGCCGCTGTATGCTGGGTGCTCCCCAAGGTCATTGAGAGGGCACCACAAATGCTGGAAAGCAGCAACCGTACCAGCTTGTGGGGAGCCACAGGTAGACACGGCAGCCACAAATCCAGTGGGTCCCGTTCAAAGTCCAGAGAGCCCCCAGCTTAGCGGCGCCACCAGCGGTGGTCACTGATGCACATGGGTACCAGTTTCGCTCACAATCAGTGTGGCCAACTGAAAAGGTGGACCTGTGCTCATTCTGGAGTCTGCACCAGCATTCCCTCGGTTTACTCAGCAGCTGTGGGATGACTCTGAGGGTTGGGACTTGGGTGGAGGTCAAATTGTAGGAAGGGAAATACTAGTTCCTGAAACACCAACCCTATCGGGAATCGCTGGAAGGAATGTCCTGTAGTGGTGAGGGGAGTGGCGGGAGACTGCCATCGGCGCCCCCCCCCCACCCCCAACCAAGATACCAAACCTGACAGGCGCAAAAAGTCTGTGTAAGCAGTTCATTTGAAGATCATCCGGGGGATCAGTGTAAGTGGTAGAGTTTCACCGGCATGTGCTGGGGTTCGGACACAAATCCAGCAGTCTGATTGGTTGGGGGTGTTGGCAAATTCATATGCCATTCTGAGGAAGGTGTTAGCAGGCGATCCGATGCCGATCATCGCAGTGAGCAGGAGTGACTGAAGTAGTGCCATTATCCTGTAGGGGTGGGGGGTTGAGAAACAAACTCATTCTTGGCGGGGCAGGTGTTGGGTATGAAGACAGGTAGGTTAGTTTGACCCAGAATCACGACCCAACGGACCACGCGCAACGACTTCTCCCTTCTGAGGGGGGCCCTGTGGCTGTCGGACCCAAATTCTCCCTGAGCCTTCGGTCTCGGAGGGTTCGGGGTTTTGCAAGTCGGGAGGTGGGGAGTGAGCCAGATGGCGGGATAATGGGGACCCCCCTTGGCCAGTGGGCCGTGTATTCAGCTGTTCGACAGCCTGTTGTAGCACACCCGACTACCCCTGCAGTGTGCGGGAAGGCGTTAGCATGCGTATTGTTTCCTTCAGCAGGCCATTCATTCTTTCTGTCAGGCCTGATGCCTGCAGATGGTAGGGGATATGGAACAGCCACGAGATCCCCACCTCAGCCGCCCAGTTCTGTACTTTAGCCCCGGCAAAGTGTGAGCCCTGATCGGATTGCACCTCCCATGGGACTCCATAGATGGAGGAGAGGTGCTGCAATCCTTTGATTGGGCTGTTCTGGTCAGCCGTTTCACAGGGCACCGCCACCAGGACACCCGAGTATGTGTCCACCATCGTCAGGGCGTATTGCTTTTTATTGTGGCGTGGGAGCGGTCTGATATAGTCTATCTGCCGCACGCAACCCCCTCCCATGCCACGGTGGATGTGACCTGGTGGCCCTGCCAGCCAGCCTCGTGGTTTTACCTGCTGGCAGATGGGGCAGTTTACCACAGTGGTCTTGCACTGGTCCACTGTGAGGGCGACTCCGAACTCCTCTGCCCAACGGCGTGTGCCGTCAGCCCCTAGGTGACCGCTCTTGCAGTGCGCCCATGCAGCTAGAGCACTGAGGTCAGGTTCCTCTGGATAGGCAGTAGTGCAGCATATCTGGGCAGCCTGGTCCACGACAGCATTATGTATGACCTCCTGGGTATTTTTGTGGGTGTGAGCATCCATGTGGTGGACCAAAATCTGTCTTTGGGCGGCCTGATCCCAGATAAGACGCCAGTGTCCCTGTCCCTGGGGGCGTCCATGAATTTCCCACCCCGTTTCGTGCCACCATGCCATCCACACTGCCATACCGTTGGCCACTGCCCAAGAGTCAGTACATAGATGTGGACTGGGCCAGTGGTGTTCTTTGGGGTGAGTGCTACTGCCGCCAGTTTGGCCAATTGGCTAGACACAGCCGCTCCCTCTTTACCCATGTCGGTTTTCCCCGTGTCAGGATGAAGAGCCGCTGCTTTCCAAAATTGTTTCTCCTTTTTCCAGCAGCTGGATCCGTCTGTGAACCAGGCATGCAGTTTTTGTTCAGGGTCGAGGGAGTCGAAGGGTTGGCCCCAGTGCACGAGGGAGGGCTGGATCTCAGACATGCCTTGGGGTGGGTCCTGGGACTGGGGTAAGGACATGACCTGTCTGTGGAGCCGGCTGACCCCTTCTGGTCCGGGTTCGGCCCGGTCCACGATGTACCACTTCCCCTTCACTATCAAGGACCTCTGGGCTCAGCCCTCCGTGTGTGGAGTCAGGGGACTTGACCCAACGCATTATGGGCAGGTGGGGGTGAAGGACCACGGGGTCAGTTCCGGTTTGGTGCTCAGTGGCGACGAGCAACAGGTAGCAGGCAAGCAGCTGGTGCTCAAAAGGGCTGTAGCGAGTTGCAGCCTCAGGCAATGATTTGGTCCAGAAGCCAAGCAGGACTCTGCGCCCCTGGACCTTCTGCCAGAGGCTCCATTCAGCAACCAGCTCGCTAGCAGAGACCTGCAGCTCGAAGGGGACCCCTTCCTAGCGGGGGGCAAGTGGCAGGGCTTGCTTGGCTGCCTCAAAGGCAGCCTGCTGTTCAGGTCCCCAGGAAAAGGTGGCTTTCTTGCGAGAGACCTTATAGAGGGGTCTCAGAAGCATGGTGAGGTGGGTTATGTGCTGCCGCCAATAGCAAAGGAGACCCACGAAGCTCTGGGTGTCAGTTTTGTTGCAGGGGATGGCAAAATTTTAAATTTTGTTTCAGTCAGTCTCAGGAATGTCTCATTTGCCTGCGTGCCACTGGATCCCGAGAAACAATACATTCTGGGCTTGGGCTTGGCCTTGCACCTTTTCCATATTAATGATCCAGCCCCGCTAAGGGAGGAGATTATCATATCAAGAGCCTCTAAGACAATGGCCTTGGAAGGCCCTTGTAGAAGTATGTCGTCAATGTGGTGGGCGGTTGACACCCCTGGGGGAAGTTGAATGGCTTGCAAGTCCCAGGAGATTAACCCATGGCATATTGTGGGGCTATGAATGTACCCTTGTGGTAGACGTTGGAAGGTATATTCTCTCCCGTCCCAGGTGAATGCAAATTGGTCCTGGGAGGTGTGGTGGAGGGGGATGGAGAAGAATGCATTGGCCAAATCCACAACAGCATACCATGGTTTGTCTGGGCCCCTGAAATATCCTCCAGCAGAGTGACTGTCAGGTACAGCGGTGGGGGGGGGGGGGCAGACTTGTTCAGGTGTCTGTAGTCCACTATCATGCACCACGTTCCTTTCTTCTTGCATACGGGCCAGACGGGGCTATTGAAGGGAGAGGCTGCGGGCCGAATGACTCCCTCCCGCGGCAGGGCTTGGACGGCCTCTGTCATGTCTTGGTGTCCCCCGGCACCCTATACTGCTGGCTGCAGACGACCTTGGGAGGGAGGGGGAACAACAGCCGGTTCCCACTTGGCCGCCCCGACGACCACCGTAGCCCGGGAGACTCCAAAAGTGAACTTGCCCCAGTTGGTGTGTAGGGACTGTCCCTTTAAGTCATTAATCCCCAGTATGCACTCAGGTGAGTCTGCTATTAAAACAGTTACAGTTCAAAGAGGCTGGTTCCCGATAGTCATGTGGACCCTGAGTTCCTTCGCGGGCAAAAGGGAACCCCCAACCCCTCTAGCTGCATCTGTGCCCCCCTCCACGCAGCAGGGTTCCCCGAGACAGTGTGTTGGGCACCTGTGTCGGGCACCTGTGTCGCCGAGTGCCATCCACCTCTGCACATTCCCCTTTCCCCAGCAGACCACTACGGGTATGTGTGGCCTCAGGTCCCCCGGGTGGGGGAGGGTGACGGAGCAGACGCGCTGGGGACCCTGGCCTTCATCCTATGGGAGGGGGGTGGAGGTCTGCCACCCTGTGGGTGAGGGTTCCTGCTGGCAGAGGTGGGATATCTCCTGTCGCAGCAGGTCCCAGAGCTGATCCCTGAGAGCAGGGAGGATTGTTTTGAGTGGGCAAGGGGCGGAGGCAGGCTCAGTGTCTGCGGGGGCAGCCCACGTTGTCTGGCGGTTGGGAGCGCCCCTTATGTCGGATTTGGACCCGGGGTGGCTGTGGATCTTCCCCCGGCTGGGCTTCCCTGCCCCCCGCCACCCCCCCCCCGCAGACCCTTTCCAGCACGCGTAGAGAGCGGAGGTCGGGACCCCACCTATGCTGGCGCGGTCCACCCCTGCGTGCAACAGGTCGTATAACTGCTTGCACGTGGGATGGGGGGTTCGTGTCCCTAGCCCTCGTGTCTGCTCTGTGGACCTGGGTGGGTGCCCCCCACTGCATGTACTCCAGCCCTTCCAGGTATCCTGCTACTCCAGCATCCCATACAGTCTTCCCACTAACTGGTGCCACGAGGGACAAGACCACTGGCCTCAACTTGGGGCGCATGGTGGTGACCAGGTATCCTGTTAGCGCACTGGTTGCCATGGTGTTCTCTAAAAGCTCAAGGTCACCAGTCCTCTCAAATGCCTGTCACCAGCGCCATTCCCTGACGACCCCAGTGCCCTCACTGACCGTGCTCCACTGCAGTCACCCATATAAATCCCATTCAAGGAGGGTAGGGTACCGGACCCTCACTGCGGTCACTACCCAGTCCCACAGGGTAGTGTTGTTCCCAGTCCCTCCATGTGGCGCCAGCAGGGCATTGTTAACACTCTGTTGGTCAGACAAGCTCCCCAGGGAGCTCACCTCCAGGTGAGTGAGGCTCACGTTGGGGGCCCCCTCATCCCACAGTCAGAGCAACCACACAGCCAGGTGTTCGCCCGGCCACTGGTGATACCGATCGGCCAGCTGGGTTAGCTCCTTGATGGAGAAGTCCCGAGTCTCCGTGGTCTCGTGCGCTCGCCCCTGAGGTGGCCTCATCCCTGTTCCCCTCCCTCTTGTGGCGGACCCGGGACCGTGTTTGGACGGGTCGAGCCTGCAGGGGTTCGGGTACATAGGGTGGAGGGCGGGTGTGATGGGGCCCCAGCTCTTCGGGCACCCCCTCCTTGTCAGTATCAATCCATATATCCCCATCCCCCAGCCATGCATCCAGCTTGTCGCCGTGCCAGACCAGGGCTCGAATTTTAAATGAATCTGGCTGCTAGCCAGACCTGCGGGCTGCCTGCACCTGCTGTAGCTGAATCAGCCTGCAGGCGACCTCAGTACCTCTGGCCTCGAGGTCATTGGCTCGGGTCTGGGCAGTCTGAACTGCCTCCTGTAGCATGCAGCACCGCTGCTGGAGTGTCTCTATCTCCCTTTCCTTCTGGAGACATGTATTCTGCAACTGGCTAGTAATCCCAGCCTGGCATCTCAGGAGGGATGCAAGCAGCCAGTAGGCACCCCTTTGACCCCCTTTGGCCCTGGGGAACCCCAACTTCTGGAGGAGGGCAACCACGTGGTGCCCCAGTTCCTCACCACGTGGATCTAACTGCTCAGCCCAGTCCACTGGCTTTACCGTGGTCTGCCAGCATGCTGGCCAAGCTCCCAAATCCCTCACTCTCATCTGTCCACCCGGGAATCCTCTCCTCAGTGCCTGCACTGGCCTTCTTCCCCCCTGTTCCAAAACGTCTTTCCCTCGTTTGTGTCCAGCCAAGACCTTTAAGACCCTGCTCGCAGTGCCAAATATTGTAAGAAAGGTTCTTTGAGGTCTCAAAGGGCAAGGACACTGGACAGTCTTTGGAGTTTAAAAATGATTTATTCACGAAGACAAACGCAGGACAGAATGAACGGGAACTGATGCGCGTGCACGCACACACACACACAAAATCGCGAACGTGGGGGAAATCACAATGAGGGTGAGATGCACACAAACACAACAAACTGGTTACAAATGATCAGGGAAGAAACAATACAATGCCTGACCCCTCCGACTCAGTACAAGCATCGGCTCTACGCTCCCAGGAATCTACTTAGGACGCTCCTAACCCCTGTGGGTGCACAATCTTACAATAGTCTCTTCGGTGCTGTCTCGATTCCTGGAGCAATCAAAAACAAGCGAACCACGCACATGTGGCATTCTTTATAGTGCTGGAGGGCTGGGTAGTCCAGCCCAGGTAATTCAAACGATCCAATGATTCACGGCCAGGTACAAAGGTGTGTACAGGAGCCAATGGTCAAGGGTGTGTACTATGGGTGGGTGGAGCCAGACCTTGATTGACAGTGGTGTTGCTTTCGACTATGAGCTCAATGGTATCATGTGACAGCCATGACCCTTCACACTACAATAACTCAATCACTTTCACTGGCAATAAATGAGAAAATCCAGCAAGTAAAACCTAGGAACCGTTGCACAGACTAATATGAAGACCTTATTTTTGCCAGATGAAGGTGCAAAAGAACATGAAATAATGTTCTCTATTCACTGATCCTAGTAAGAATGATGAATCTTGGTTAAAGATCAAATTTCAAAAGCAGCAAGAGAAAGGTTAAAAATGGGTATCCTACAGCCCTCACAACCAATGAAAAGCAATTACACAATATTGAAAGTTTACTAAGAATTGGAAGCTAGAAAACAGCAAAAAAAATTACCTTTTCAATTTATTTTCTTCACTTGTGCTGTCCAAGTCTGCAAGAGACTAGGAGGGTGTCATGTGGCTAGCCAAATTTGATGCATAGCGATTCCAATAACTCAAAATGAACTAAAGTAATTGGTTGGTTAGTTTGCAAGACATGAAACACTCACATTTTCACAGCCTCCTGTTTATTAAGTGAATGATTATCGAGCCAAGTGGCAGCTTTGTATGTTGCCGAATTCAGTGCTTTTCTGCTCTTGACTTTGGTTAGAGGATTTTTGACCATGTGCAACATTATGCCTTGCCACAGTTGCATGATCAGCAGAAAGCCCCCAGTGATGAAGATTGGCTCCATCACGTCACTGGTACTCTAAATCATTAGGGTCAGTGTCACAGCACAGAAACAGGCCTTTCAGTCCACCGAGATCCTGCTGCCAACCATCATCCACCTACTTAGACAAGTCCTGCACTTCAGGTGTGATAGCGAGGGAGGTAATAGAGGTGGAGGAGTTGCTGTTCTAATCAGGGAGAATGTCACAGCTGCATTCAGAGGGGACATACTGGAGGGATCATCCGCTGAGGCAATATGGGTAGAGCTCAAAAATAGGAAAAGTGCAATGATGAGATTATATTGTAGGCCAATAGCCAACAGAAACTAGAGGAATAGATATACAGACATTATGGAAAGATCTAAAAGCAACAGGGCAGTTGTAGTTGGTGATTTTAACTTTTCCGATGTTGATTGGGACTTCCTTAATGCAAGAGGCTTACCTGGGCAAGAATTTGTTAGGTGTATCCAAGAGGGTTTCTTGAAACAGTTTGTGGGTAGTTCAACTAGAGGGGCCATATTGGACCTTGTATTGGGAAACAAACCTGGCCAGGTGACTGACGTTTCAGTGGGATAGCATATTGGAAACAGTGATCATAACTCCTAAGATAGTTATTAAAAAGGACAAGGAGAAAGTATTAAATTGGGGCAGGGCAAATTACAGTGTTATTAGGCAGAAGCCCAGGAAAGTAACTTGGGAGCAGCTGTTATTGGGCAAGTCCATATCTGTCATGTGGGAGTCATTTAAAGACCAGCTGACCAGAGTACAGGATAGGCATGTTCCAGTAAGGAGGAAGAACAGAATGATTCGGTCAGGGAACCTTAGATGACAAGAGAGGTTGTAAATTTAGTCAAAAAGAAAAAGGAAGCATTTGCAAGGTTTAGGAAGCTGAAATCAGACAGGGCCTTAGAGGAATATAAAGTAAGTCAGAAAGAACTCAAGATATTAGGGGAGTCAAAAGGGGACATGAAATGTTCTTGGCAAATACAATTAAATAGAATCCCATGGCATTTTTTACGTACATTGAAAATAAGGGGTGACTAATGAGAGGGTAAGAGTGCTCAAGGATAAAGGAGGGAATTTATGCTTGGAGTCAGAGGATGTTGGCAAAGTACTAAATGAGTTCTTTGCATCAGTATTCACTAAGTATATTTTAATGGTGTATTAAAATATACTAGGCATTTTGAGATCAAGCAGGAGATGGTGTTGGGTCTCTTGATGAGCAATAAAGTGGAAAAATCCCCATCGCCTGATGGGATCTATCCCAGATTATTACTGAGAGAGCCAAGAGAGGAGTTTGCCGAGGCTTTGACGAAGATCTTTGTATCCTCTCTAGCCACAGGTGAGGTCCCAGAGGACTGGAGATTAGCTAACATTGTTCCTTTATTTAAGAAGGGAAATGGGGATAATCCAGGAAATTAAAGGCTACTGAGCCTCACAGGGAAGCTATTGGAGAGGATTCTTAGGGATAGGATTTACTCATATTTACAAGAACATGGACTAATTAGGGACAGTCAGCATAGCTTTGTACAGAGCAGGTCATGTTCTTAACTGAGTTTTTTTTTTAAGGAGGTGACTAAGGTGCTTGATGAGGGTAGGGCAGTGGATGTTGTCTACATGGACTTTAGTAAAGCATTTGATAGGGTTCCTCGTGGTGGGCTGATCAGGAAGATTAAGATGCATGGGATCCACGATGATTTGGTGGATTAGATTCAGAATTGGCTTGCCCACAGAAGACAGAGGGTAGTGGTGGAATGGTGTTATTCTGGCTGGGGTCTGTGACCAGTACTGTTCCACAAGGATCAATGATGGGACCTTTGTTTTTTGTGATATGACTTGGATGAAAAGGTAGATGAGTTGGTTAGCAAGTTTGCAGATGACACAAAAACTGCTGGAGTTGCAGACAGCGAAGAAGGTTGTCACAGGATCCAGCAGGATATAGATCAGTTACAGGTATGGGTGGAGAAGTGGTAGATGTTTAATCAAGGCAAGCGTGAGGTGTTGCACTTTGGGAGGTCGAATGTAAAGGGGACGTATATGGTTAACGACAGGATCCTTAACAACATTGATGTACAGAGGGATCATCTCCAAGTTTGCAGATGATACCACTGTTGTAGTAGGCCGTATCTCAAACAGTTATGAGTCGGAGTACAGGAAGGAGATAGAGAGCTTAGTGGAATGGTGTCATGACAGCAATCTTTCCCTCAATGTCAACAAAACTAAAGAGCTGGTCATTGACTTCAGGAAAGGGGGCGGTGTACATGCACCTGTCTACATCAATGGTGCTGAAGTCAAGAAGGTTGACAGCTTCAAGTTCCTGGGAGTGAACATCACCAACCACCTGTCCTGGACAAACCACGTGGATGCCATGGCCAAGAAAGCTCACCAGCGCCTCTACTTCCTCAGGAGGCTAAAGCAATTTGGTTTGTCCCCTTTGACTCTCACCAACTTTTACTGATGCACCATAGAAAGCATCCTATCAGGATGTATCACGGCTTGGTACGGCAACTGCTCTGCCCGGGACCGCAAGAAGCTGCAGAGAGTTGTGGACACAGCCCAGCGCATTACTGACACCAGTCTCCCCTCCTTGGACTCTATCTTTACCTCTCGTTGTCTTGGTGTAGCAGCCGGCATAATCAAAGACCCCACCCACCCGGGACATCCTCTCTTCTCTCCTCTTCCGTCGGGTAGAAGATACAGGAGCCTGAGGGCACGTACCACCAGACTCAAGGACAGCTTCTACCCCACAGTGATAAGACTATTGAACAGTTCCCTTATACAATGAGATGGACTATGACCTATGACCTCATGATCTACCTTGTTGTGACCTTGCACCTTATTGCACTGCACTTTCTCTGTAGCTGTGACACTTTACTCTGTACTGTTATTGTTTTTACCTGTACTACATCAATGCACTCTGTACTAACTTAATGTAACTGCACTGTGTAATGAATTGACCTGTACGATCGGTTTGTAAGACAAGTTTTTCCACTGTACCTCGGTACAAGTGACAATAATAAACCAATACCAATCTTGGGGTCCAAGTCATACAAATAGATAGAGTGGTAAAGAAGGCGTAGGGCATGCTTATATAAGAGTCAGGATGTCATGATGCAGTTGTATAAAACTTCGGTCAGGCTGCACTTGGATTATTGTGTGCAGTTCTGGTTGCCCCATTACAGGAAGGATGTGGAGACTCTGGAGAGGGTTTAGAAGAGGTTTACCAAGGTGCTGCCTGGATTAGAGGGTATTAGTTATAAGGGGAGGTTAGACAAACTTGGATTGTTTTCTCTGAAGCATCAGAAGCCAAGAAGAGATCTGACAGAAGATTGAAAAAAATTATGAGGCATAGAATCTTTTTCCCAGGGTAGAAATGGTGAATACTAGATGGCATAGCTTTAAGGTGAGAGAGGGAAAGGTTAAAGGTGATGTGCGGCTCCTGTGCGTTTTTTGTTTTATACAGAGTGGTAGGTGTCTGGAATGCGCTGCCAGGGATGGTGGTGGAAGTAAATACAATAGTGACATTTAAGAGGCTTTTAGATGGGCACATGAATACGCAGAGAGTGGAGGGATATGGGTCATGGGCAGGTGGAAGGGATTAGTTTAATCTGGCATCATGCTCAGCACAGACGTTGTGGTGCTGTACATGTACTTTGCTCTGCTGTACTATTCCATTTTGTCCTAATCCCATTTTTTATTCTCACCACAGTCTCAACCCTCTGCAGATTCTACCACTCACCTACACACTAGGGCAATTTACAGTGGCCAATTAACCTACCAACCTGTACTTCTTTGGGATGTGGGACGAAACCAGAGCACCTGGAGAAAACCCATGCAGTCACAAGGAGAATGTGCAAACTCCACCCAAATAGGACTCCATGCACTCAAATGCAATAAAGGCAATCCCTAGGGTTAATAACAAGGTGTTTGTCTGCCATTTCCATTGATACCAATTCCTCACTCCAAATGGTTTCTGGATATGCAGGTCATGCCTAGTCAAATAGGCTGTTCCATAGAAAGGGCCACAACAGGAAGTAACAGCAATTGGATTGAACAGGCCACTGTACAGAGGCACGTCAGGGGAATGTTCTCAACTAGCTTGCAGACTACAAACATGTTTACGGAAGTAATGTCAGTAAGGAAGTGATGACAGTAATGTCAGTAAAAGAGTTCCAGATTTTGTGTGATTGGGCACTTTGGTTGACCACAAGTGGAAAAGATAAACCAATGCATTACTGCACGGCTCTCAACTGGCCCCAACTCTCTTCAATCTCTAAACAAATGACCTACCAACAATCAGATTCCCCAAGTTCACTTCTGTGAATAGCATTTGCTTGTACAAAATTCTGGTCATAAATAAAAGCTTGAGAAAAGTTGCAGACTATTTACTAAAACAGGTGAAAACCTTGCTAAAACTGTCAAGTGTATTCAATTTTAACAGTGATAGCGCCAAATAAGAACTTCAGAAGTTAAAGCATAACCCTACAACAAAACATAGGGAATGGCATTGGGCAAATCTTTGACCTTTTGGGAGCAGTTTAGGAAAACTAGCAAATTCAAATTACAGAACAACTCTATAATCAAGTTAGCAGGGACAAGATAGAAAGTGAACGCAAATACACCCAGGAACCTCGTCCTTGCCTTCGCACACCCCTCACCAGAGTACAGTGCGCTTCTCTGACACTGGCTCTCACAGCTCTCTACAGAAATTAATACTCAATAGTATAAGACAATACTCAAGACTTCAGAATAAATCGGACAATGCGCAATCTAAAAAGTCCAGCCATCAAATAGGAAGAAAAATAGCAAGTTACATAAATAGAAAAATATTGAGCATGCTGGAAATCTGAAATAAAATACAAATATCTGGAATTTCAGATTTTGGTAAAGTATCCCACACCAAATAGCGACAATTTTGGAACACAGGGGGAGCACCGAAGAAATCAGGCGCAGGTTATGTTTTTGCAAGGAAGCAAACAGTTTCACCAATATACTGCAGACGTCCATTTTCACGTCCGACAGCGTTAACACGGGCGTCCGGGATGGGCAGGCTGGGCGCAATCAGCCTGCGTGCAACAGACTGTGTGCATCGTGCTACAGCTGGTTCTGATATCCGTGCCCAGCCCGTCCATGCCCGCGTCCCTCGCCACCGGCCGCGGCCGGGCCAGGCCCACACCAAGAGCCCCACTCACTCACCGGGCAGCCTAAAATGGCGGCCGAGTCAGCCGGCCCAGCCGGTGCGGACAAACCCCCGGCAGAGCTCACTGCACAGAACCAAGGTCGATGCCTCCGCCGGCGGGGACAAACCCCAACAAACGTCGGGAGGGGGTGCCCGCGTTCGCCGCCCAGATGTGGACGGAGACGACACGCAGTAACCATGGAGACCGCTCAGCCCTAACCCGGAAACGCACGCTGCTGCCGGAAGTCGGGTTGGAAGGTGGTGGGGACGCTGGGCGAGTGGAGCGGCGGCAGCCATGGCGGACGTCACCGCCCGCAGCCTGCAGTATGAGTACAAAGCGGTAAGTGGGGCGGGCGAGCTGCTTCGTGCTGGGCTGGAACCCGGGGGATTCCTCCCACGTGTGGCGCCCCTGAGTTAAATTGCCGGCGAGGGTTGGATCCTGCTGGTGGGATGGGTCGGCGCCGAGGCTGAGGCCTGCTGAGGTGCTGAGCCCACGGTGGGTGGTGGGCGACGTTGGGGGAGGGTCTGATCCCACCTGTCCTGGGGTGTGTTAGGGGTAGAAGGCAAAAATAACAGGGGTATACACCAAATAAGCTTTGATCTGTGAAGCCTGGGACCTTGCATGCAACCTCCCACATGTACTTGTATCAGTTCAAAAACCTGGGTAAAGGTTCGCGCTGTTGGGATTGTAAAATGATTAACTACAGCAGTGGTTTAGTGGATTGTGACTTTTTCTAAGAATCACAATTACATTCACGCAACAGGAGGAGGCCTTGCTGTCCATTGTGTCTGTGCTAGTCAAAAGGGAGCCCAATCCTGCCCTATATCACTGGGTCAGTGGTCATGCAGGTCACATCTCCTCAAATGCACATCCAGGTGCTATGTAAATGCGGAGTGCTTCTACTGCTGTCAGACATTGAGTTCCAGATCTCCAACACTGCCTAAGCAAAAAATAGACCAAAAATTTGTCTCTCTGTGAATTTTGAATACATTCAAAGACTTGATCTTTACAGCTCTCTGCAGTAGAGAATTCCAAAGGTCCAGAATACTCTGAGAGAAGAAACTTCCTGTGTTTGCCTTAAATTGGTGACCATGAATTCTGAGACACTGCACCCAAGTTCTCGATCAACAGATTTCCAGCATCTGTAGTCTCTTGTGTACCCAAATTCAGGATTCTCTGACTGGGGAATCATCCTCTTGCTATTTGCCCTGTCAGTCTTGCATGTTTCATTAAATCACCTGTTCTTCTAAACTCAAAAGGGTAGAATATTCTTCAGGGGTCCAGTTGAAAGTAAAGAAAGAGATCTCTAAAGTTGAAGCTTGAAATATTCAATAGGTCAGGCAGGATCCATGGAGAGAGAAACAAAGTTAGCATTTTAAGTTGATGATT
The DNA here is from genome assembly GCF_009764475.1 of Pristis pectinata. Taxonomy (NCBI): domain Eukaryota; kingdom Metazoa; phylum Chordata; class Chondrichthyes; order Rhinopristiformes; family Pristidae; genus Pristis; species Pristis pectinata. The sequence goes on along the minus strand of NC_067433.1, from coordinate 20,171,382 downwards.
TCATCAGAATGTTGACCTGAAGTGATAACTCTCCATTGATGCTGCTTAACCTGCTGAGTATTTTTAGGTGTTTGTACTTAATTGAAATGTTTGCAGTATTTTGCTTTTGGCTCAGTGGTTACTGTCTAGCTACGGTGGATCTATAGTTTTTCTGAGAATTTAGGACAAAAGAAAGGTCAAAACCATCAGTTTTGGTACATCTGTTTATGTTTCTTTCCCACTGGTCTTACTGGTCCACTGCTTTAAATAAATACATTGTTTGTTCCACACTCTTTCCAAACAAGACATATTATTAATTATCTTCACATCATTGTCTCAGTTCTGTTTCTCAAAAACACCAAACCAATTATGTTTCTCAAATGACACAGTGCCCCTGAATTCCCTATTGAGTAGTTGGGGAAGTTTCTTAACTTTGCAGAGCTTTATATATACAGTTGCAAATCTTGGAAAAAGGTGTGTGTGAGTTATTGTTCATCTTGATAAATTTATATTCTTGTAGTAATTTATTTTTTCTCCATTGCAGAATTCCAATCTTGTGTTACAAGCAGATCGTTCCTTAATTGACCGAACAAGGCGAGATGAGCCAACAGGAGAGGTACTATCGCTGGTGGGAAAACTGGAAGGGTCTAGGATGGGAGACAAAGCTCAGAGAACAAAGCCACAGTTACAGGAGGAGAGGCGAGCAAAGTAAGTAAGGCTTATATTACCAACATTTTAAGATTGCAGTTAATTTGGAAATGGGGACATTGATTGTCTCCTAGTCATGGTATACCAATTTGCATGTTGCATGTGTTGTTTTTGAATGGTAAAATTGTTTAAGTACAACATCTGAATGATATAATTGGTGAATCTGAAGTTATTGAAATATTTACATTCAAAAGTTGAACATTTATTTGATGTATTAAAATTTACAGGGCTTCCAGATGATAGGACTAAACTAGAATTAGAAGTTAATTAAATTGATGATAAATGTTTCCTTCCACTTGATCAGCCTTCCAAAAGATCTTCCATTATATGAAATGAAGTAAATTGGTAAATTGGTTTATTATTGTCACATGTACTGAGGTACAGTAAAAAAAACGTCTCGCATATCATTCATACAGATCAATTCATTACAACAGTGCATTGAGGTAGTACAAGGTAAAACAATAACGGAATGCAGAATAAAATGTGTTACAGCTACAGAGAAAGTACAGTGCAGGTAGACAATAAGATGCAAGGTCATAAGGAGATAGATTGTGAGGTCAAGAGTCCATCTCATAATACTAGGGAACCATTCCATAGTCTTATAATAGTGGAATAGAAGCTATATCTGTCTAGTGTGCACCACAACAAATAGTGCAAGTAATATTGGGGCTTTGCAGCTGTTCACATTAAACATTTACATTCTGCTTTCCTGTCCATATTAAGGGAGATTCTATTTTTAGTTGGTGATTGGTTTATTATTGTCACATGTACTGAGGTACGGTAAAAAGCTATGTTTTGCATGCCATCCAGACAGATCTTCCTCGATGTACTTTTCTTTGGAATGTAGAAAAGGAAAAGCAACAACATATAGTGTTACAGTTACAGAGAGAGTGCAATGCAGGTAGACAAATAATGTGTAAGGGCCATGATGAGGTCGATTGAGAGATCAAGACTAAGAGCTCATCTTTAAGTACAAGAGCTCCATTCACAAGTCTTAAAACAGCGAGATAGAATTCGCTGATAGATAGAAAAAATAAATTACTACAAATTATCTATGCCCTTGAGCTTGGTGGTAATTGTTCTCAAGCTTTTGTATCTTCTGCCGATGGAAGGTGGAGGTGAAGAGAGAATGACCAGGGTGGGAGGGGTCTTTGATTATGTTGGCTGCTTTTCCAAGGCAGCAGAAAGTGTGAATAGTGTCAATGGAGGGGAGGCTGGTTTTCGTGATGGACCGGGCTGTGTCTGCAATTCTGCGATTTCTTGCGGTCTTGGGAAGAGCAGTTGCCATATCAAGCTGTGATGCATCCAGATAGGATGCTCTCTATGGTACATCTATAAAAATTGGGGAGGGTCATCGGAGACATGCTGAACTTTGTTAGCCTTCTGAGGGAGTAGGGGTGCTAGTGTGCTATTTTTCTACAATTCACAACGATTGTGAAAGTTCAGGAAAGAAGAAACTACTTACTTGGTAATTTTTGTTTACGAATTCTTGCATCTTATAAATTTGCTGCCATTTAGAACATAGAACAATTACAGCACAATTCAGGCCCTTCGGCCCACAAAGCTGTGCGGAACATGTCCCTACCCTAGAAATTACTAGGCTTACCCATAGCCTTCTATTTTACTCAGCTCCATATACCTATCTAACAGTCTCTTGAAAGACCCTATCGTATCAGCCTCCACCACCGTTTCCGGCAGCCCATTCCACGCACTCACCACTCTCTGAGTAAAAAAAAACTTACCACTGACATCTCCTCTATATCTACTCCCTAGCACCTTAAACCTTTAAAACTTAAACCTCGAACTCTATACTGGAAAATAATGAGAACCAGGCTTGGAAATGATTTAACAGAGGGCTGATCTCTGGGGACTTTCTAGGTGGTATGCTGAAAAACTGTGTGAATGTAATTTTTGTATTCAGTATTTTGGTCAATACATGAATAAATGTGTGCCATTCAGTTGTGGAAGGTGTTTAGACAAGTCTGGTTGATTTAATTTGTTTTGCCTAGGAGTTTACTAGAATTTTTCTGGTCAGACTTCTAGGTCATTTCGCCCTGCTCTGTGAGCTGGATAATGTTTTCCACACAGTGTGTTGCTGTACTCAAATGTGACTTCCTATTTCATCTTGTCTTTCATTTGGGTCTTTTCACGTAGGCGGAGGAAGCGTGATGAAGATCGCCATGACATGAATAAGATGAAAGGATATACATTGCTATCAGAGGGCATTGATGAAATGGTTGGGATTGTGTACAAACCAAAAACAAAAGAAACCAGAGAGACTTATGAGGTGCTACTTAGTTTCATTCAGGCTGCACTTGGCGACCAGGTAAGAGTTTCCAAGATGTATGTAACCTAGACAGCTAGACTACTTTCATTGCCAGTTTACTGGGATAAAATTTTAATGCTTAGCTCCATTGTTGATACAAGGTCCATTGTTGATATAAGCTACAATGAGGCTTCATTTTCATGCTGAGGTAACATTGTTTTGTCAAGGGTTGCTGTCTTCTCAGTGAGACACTGACTTACTTGCCTGCAAGAAATTACATGCGACTTCAGGCAGAAAGGTCGATAAAACAGAATATTGATTTGATATCACATTAGTGTTTTTGGGAGTTTGCTGTGCATAAAATTGGCGCTTGCTTTTGTTACATTATAGTGTTGACTACAGCTCAAAATGTAGGACATCTCAAGTTTGTGAAAGTTGCTATTGAAGTACAAGTCTTTATGGATAGAATTCTGAATGTTAATCATACTGTTTCATATTGTTTTTGCATGATTAACTTATGTAGAAGTAAAGAAGGATAAATAATTCAAAACAGTACTTAAAGATTTCATTATTTCAGCTGCCAGTTTCAATCCAGCTCCTTCCCCACAAGGTTCATCTCTGATTCTTCTCTTCCCTTTCTGGATCTGTCTCCATCCATCTCTGGGGATATGCTAATGGCAAACATCCAGTACAAGCCTAAAAACTCCCACAGCTATTTTCACTCTACTTTCCACAGGGGAGGCTGGTCCAGAAGATTAAGTTGCTTGGCATTCAGGATGAAGTAGCCAATTGGATTCAAATTGCCTTAGCAGGAGAAGCCAGAGAGTGGTAGTAGACGGTTGTCTCTCTGACTGGAGGCCTATGGCTAGTGGTGTGCCGTAGGGATCGGTGCTGAGTGTTGTTGTTTATCATCTATATTAATGATTTAGATGATGATGTGGTAAACTGGATCAGCAAATTTGCAGACACCACCAACACTGAGGGCGTAGTGGACAACAAGGAAAGCTAGCAAGGCTTGCAGCGTGATCTTGACCAGCTAGGAAAATGGGCTGAAAAATAGCAGATGGAATTTAATGCAGACAAGTGTGAGGTGTTGCACTTTGGGAGGACAAACCAGGGTAAGACTTACACAGTGAATGGTGGGCTCTGAGGTGTGCGGTAGAACAAAGGGACCTGGGAATACAGATCCATAATTCCTTGAAAGTGGCGTCACAGGAAGATAGGGTTGTAAAGAGAGCTTTTAGCACATTGGCCTTCATAAATCAGGGCATTGAGTACAGGAGTTGGGATGTTCTGTTGAAGTTGTACAAGACGTTGGTGAGGCTGAATTGTGTATTGTGTGCAGTTCTGGTCACCAACCTACAGTAAAGATGTCAATAAACTTGGAAGAGTGCAGAGAAAATTTACAAAGATGTTGCTGGGACTTGAGGACCTGAGTTGTAGGGGAAGGTTGAATAGGTTAGGACTGTATTTCCTAGACCACAGGAGAATAAGAGGAGATCTTATAGAGCTGTACAAAATTATGAGGGGTATAGATAGGGTGAATGCATGCAGGCTGTTTCCCCTCAGGTTGGGTGAGACTAGAACTAGAGGTCATAGGTTTAGGGTGAAAGGTGAAATATTTAAGGGGAATCTGAGGGGAAACTTCTTCACTCAGAGGGTGGTGCGAGTGTGGAACGAGCTGCCAGTAGAAATGGTAAGGTTCAATTGTAACATTTAAGAGAAGTTTGGACAGGTACCTGGATGGGAGGGGTTTGGAGGGATATGGTGCAGGTAGATGGGACTAGGCAGAAGATCAGGTCAGCATGGACTAGATGGGCCAAAGGACCTGTTTCTGTGCTGTAGTGCTCTAGGACTTCCTCCCACCCTACCTCCTATAAGGACTGTAATCAATTCTCGCAGTTTCTGTGTCATACTTGCTCCGATGAGATCTTCCATGTAAATGCCTCTGAAATACCTTCCTTCTTTGTGAACTGCAGCTTCACCTAATAATTGACATGAGTCCTTGACTGCATCCTTACCTATTTCCTGCACCTCTGCACAGTGCTGCAGCTAGTAGAGCTGCTTCGTCAAAGCTCCCAGCTCAATCCTAACCTCTGGTTCTGTCTATGTGGAGTTTGCACGTTCTCCCCGTGACATGGGTCCTTTCACCTCATCTCTTCCCACCAACTAGTGACCCAAGCAGCTCCTCCAGGTGAAACAGCAATTCATTTACATTGATTGCGTGACACTGCATTGGAAGCAATGTCACAATGTGGCCTCCTCTACAGAAACCAAATGCAGGGTGTGTGCCCATTCTGCTGAGCACCTGTGGGTGTGACCCTAAGCTTCCAGTTGCTTGCCACTTTATTTCTCTGCCCCACTTCCATAGTGAAGTACCTGTCTGTGGCCTGCTATACTGTTATAACAAACAGTTATAACATTACAGGAGGCCACCGACAGGTACTGCAATGTGGAAGCTTGAGAAATAGCGCCTTTTGGACTAAACATTGAATTATATAACTTCAGGTAATTAGTTTTCTCTGTCTGTAGCAGAGTTAGTCATTTGTGAAATTGCCTCAGGTTTTCTCTTCCGATTAGTGCACCTGACCTGTTGGGCACATCCTACAGCATTTCTCAACTTTCTATGCTTGCTTGTTTATATTCTCACCCTCCAACTGCCTCCAGTAAAGTGTCAACAGGCTGACCTCTACATCTTATCCCCATGGCAGCTCCAGCCTTGCCCTGTCACAGATGTTCCCTTTTGTCCTTTCCATCCCTCCCCCATCACCCTACCCCCCACCCCCCCCCCCCCCCACCACCCTCTCTTCAACTAACTTTTCCAGTTCTGACAAAGTGTCTTCAATCTGTTTCCCTTTCCAGAAATGCTGCCTAACCTGCTGGGTGTTTTCAGCATTTGTGTTTTTTTTATTTCAGATTTTCAGCATCTGCAGTTTATTTAATTTTCACTTAAGGTAGATGAATTTGAGGGAATTATTCAATACAGATAAATAGCCAAGAATTTAGAAATTAAATCTAAGTATGTAAGAATGTTATTTGGAGAATTTGTAAGAAAGGTAGGAAAGAAATTTTGAATTTCTCTGCAGGTTGAAATTAAGATGAATGGTTTTAGGCATCGTAAATTCATAAGATCCATCTTTAGGTACTATGGTTTCATTTTGAACCAAAAGGCTGCTGTAGACTGGTCTTTGAAGTAAACATACAATCGACTTCCATGCATTGAAACCGTAAACAAAAAGTGAGTCTTGGTGTTGCACTGATAGTTTAAGTGATTCGTTTCCACTGGATAAACCAAGCACAGGCACGTCTCCACTATTTTCAGGACAGTGATTGGTCTACACTGTGTAACATATTTTACATAAGACCAGTACTTGCTCATCTAAAATTGTTTAATTCTTTGTACAAAGCAAATGATTAGGTAGTAACCTTATACTGATATGACATTATCAAATCAATTTTGCCCAATGAAATTATTCATCAGTAATGGAAAACAAATAAAACTGCAGATGCTGGAATCGGAAACAGAAAGACAAGTGCAGGAAGAACTCAGCCAGGCAAACAGCATCAAGATTATTCACCAAATAGTGCTAACATCTTTCTCTTTTCATATGATTACATTTTGGCAGGTTAATATTTCAATACTTTTCTTTAACTTGTTTTCATTACTTAAAATTATTTTAATTTTTAGATTTAATCAGAGTTGATACACTTCATTTCTTATTGTTTATTTCGCCCTTGTTCTGTCACTTAGTTGCGTGTATCTCATCTTGTCTGCCGTGTGTACCCATGTCACTGCGAAGATGTACTTATCTATCTATTCCATGTGCATTGTTCACTGTATATCGTCTTTGCAGTTACATCTGAAACAAATAATGAGCAATTTAATGTGGGGAAAGGCGGGAGAAGCGAATTAATAAATTTACCACTGTCTGAATGCCATGACATTAATATTTCTAATGTGACCAACTTTACACATACAGCAAGATTATCTTGTTTCTTTTCTAGCCCCGTGATATTCTCTGTGGAGCAGCAGATGAGGTCCTGGCTGTGTTGAAAAATGATAAACTGCGTGACAAGGAGCGGCGAAAGGAGATAGAAATGCTGCTGGGACAGTTGGAAGATACTCGCTACCATGTGCTAGTAAATCTGGGAAAGAAAATTAGTGACTATGGAGGAGACAAAGAGGTGCAGAATATGGGTAAGCAGGACCGACATTTCCCAGTTAAAAAGGAAGGGGTTGGAACTTATCACAGCAAAACTCTGATCATCTGTCATCTGACTGCTCAGAAATCCCTGGGGTTTGAAGTCTGGCTAACCAGGTAACGTTTGCTGCTCTCCAGAACGCCAGTTCCCATTCTCCCTTCCTACTCACTGGGGCCCTGGTTCCTGCACTGCCTTGAAACTTACCGTGTTCACTGGAGCATTTATCATGCTATTGTGTAACATCTTAAAACAAAAGTTAATTTAAAATATGTTGGAATATGAATCGAATAACATCCAATAGTCCAGAAAATCCACTGGTACATTAACCTAAGTTCTGAGTGTGCTGAATTAACAAAATTCTACTGTAAAACAAAAGTAAGTCAATGAAGTGGGACCAGAGGTTTGTTTAGGTATTTCTGTCCTCTTCCCCCACCCATCTCCCCCTTAACACCTCTGCATATTATTAAAACATCTTCTCCCCCCTCAGATGGGTGGAAGTGTATCTGCTGATTTGGGTTTCTGTCAAAGATGTAATACAGGTAGCAGTTTGAAAAGTTTGAGGTTTTTGCTGCAGTATTATGTGTCCTCCTCCCTAAATATTGAAATAGACTCAATGGCAGAGTGCCCTCTATCTCATTCCTGTTGAAATGGTGGATATAGTGTCTGGTCCAGACATATTCGAGCTTTACAGTGTTTGTTCCTGGGTGTCTGCTTTGGGGACGTGAGGTACATTTTTAGAATTTAAAGTAATCAATTGTGCACACCACCTGATCTAAGAAGCAAGTAGCTGGCAAATGTACATCTTTTCCTTTTGATTGCTCTGATTCTTTTCAGACGTTCACATGGAGTCATCCTCCACCACTTAGTAGTTTGAAAACATACATCCTGTGTGTATCGTTATATCAGTTTTGGAGCCTAAGTTTACCCTTGATCAATCAGCTGTTGTAAAGTTACACAATTTTTTCTTATAAACAATGTCTTGAGAAAGCCTGATTGTCTGAACACCTTTCTAATGTTTACTACCATCTCTACCTTGGACTATAAGACATAGAAGCAGAATTATGCCATTTGGCCCATCAAGTCTGCTCTGCCATTCAGTCACAGCTGACTTTTCAACCCCATTCTCCCACCTTCTCCCTGTAACCCTTAGCCCCCTTACCAATCAAGAACCTATTAATCTCTGACTTAAACACACCCAATGACTTGGCCTCCACAGCCCTTTGCGGCAATGAATTCCACAGATTCACCACCCTCTGGCTGAAGAAATCTCTCCTCACCTCAGTTTTAAAGGAACGTCCCTTCATTCTGAGGCTGTGCCCTCGGACCCTGGACTCACCTACTGATGGAAACATTCTCTCCACACTCTACGCTCTTCCACCTTCCTATTCAGGCAGCATATCCCATGTTGGACTTTTACCAATTCCCTTGCCTTTGGTTGCTCTTGAATTATTTATTTTCTGCCATGCGTACATAATTCCATGGCATTAAAAGATATTCACATCTTCTAGGTTTTTCCATTATCTGTGGAACAACAGAATTGCTATTTTTCCAGGGCTGCGGTGTTCCGTAACAATGTTTATCATTACCTGTAATTTGCTTAAAAGCTAGAAATCTTTACCCATTGTTCCTTCGTTTTCTATCTTAACAGTGTTTTGCAACCTGCATTTTTACCCCAACAACTAAATGGGTGTTTTACTACACTGTTTCCCAGACAGTGCCCAGCCATCTCCAGCCACCTTCACTCGTTCCACTGCAACATGGTTTTTAATTGAACTTTTATTTTAAAATTAGCCCCTACCATGAGCCTGCTACCGTGGGGAATACTTCAGAGCATTTCAGTTACATACTGTTAACTTTACAGCAAATTATACCAATTGGGTCACAATAGTAATATAATGCAGTGGTACTGTTGGGTATTTTTTTTTAGTAACAAATGATGTCTCCCTAAATCTAGTACAAGAGTCTATCAGAGTAGGCCTGTACTTGGATAACCTGTGTTTCAGACCTAAACAAAATGAATGGAAATACCAGGCAGTGGTAAGCTTGATCTGTGTTCAAATTTTAGGTGTATGAACCTATGAATTCATATATCTGAAGTCACATTAAAGGTTTCATGAATGACGAAGTAGTGCAGAAAGCAGCACTTTTCTCAAGTCCACAGCTACAGTAAACAGAAATTGATTTGCTTAGATTTTGACAACCAGGTTACTTCTGGACATTCTTATAGTTTCCTACACAGCGGTAGGTATGGAGGCATCCTGTAACACTGCAAGAAAACAGCAACATTATAACATATGTTAGTAATAGATGAGAGTGAACTTCATTTAAGAAATTACATTATTTTTATGTTCTGTATCTGGCAGCAAGGGCTGTATTGTAAATGGCAACGTCCTCTTCTGCCATAATCCCCTTCTCTTTTCACCAGCACTCTTTTTTTTCAACCTGCCCACTTCACCGCTTACCCAGTTGATTTATTAAAACAGTCCAAGATGGGGCAGGGGTATGCTTCCATTTCTTGGTTTTGAGATGTTTGAATTAACAGTGCATTTTCCTCTTTCAGATGACAATATTGATGAGACATATGGAGTTAATGTGCAGTTTGAGTCTGATGAAGAGGTGAGTAAAGCACCCTTGCAGACAGATTACCCTATGCACTTTTGTAACTTAGGTCAGGAAGTTTGCCCATTTGGGGGAGTGGGATGGAGGGGGTGGTAAAGGGAAAGCTAATTTACCCCATTAAACATTTAGAGGTTATAAATGGGGCATAATGCTGATATTACAAAGCTGAGTGTCACTGTGATTTGTGAGGAGGTTGCATCAAGACTACACAGGGAAATAAATGGGCCGAGTGAATAGCTGAGGTCATGGCAGATGACATATCATGTGAAAAAAAATGTAGAAATGCACTATTTTTTAAACAGTGAGAAACTGAAAGATGTTGGTGTTCAAAGAGACCTGGGTGTCTTTGTGCATAAATTGCTGAAAGTTAAGCTACAGGTACAGCAAGTAATTAGTAAGGCAACAATATGTTGGCCTTTATTGCAAGATGTTTTGAGTACAAGAGTAAAGATGTCTTACTGGAATTGCATAGAGGCCACATATAGAATATTATGTGCAGGTCTGGGCACCAGAGGATGTACTTGTGACAGAGTACAGCAAAGGTTCACCATATTAAATCCTGGGATGTGGGTTTGTCCTATGAGGAGATATTAGTGGATAAGCTGATGCTCTGTGGAGCTTGATGGTAGTTTCAGAGATGTTTCCCTTGGCTGGGGTGCCCAGACCTGGGAATCATGGATTCAAAATAATGGGTTGGCCATTCAGGACTGAGATGAGAAAAAAATTCTTCTCCTAGAGACACTGAATCTTTAGAATTCTCCACCCAGTAAGGCTCTGAAGACTAGGTTGCCGACTATACTCAAGACAGAGATGAATAAATTATTAGATATTAAAGTACTTGAGGGATATCAGGTTAGTGCAGGAAAATGGCAGGTGAGGTAAAAGAGCAGCCATAATTTTGTTGAATGGCACGACAGGCCTGAGAGGTTGAATGGGCATCTTTTAAGGTAACATTTCTTTATTAGTCACAGGTACAACGAAACACACAGTGAAATACATCTTTTGCGTAGAGTGTTCTGGGGGCAGCCCGCAAGTGTCGCCACGCTTCCGGCGCCAACATAGCACGCCCACAACTTCCTAACCCGTACGTTTTTGGAACGTGGGAGGAAACTGGAGCACCCGGAGGAAACCCACGCAGTCACGGGGAGAACGTGCAAATTCCTTACAGACAGCGGCCGGAATTGAACCCGGGTCGCTGGCACTGTAATAATGCTATGCTAACCACTACACTGATGTTTTTAGCGTCGTTATGAAAGTGTACATTCATGTATGGTGGGCCACCTGGCAGACAAGGGTAGTGGAGTTGGTGTTATTCATATCTTGTGTTTTTTTTCACATGGGCCTGTGATTAGGGCTGTATCAGTAGATAGTCCAGATATTTATTATTGTTGCAATCAGATATTGCCTTCTATGATGTATGTAGCATTTCTAGGCATTGCACAGTGGTACAGCTGGCAGAGTTGCTGCCTCACAGCTCCTGTAACCTGGGTTCAATCTTGACCCATGATGCCGTCTGTGTAGAGAGTTTGCATGTTTCTGCCTGTGACCATGTGGGTTTCCTCCAGGTGCTCTGGTTTCTTCCCTGATCCAAAAGACGTGTGGGCTGGTATGTTAAATGACCACTATAAATTGCCCTGTTGTGTAGATAGAGTCTGGGTGGTGAGAGTCTTGGAATGTGTGGAGAATAAAATGGGTTAAGTGTAAATGGATGATTAATGGTTGACACAGACAGTGGACCAAAGGCCTGTTTCTGTGCTCCATGACTCTAAAATGGGAACAGCATTGTCATGCCAGTAGATTCTATGAAGTGGCAATTTGTAATTGTGTGGATTCCTGGAATGGGAAATCCTCAGTAGATTATTTATTTAACTTGGCCTTTTTTCTGTTTTTCTGTTCAATTTCTACTTCAGGAGGGAGATGAGGATGCATTTGGTGAAGTGCGGGAAGAAGCATCAGATGAGGACACAGAAGGGGAGGAAGCAGACGTCAGCTGCACGCTTTCTGCTAATGTAAGTCTTGGAATGAGTAGTGTGGTGTGACCATGAATGCCCTGAGCAATGGGGTCCTGTAAGGGAAGCTAGCTGATTGGGAAAATGTTGTTTTGTTTTGCCAGGTTCTGTATTATTTACAAACGCTGACACTGAGTCAGCTTAAAACAAAATACCCACCACTATTGGAAGCAAGCGTTAATAAGAATGACCATTCCAAACTAAAATTGTTGGTGGGTTAACTTAAAATTTGAGACTGGGGTTAATGATACCTTGTGTATTGTGCCACTGTTTAGTGAGCTGTTTTTCCTTTCCTTAGCTGGGTACTGCTGGAGATGTGCTCAGTGCAAAGAAGAAAGACCTTCATCCCAGGGACATTGATGCTTTCTGGCTCCAGAGACAGCTCAGCCGCTTCTATGATGATGCTATTATGTCACAAAAGAAAGCTGATGAAGTGCTGGATATTCTAAAGGTGAGTTCCAAACTGATGGTAGAATGCCCAGAAATGGGCAATGTGTTCTAAATGTAGCCTTTCTTTTAGTTATCATAGAAACATAGAAAAACTACAGCACAATTCAGGCCCTGCTGTGCCGAACATGTCCCTACCCTAGAAATTACTAGGCTTAGTCATAGCCCTCTATTTTTCTCAGCTCCGTGTACCTATCCAACAGTCCCTTAAAAGACCCTATCGTATCTGCCTCCACCACCGTTGCCGGCAGCCCATTCCACGCACTCACCACTCTCTGAGTAAAAAAACTTACCCCTGACATCTCCTCCTTACCTACTCCCCAGCACCTTATACCTATGTCCTCTTGTGGCCACCATTTCAGCCCTGGGGAAAAGCCTCTGACTATCTACCTGATCAATACCTCTCATCATCTTATATACCTCTATCATGTCCCCCCTCATCCTCCGTCGCTCCAAGGAGAAAAGGCCGAGTTCCCTCAACCTGCTTTCATAAGGCATGCTCCGCATTCCAGGCAGCATCCTTGTAAATCTCCTCTGCACCTTTTCTATGGCTTCCATATCCTTCCTGTAGTGAGGTGACCAGAACTGAGCACAGTACTCCAAGTAGGGTCTGACCAGGGACCTATATAGCTGCAACAATACCTCACAGCTCCTAAATTCAATTCCCTGATTGATGAAGGACAATACACCATATGCCTTCTTAACCACAGAGTCAAGCTGTGCAGCCGCTTTGAGCGTCCTATGGACTCGGACCCCAAGATCCCTCTGATCCTCCACACTGCCAAGAGTCCTACCATTAAGACTATATTCTGCCATCATATTTGACCTACCAAAATGAACCACTTCTCACTTATCTGGGTTGAACTGCATCTGCCACCTCTCAGCCCAACATTGCATCCTATCTGTGTCCCTCTGTAACCTCTGACAGCCCTCCAAACTATCCACAACACCCCCAACCTTTGTGTCATCCGCAAACTTAATAACCCACCCCCCCACTTCCACATCCAGGTCGTTTATAAAAATCACAAAGAGTAAGGGTCCCAGTACTGATCCCTGAGGTACACCACTGGTCACCAACCTCATATTAGTTATCATATCAGGCATATTAGTTATCAGTGTCACAACTTTTTATTTTTGTACAGCATTGGCTAATTTATATATAAAATGATCACTTGACAGTACAGCTGGAGTTGCACTTAATTGTTCTTTTCATGTTATTTGTGTTTTTTTTTCATAGACGCAATGGGCTAAATGGCCATAATAGATTCCTTTCTCTCTTAGATTTATTGTGCTTTTGTTTCAGACAGCTGGAGATGATCGAGAATGTGAGAATCAGCTTGTCTTGCTTCTTGGATTTAACACTTTTGACTTTATCAAAGTCTTGCGACAACATCGTATGATGAGTGAGTATTCAGATGTATGTGTGCAGAATAAAAAATATACCCTTTAACTGTATCTGTGCAGAAAGCCGGATATTCCTTCTCTCACTTGGTACTGGTTCCAACTGATACTCAGAACTGCATATACTTCCATAGCTTTTGGTCACCATCTTAGACTAATAGGGGTGAGAACATCTTTTGCTGGTTGTATGTGCCATGTGATTATGAGTCAACGAAAAAGGAGAGTGGGAACAACCATTAGCATTTGATTCTAATGGTTAATGCTCTTATTTTGGAGAGTAAGGGTGGGGCAGTGGTGCGGTAGTTAGTACCTCTGCCTCACAGCTCCAGCAATCCAGGTTCAATCCTGACCTGTGTGGAATTTCCACTTTCTCCCTGTGATCGTGTGGGTTTCCAGTTTCCTATCACACGCCAAGGATGTGCTGGCATGCAGGGAATTGGGGACTGTAATTGACCCCCAGTATAAGAGAGTGGAGCAATGGGATTACTCTGAGAACCAGCATAGATTTAATGGGCTGAATGTCATTCTTTGTCATAATAGAATATAAATATGAAAGGTATGCAAATAGTTTATGCCTCTGTCTATATCATTAAACACCCTTTTCCCTCAGAAAAAAAGGCACATCCACCAGTCTCTGTTGGTATTGGTTTATTATTGTCGCTTGTACCGAGGGACAGAGAAAAACTTGTCTTGCATACCGTTCATACAGATCAATTCTTTACACAGTGCATTGAGGTAGTACAGGGTAAGAACATTAACAGAATACAGAGTAAAGTGTCACAGCTACAGGGAACTGCATTGCAGGTAGACAATAAGGTACAACTCACAGTGACATGGACTGGTGAAAGTAGTGGTTTTGGTCAGGCCGATGAGTGTCACTGTTTCTTGTGACTGGCGTGCTGTATTTTTTCCAGTGTGCAGTCTTACCTGATTTATCTTCTCTTTGTGAAAGACTGGATGGAGTAAAGATTATAGGATTGTTGCTTATGGTCTTGACAAATTGAGTAGCATTAAATTGTGGGTTCAAAGTGGGAATAATAGTATGTCCAAGCCCTCTGTCTTAAATATGTTACATAATTTCACAAACAGCTGTACTTACCTGACAGTAAGTACACTTCACTTATCATTTTCTGTCTGGTCCTGGTAGTTCTGTACTGCACTTTACTGGCTAGTGCTCAGAGTGAGGCAGAGAAGGAGAGGATCCAGAATAAGATGGAGGCAGATGCAGAGCTTTCCAAGGTTCTCTATAAACTTCAGGAAACTGAAAAAGAGGACATAATTCGGGTAAGTCACAGTATAGTCCTCAAACATGCCTGTCCATACCATCATCTGGTTTACAAACTAGAAGCTAAATGAATTTTTAATGATGCTCATCAAAATGATCTGTCCCTTTGTAGGAAGAAAGATCTCGTAGAGAACGAGTTCGCCAGTCTCGTGTGGATACAGACCTCGAAGCAATGGATCTCGATAGAGAAGGGGAGGTGAGTCTAGTTTAAGTGTGAACTTAAAGCAACAACTGTGATATGTCGTAGAAAATCAGATGAAGGCAAATGATTAAGATATGCTAATTAATTGAAAAATTATTCATCTTGGCCTAATTCAGGGATAAGAATAGCACTGTCCCAAGGTGGTTATGAAGAATAAACAATTAGCCAGGGTTCCTGCTGTTGATGCTATTCTGTGAAAACTTGTACTGCATTGGTGAAGCTAGTATGTGCAAACTTATCCTGGAAGTGGGACTCCTTTAACAATAGTCAAGCAACCGAGAGGATTCTCAGTTTTAGAGGTTAAACAGAAGAAATCAGAGGTAGTTATCCTTCGATGATCTAATTGAAGTCCTCAAAATTACTGAAGGAACCAACAACCAAATTGTTTAGAGACATAAGAGGCTACAGATGCTGGAACCTGGAGCAACAAACAATCTGCTGGAAGAACTCAGTGGGTCGAGCAGCATCTGTGGGAGGAAAGGAATAGTTGATGTTTTGGGTCAAAACCCTGCATCAGAACTTGTGTCCGTGCATCAGCCAAGTTGTTAAATCTGGTGAAGAGTTGAAGCATAAGGGTACAATTAAATGAAAGGACTCAATTATATAAAATTAATAGGGACGTTCTCAAGTCCAGGCCTCTCATTTTAGAGAGAGGAAAAACTGCAGGGGGAGAAATTCACCATGCATGGTCAAAGTAATGAAGTTTCAGGAGGTTGCAGTTATTTAATTTTTGGTTTACAGTAGAGATAAATAGATTCTTTATTGGGTCAAAGACTGATGTTTCTATAAGACTGCTTATGCACACTGTGGATTCACTTTTGACAGTGATTGAAATATTTGCCCCTCACTACAACACTGTTGCGTAAAGATGTCAGGATGAAAATTATAATTGGTAAACTGCCAATAGCTGAAGTTGTTGCAACTACAGATATGCTATGAAATAGAGCCTTGGGCTGCCTACAGAGTGGTGATAACTTTGCATAGCCAATAGTGTTCCTGATGCGGCATTATTCTGTTGTTTATGGAGGGAATGACTCGTCTTCAAGACAGTAAGCATTTATTTGTTCAATATTTGTGGTTCCTACTATTAAGAACTGATCTGCTCTTTTAGGTTCTGGCTCCCAGACAAGTTTTGGATTTGGAGGACCTGGCCTTTGCACAGGGAAGTCACCTCATGGCAAACAAGCGATGTCAGCTGCCGGATGGCTCATTCCGCAAGCAGCGCAAGGGGTATGAGGAGGTGCATGTACCAGCTCTCAAGCCCAAGCCCTTCAGTTCAGATGAGGTGAGAGATCAGTGTGAGATCCTTATTTCATTGTAGTTCGTATATATGGCAATTTCTGTTTTGTAATAAGTTGCCTGGTTTCATTGTTGACTGACTGCTAAGCAATCTGTAATTAGTATGCTTTGATAAGTACTGATGATATGTAATTGGCGAAGTACATAGGTGTATCAGTATCTGAAATGTTAACCTGTCTTTTCCCTGTCAGATATTGATTTATTAGTTCAAGCATAAGGTACATGGTATTTCCCAAGAAGGCTGTCATCCTGGTGCAGAGGTTAACCAATAAACCTGCCCTGGTGAAAGCATTGAGCATTTCCTGATGTCTGCCCACAACTGTCCTGAGCCTTATTCGTTGAATGAGATTAATCAATCGTCCCTTGTCCTGAAAAGTAAAGAAGTAATACTTAAAACTCTTGGTAGGTCAGGCAGCACCTTTACAGAGAGGAGTGAAGTTAACACTTTGTTAGCATGAGTCCAGACCAGCGAAGTTAACTCTTCCCTTCTCTCAATTGATGATGTTTCCTGAAGTAATGAAGTCCAGCACTTTCTCTTTGGATCACATTTGCAACATCCACAGTCCCTTGTATTTGAGGTGACTTGTTTCCCTGAGCTGGGCAAAGTAGCATTGATTATAATTACACTGAGATGTAGTATTAATGCATTCTGGTTAAACTTCTATCTGACTTTGATGTAAAGCAGGAAAAGTGGAAAAGTTCTGTGACTGTGACACTGATATTCCTCAGTAAATCACATTCTGAATATTAATTCGTATCCCATAGCAACTGATATCCGTTGAGAAGATGCCTAAGTATACACAAGCAGCATTTGAAGGCTTTAAGACACTGAATCGAATTCAGAGTAAACTATGTAAGGCAGCCATGGAAACAGATGAAAACCTTCTGTTGTGTGCCCCCACTGTGAGTATTCACTAGTATGTTACCATAAATCTGTTTACTGTGTATTCTGCAGTGATTGTACTAGATACCGGCCTTTAATCTAAATTATTTTTCTTTTTACCTGTTTTAGGGTGCTGGCAAAACAAATGTGGCTCTAATGTGCATGTTGCGTGAGATTGGAAAGCACATTAACCTGGATGGGACCATTAATGTGGATGACTTCAAGATTATTTACGTGGCCCCAATGAGATCTTTGGTTCAGGAGATGGTGGGCAGTTTCAGTAAGGTGAGCTTGTGATCATGATGGTGTTCAGAAGCTAAATGCATGGTAGCAACATTCAATCCTTTTGTTTCCTGTCTTGCCTTTTTTCCTTTTAACATCTCCTTCTCATTTCTCTTTTACATTCTCTCCCACCCCAAATGCACCATCAATTGTATTTTTACTTGGGTCAGCCAACTCTGAAAATTCCGGCGTCCCTGGTCGGTATGGCCAAGCAACAAAGGATGCTGTGGTCCTCACTAAAGCAAGCTTCTGTTGTGTCAGTTTGTATAATGTACAACGTGGTGGCTGAGCGCAGAGTCACTACAAGTGCCCTACATGAATTGACTACAGTTATCCAGAGTTAGTTAACTTGCATGGGCTCATAAAGTAGCATTGATTTTCTTTTTTATTTGCAGCGTTTAGCTAGTTATGGGATCAGTGTTGCAGAACTGACAGGGGACCATCAGCTGTGTAAAGAGGAGATCAATGCAACCCAGGTGATAGTGTGCACCCCAGAGAAATGGGATATCATCACTCGTAAGGGAGGAGAGCGTACCTACACACAAATAGTACGACTCATGATAATCGTAAGTATGAAAATAATCACAGGCCGTGAGTCTGAGTGTTCCTCTTGGTGCCAGTGTACATTTTCTGACAGACGTCCCTAATTCAGCACCAGTTTAAACTTTGCCTCAGAATTCATAAGCTATTGAATCAAAAATGTTCATTCTGTTCTCTGAAAGTGAAGCCACAGTAGTAGAGCAAAGAGAGTTTTCCTTTTGATGTTACTTACTCAACCCAGAAGCACTTGTTGACACTGGATGCCGACAGCTCTGAGCAGAAAAATAAAAGCCTGCTAGTGGCAGCATTTATTTTGCTTTATAGACTTGCCATAAGCTATTTATTCCCTGACTTCTCCCTGTCTCAGGATGAGATTCACCTTCTGCATGATGATCGTGGTCCAGTACTAGAGGCATTGGTTGCCCGGACAATTAGGAACATTGAGATGACTCAGGAAGATGTGCGTTTGGTTGGGTTGAGTGCCACGCTGCCCAACTACGAGGATGTTGCCACACTACTGCGAGTTGATCCAGCTAAGGGCCTTTTTTACTTTGATAACAGGTAATTAATTTTGGGACCTGTGGTATACCTTGTGTTTACATGATGGCACCATGCTACTAATTTAGTAATACAGTTACTTGACTAAGTTACTGGCAACTGAATATTGCAATGCCAGTACTCGGTGCATGAATCATTTTGTTAAACATTGTTCAGTTAGTCTTCATACATGAGTTACTTGGAAGGGGGTGGGGTTGTGCCGGAATGGTGATGCAAAGCGCAGGTAACATAAAGACAAGTTAGAAGGGTGAAATGGAAAGCATGGTCTTCATTCAAGTTGCATGTCCATTCAGTGTGAAATACTTATCCGGTCCTGTGTCTTTCACTTCAGTTTCCGTCCTGTTCCTTTGGAGCAGACGTATGTCGGGATCACAGAAAAGAAAGCCATCAAACGTTTCCAGATTATGAACGAGATTGTGTATGAGAAGGTGATGGAGCATGCTGGGAAGAATCAGGTCAGTGAACTTATTTGGAAGCACAAATCCCCCTCACCTTCTGGATTGTTGCATATAGACTCCAGGACAGTGAAATGCAAACCTGCAGCATCCCTGAGTGAATGTGTGCTGCCAGTTTGGATCTGGTTCCTGTATGTCTGAAAATGGAAAAACCAACAATAGGGCTGGTTACCACCAATTCTGTTCACTCATAGTTCTCCCACAGCACAGACAACCCATTCAAGCTCTGTACTTAAATCTCTTAAGAATGCTGTGACTGTATCAGCCCTTAAGGTAAAAATTTAGAAGGCTAGAGGGCCAGCTTATTATTGTTGACATAAATGTCCCTTCGTACTGAACTGACCTGCTCCCATTATGGTGAAAAATTACGTTCTGCTGAGCCAGTGAAATGTTATTTCCACTCTTATCAGCAGAATAGCACGTGATGTGTCTAGAAATTGAATTGTTTTGAATTAAGGCAATCAGACAATAAAAATGTACTATATTCCATATTCTTTTATCCTAGTAATTAATTGATGCCAGGAGTGATAGAGTACTGCTTGTTTGCTGCTCCAAATTCCAGCATGCGCAGTCCCTTGTGTCGCCACCCTAGCGACACTGCTGCTTGGCTGTATTCATCCAGTGAACTGTGCGCCCATGGGGGTGGGGGAGCAGAATTTGTAGAAACTGATGATCTATCTTAAAGTAAAAAACTGAAATTGCTGAAAATCTGAAATTAAAAGGGAAAATACTAGAAATAGTTAACAGGTAGTGGATTATCAATCCTATCAGTGATGGGAAGTGTAAGGGGCTTTCTACCTTTCTGGAGAGTGTTCTGTTCTCTGTGGATAAAGCCTGCACTTCTTTTATCTCTCCGGCTCTCTTTGTCCTCCTTGCAGGGATCCTCTCTCTTCATTTCCTTATTCAACATAGCCCCTTCCCTGCTAAATTTACCATCAGTATGCAGGAGTATCTGAGATAGCCTGGCCTCTAAGTAACCTTTCCTCAAGTTGTATCTTTCATATTTTTGGTTCCTGTTGAACACTTGTAAGAAGATTGATTTTTTTTTAGGTGTTGGTGTTTGTTCATTCTCGTAAGGAGACTGGGAAGACGGCACGAGCAATTCGAGATATGTGCCTAGAGAAAGATACACTGGGCTTGTTCCTGCGAGAGGGCTCAGCTTCCACAGAGGTGCTGCGCACAGAGGCAGAACAGTGCAAGGTACAGCACTACGTTCTTTACTGGCCTTCCTGGAACTACTTCTGTACCTTGTCTCTTCGTTTACTGTAGTGCACAGTTGTCGCATCATTGTACGTTACAGTACTATGTTATCTGGAAGTAAAAAAATACAGAGGTGAATCTCCGTGAGTTGTGAGGAGTGGGGTGGTTTTTCTTGATCATTTGTATGGCTTCAGCAGAACAAGTAATTCCTGAGAAACAGGACAAGCAGTGCTTGTTCTCTCTTCCTGCAGGTAACAAGCCTCAAGTACCAAATTATAGCAAATAAACAGGAGAAACCCTTTGGCAATACACTTCCATTGTGCTTAAAGCATTTAGCAAGCTTGAAACTTGGGGATCTTTCAATTTTAGATAGTGAAACCAGGTGCACATTCCTCCTGTTTCAAATTTCCTGCACCACCTGCTCTTGTTTAATATATTGGACCGAATGTGGGAAAATGGGACTATAGTGTAGATGAGCAGAAGGATTGTCCTGGATGTAACGGGCCAGAGGGCCCGTTCCTGTGCTTTACAACTCTGAGTCTATAAATCCATAACTGTCTCTCTTTCAGAATCTGGAGTTGAAGGACCTGCTCCCCTACAGTTTTGCTATTCACCATGCTGGCATGACCAGAGTGGATCGAACACTGGTAGAGGATCTGTTTGCAGACAGGCATATTCAGGTATGAGTTCTTACATAACTAGTTCCCAAGACTTCTGTTTCCTCTTATGTTTGCATCATGTAGAATTTATCTGCTACTGTACTTTAAGTAAATGGTTCAATGATTGGAGCCACAAACATTTCTTGGTGCCTTGTCTGCCACGCTGCAGGTTGTCTGTACTTGTGCTTGATGGACTCTAGTGGTTTCTAGTTTCATTAAACATAGAGGTCTGGGAGTGAGGGGCATGATGGATAGTCTCCAGTCAGTATTTACAATTCACTTTCCTAGTGATTGGAAATAAATGCTCAAAGGTTCCAGTTACCTTTTCACAAGACAAGGGAGCAGAAGTAGGCCATTCGGCCCATCAAGTCTGCTCCAAAGAAAAGGGGAAAAAGAAAAGAGAAATGGTTGGGGGGGGGGGGGGTGGAGTCTGCTCCATGAGCAAAATAAAAATGGTTTTACATCTAAGAATGACTAATTATGGTCTCACTTGCTTCAGGTGCTGGTCTCCACAGCAACTCTGGCTTGGGGTGTGAATCTGCCTGCGCACACTGTTATTATTAAAGGGACACAGGTGTACAGCCCAGAGAAGGGGCGCTGGACTGAACTGGGTGCACTGGATGTACTTCAGGTAATATAACCAATCATTTTTACTGATCATGTCTTTGCCAAGTGCCCTTTATATTGATAACATCCAGAAACAATCCCTTTTTGACTGTACCAGGAACCTCAAAGACAAAAAAAATACATTGTATTGCCCTTAATGCTACTGGTTGGGAATCAGATAGATTTGCAGTTATCCAGTTGATTGTCCAGTTATTTCTGTTGTAAAGCTCCCATGCAGATGTTTAGTGAAGGTAATACTGCAGTCGGTATGCACAGTTGAAACATCAGCTGACAAAATAGGAGGAAGAACAAGATTAGGGTGGGGCTTGGTAATATCAAATTTCATTTGTATTGGTGTAAATTTCATACAGTATTCATTAAAATAAGTAATAGTGCCCATTGTTCTATTCTAAACAGAGATAACAAAGAGTTGGGATAGAAAGCCAAGGAGGTGTTGGCAAGAATGCCCTGCAGCCATAGTGTGACATTGGGGGAGATTTTTTTAAAATTACATGGTACTTTGTTCACAAATGAGGGTATTGAGAGTATGGGGTTGCCACACTCCTCTCATTCTGAGTGCTCTGCTTCCACCGAGATCTTAGTTCTGATTTATTCACTTTGCTGTTAATATATTTGCAGATGTTGGGCCGTGCAGGGCGACCACAGTATGACACCAAGGGCGAAGGTATCCTGATTACGTCACATGGCGAGTTGCAGTATTACCTGTCCCTTCTCAACCAGCAGCTGCCCATTGAGAGCCAGATGATCACCAGACTCCCTGACATGCTCAATGCAGAGATTGTCCTTGGAAATGTCCAGACCGCCAAGGTGAGAAGCCGGTGTGTTGTTGGGACCTCGGGTTACTATTGACATTATGCCTTAAGTCCAGACCAGAAGTGGAAAGTTTCACCTGCCGTTTGGGAAATGGTTACTAGGGTTCCAGAGCTGAGAAATCACTTTGAGACCATTAATAGAATTTGAACTATAACCTTTGACCTTGCAGGATGCCATTAATTGGTTGGGATACACTTACCTCTATATCCGGATGCTGCGAACCCCCAATCTATATGGGATATCACACGATGAGTTGAAGAGTGATCCCCTGCTGGAACAGCGCAGACTAGATCTCATCCACACTGCTGCCCTCATCCTCGACAAAAACAACCTTGTAAAGTACGATAAAAAAGGTGGAAACTTCCAGGTAAGTGCAAAGCTTTAACAGCTGGCAAGCCTTAACTCGTCTATCATCAGGTTGGGAAATTGCACACAACATGACTAAGATTTAAAGAAACTCAGAAATCTGAGTCAAGCATATTTTTAATGCTAATTGTTAGTTTTGTCCTTTAAATAATTTTTGTTAACAAGTTCGAAGCTACTAATTTCAAATGAATACAATGCATTGTTGTTACTGGAGTTTTTCTGAGTCAGAAATTTTATCCTTTTTAATCCTAAAATGTCTTGTGCAGGTTACAGATCTGGGCCGTATTGCAAGTCACTATTACATCACACATGAAAGTATGGCCACCTACAATCAGCTTCTGAAACCCACCCTCAGTGAGATTGAGCTGTTCAGAGTCTTTTCACTGTCCTCAGAGTTCAAGAACATCACTGTACGGGAGGTAAGTGATTCTAGCAGGTGTGCTGGGCCGAGAAGGACTTGTCCTTCCTGTAAGGAATTAGCAGTGAACCAATCTCTGTCAGATTCCTATGATCCCACTGCAGTGTTTAATATTCAACTAAAATACCTGTAATTCTACAGAGGGATTGAAATATTGTAACGTAATATATATTCTAATACTTCTCAGAGTGGCTGCGGAGCATTCTGGAGGTAGTGGATGTCAAATGTCTTGAAGCACTTGCAGGACATTTTGGAGCAGGGAGTGAACAGCCAGAGGACATGGTACATGTCAGTAACAGCATAGGGAGAAAAAGGCGTAAGGTCCAGCAACATGAATTTAAAGACTTAGGAGGTAAATTAAGAGCCTGGACCTCAAATGTAGTAATCTCGTGGTTACTTCTTGTGCTAGCACTAATAAGTATAGGAACAAGATACTAGATCAGGTGAAAGCATGACTAACATTGGGATGGGTTCTACAGAAAGGTGGAATGTGTCCAAGTGGGATGGGTTACACATGGACAGGACTGGAACCAATGCCCTCACATGCTGTTGGGGAGGATTTAAGCTAGACTGGTGGGGGAGGGGAACCTGAGTGGGGAGAATGAGGAAGAGGAAAAAAGGATGGAAATAAAAAGCAGGAAACTAAAGGAGGACAGAGAGATCAGGGGTGCAAGGCAAGCAGGATCATAGTGTGAAATAATGCTCAGAATGTTAAAGGGGCAAGCCTGAAGTTATTATGTCTAAAGGCGCAATGTATTCACAATAAGATGAATTAATTGCACAAATAGATATAAATGGATATGCTATAATTGTGATTAAGGAGACAATCTCAGGGTGACGGGGGTGGGAACGGAACATCCAGGGGTACTCAATACTTAGGAAGGACCGGCAAAAGTGGAAAGGAGGTGGAGTAGTGTGCTTAGTAACAGAGGAAAACTATACAATAGTGAAGAAGGATATTAGCTGCAAGAAACTGATATAAAATCTGCATGAGCACAGCAAGGGAACACCAAGGGAACAGAAAATGTTTGTGGCAGTTGTGTTATAGACCACCCAACAGTAGTGGTGATGTAGGGAATGGTATTAAACAGGAAATTAGAGACCTGTGCGACAAGGATGCAACTATAACTTCAATCTCCATTTAGATTGGGCAAACCAAATTAGCAATAAGAATGTCGAGGGTAAATTTCTAGCATGCATTGTTCTAACTTTTTGGCCTGTGCATTGAGGAGCCAAGTAGAGCAGGTCATTTTAGCCTTTTTCTGCTTATGTCATTGGTACTGATACTGTGTAATGCGAAAGAATTGATAAACAGTCTTGCTGTGCAGGGCCCCAGGGAAGAGTGACCAAAACATGATGAAATTCTTCATTAAGATATAGAAATGAGAGATTTAATTTGAGACTGGAGCCCTGAATCTAAATAAAAGAAACTGGAGGTATGAGGTGTAAGTTAGCAAAGATAGATTTGGCAATGTTACTTAGAGTTGACAGTGGCAACAACAAGCTTTTATAGAGAGCTGTCTGGCACAAACATAAAACAGCAAAGATGGCTCAAGCATGGATTTTAAAAGGAATTGGGGACAGAATTAGAACCAAGGAGGATAAATATAAAAAGGCCGGTGAAATTAGAAAACCTGAGACTTGGGTGCAGCTTAGAATTCAACAAAGGAGAACAGAGAGGTTGATTAGGAAGGGGAAAACAGAGTATGGGAGTAAGCTTGCAGAGAACATAAACACTAACAGTAAAGGTTTCTGAGAAAATAGTAATGGCAGAGCACTGGGAGAAGAGTGACAAATCCATGTTGACCATGTCCGATCTTGTCAAAGAGAAATCATGTTTGATGAATCTACTGGAATGTTTTGAGGATGTAAATAGATGAGGGAGAACACATGAATCTGGCATATTTTTCACTTGCAGAAAGCTTTCAGTAAGGTCCCACATTAGCGTCAAACTTAAAGCACATGGGATTGGTTAAGGTAGTGATATGGCTGAGAACTGGTTGGCCAGCAGGAAGCAAAGATTAGGTAAGCATTGAGCAGTGACTAGAGGAGTACCACGGGGATCAGTGTTGGGACCCCAGCTATTCATGATATGCAAAGAAAAAAATGATTTGAATGAGGGAATTAAATGTAATGTCTCCAAGTTTGTGGATGACACGAAACTGGGGGGAGGGTGAGCCTTGAGGATGCAAAGAAGCTCCCTAGGTTGATTTGAACAGATTGAGGAAGGGGACAGATACATGGCAGACGCAGTAAAATGTGGAGAAATGTTATGTTTCCAGTTTGGTGGCAATAACGGGAAGGTAGGTTGTTACCTGAATGGTAATAGATTGAGAAAGGGGGAGGTGCATCCGTCGTTGTACTCCATTTGCTGAAGGTAAGCTTGCAGATGCAACAGGCGATTAAGAAAGTAAATAGTCTTCTGGCCTTTATAGTGAGAGGATTTGTAATGAGGAGCAGGGAATTTGTACAGGGGCATGGTGAGACTGCACCTTGAGTATTGTGTGCAGTCTCCTTATGTGAGGAAGGATGTTCTTACTATGGTTGAGTTCAGCAAAGATTCGCCAGACTGACTTCTGGGATGGCAGGAGATTGGGACATTCAGGCATATGTTCACTACATTTTAGAGGGATAAGAGGGGTCTCATAGAACCCCTCAAAATTCATCCAGGACAGATTAAATGCAAGAAGGATGTACCTGATGACCAGGGGGTCCAGGACTAGGTGAGGGGCAAGAATTTAAGACTGAGATGAGGAGAACTCTCTTCTCATAGAGTTCCACAGGTTCACCACTCTATCACAGAAAGCATTTGAAGCCACTTTATTAGATATATTCAGGAAGGAATTAGATAATGGTTTTGCGGCTAAAGGGATAAAATATGAGGAGAAAGCTGGAACAAGAAAATGTATTTGGATGATCAGCCATGATTATACTGAATGCTGGAGTGTCTCAAAGGGCCAATGGATACTTTTGTTCCTATTTTCTATGTTAAGGTACATGTGAGTATATTTAGGGCCGAGGTAGATGTTTGGACTGCAGGGGATGAGGTTTGAAAGTGAATTGACACTAACCATCACCCTATACGTGATCCCGATTGGAGGAGCAGGCTTGAGGGAGTGTGTGTAGGCTCATGGGCTTGTGTATGTTCCAGCTCATTTTTAAGCTTACTTTCTCTCCCTACCCTGCCCCAACACTGCCAAGTAACAGTAGAGCCAGCAGGTATGTGCCCCTCTTTTATAATGTTACCACATGCAGAAGCACAATGAAAATCAGTCTAATTGCTGTGAAAAATTGGGGAAGAGAAGCAAAGGGTCTTTGACCCTAAATGTTAACTCGGTTTTCTGTTTTTATCCTCAGCCAACTGTGTATTTTGGGTTGTGCTGAGGTAGTCCCAGTAGCTTGACATTATAGCAAAGCCTTCTAACAACAAGTAAAATATAGTTCTTTGCTTCATGCATGTACTACATCTTAGTCATGAACAGTGATGATTTTCTCCTTATCTCTGACCCTCAGGAAGAGAAACTTGAACTGCAGAAATTGTTGGAGCGAGTGCCTATTCCCGTCAAGGAGAGCATTGAAGAGCCCAGTGCAAAGGTAGTGGGAATAATCCAGCTCTCATAACCAAGTTCTTTGTGTTCTACCTATTCAGACACTGTGGAGTCACACTTGTTAGAGATGGGGATTTCAAAGTTGAGAATGATGCTGCAAGATCCCATCATTGGGATATTTGAAATGTACTTTTACACTGCTCTCCAGAAACACTTGTGGGCATATTCTGGTGTAATGTATTGGAGCAGGATGAATTGGCATCTATGATGACAGGCCTGAATTGCCATGTCTGAAAGATCAGGCAGCTGTGACTGTAATGGATTGTCTGTCAGGTAGATGGTTGGATGAATTTTGGGACTATTTATTAGGAAGGGACTGCTGTAACTACGTTGGGAGAAATGGTAATATGTCTTGCGAGAAAATTGGTGGTACTGCGATATTGTATACGAGTGAGTGTATGTAAAACTGCACCGCCATTCTGTACATATTGGGAGTCCTTCATCCACAAATAGGAGGTGCTGTTTGGTGGCTGGGGACTGTGTTACTTTATATCAGTGTGCCATTCAGTAGTTGTGGGGTGAGAAGGTGTCGTTGCTGTGCCTGTATACAAGAATGCTGGGAAGCTGACTCGATCTCACATTTCACAACTTCGTGTATGCTGTGTTTCAGATCAATGTGCTGCTGCAAGCCTACATCTCGCAACTGAAGCTGGAGGGATTTGCGCTGATGGCGGACATGGTCTACGTCACTCAGGTGCGTCAACGGGCGTAATAGGTTCATTTGGTTTGGTAATGGTCTTAGTTTCTTTTTTGTTCTGCAGGTTTTGGTTTGCTAACACATTTGTACTGGTGGAGGTGATAGGGTTGCTTACACAAGTATTGAACTTCTGATAAATTGCCTGTTTTGAACATTTGTTCCGATTGTGCTCCAGTCTGCAGGCCGTCTGATGCGTTGCATTTTTGAGATTGTTTTAAATCGAGGCTGGGCCCAGCTGACAGACAAGACCGTGAATCTCTGCAAAATGATTGACAAACGAATGTAAGAAACTGGCGTTAAGTCACATTCTGGACTTGTAATAAAAGAATCTTTAGTTAACTGCATAAAAGAAAACATGAAACTACTTGGCTGTTATCCACATTTCTCCAGTGGACACTCTTCAAACAAGGGTGTTCTTGCTAGGGAATGCAACATATTCCAACCACCCATTTTCAGCATTAACCTGTCTCTAACGTGTACAATGCTAAACAGAGCTGCCTATACTTTCTGGCTATTGGCATTTACTTCTTTGCGTTAGAATTTGGATATCTCGTATTTTGTATAACACAGAAAGTGAGCATTCAGTAAGTTATTTGGTTATTAATTAATTTATTTTTGAGGATATTGGCCACCATGTTTCCTTGTATCATCACTTTTTTTAAAAAAAATGTAGTTCCTTGGTTCTGTGATAAATGGGTTCTTGTTTCTTTGCTCTATCTGGCTTCTCCCAGTTAGTACTGAATGTAGTTATCAGGTGTCTATTCACCTGGATCTGCACTCCACATTATAACTGTTACGTAGTTGTGAGTATCTGCTGGTTTGAATTTGAATCCTGAATGAAGTGTTTGACCCAATTCTTGATCCTGTATCTGACTGTCCTCTTTTGCAATTGAAATTTAATCCACACTGTATCCTGGTGCTTATCAGTAATTTATGGTGTATGCTTGTGGAATCAACAACTGATGGCTTTGTACTTCTGGCAGGTGGCAGTCAATGTCGCCTTTACGACAGTTCAGGAAGCTGCCAGAGGAAGTCATCAAGAAAATAGAGAAGAAAAATTTCCCATTTGAGCGACTGTATGACTTGAATCATAATGAAATTGGTAAGAACTGTGAAATGCATTACAGCACAATATCTACACTGACAATGTGGGATTTTATCCTCCAAGCTGACTGCACGTTCACTGGTTGGAAACATGATTGGGTTTGTATGTTTGTTGGTGATGGGTGGTTCCTTTGTTAAGGGGAGGATGTGCTACCTGTCGGTTAGAATTGCAGAAGGACCAGGCTGAAGATTTTATACTTGTGGCCAGTACAATGTTACACAGGCCTTGATCTTGGGAGTTGTTGTAGTCGCTATTGGATGCTGTCTAAGGTTTGGCCACCAACTGATTACTTCCACTTTTTTTCCAAACAGGGGAGTTGATCCGAATGCCAAAGATGGGCAAGACAATCCACAAATACATTCACCAGTTCCCAAAACTAGAACTCTCAGTTCACATTCAGCCAATCACGCGCTCAACACTGAAAGTGGAACTCACCATCACACCTGACTTCCAGTGGGATGAAAAGGTACAGTCAGTTATAGTTTCTGATTGCAGAATAAAACCCAGTTGCAAATTCGGTTAGAACATAGAACAATTACAGCACAATTCAGGCCCTTCGGCCCACAAAGCTGTACCGAACATGTCCCTACCCTAGAAATTACTAGGCTTACCCATAGCCCTCTATTTTACTCAGCTCCATGTACCTATCTAACAGTCTCTTGAAAGACCCTAACATATCAGCCTCCACCACAATTTCCGGCAGCCCATTCCATGCACTCACCACTCTGAGTAAAAAACTTACCCCTGACATCTCCTCTATATCTACTCCCCAGCATCTTATACCTATGTCCTCTTGTGGCCATCAATTCAGCCCTGGGGAAAAGCCTCTGACTGTCTACCCTATCAATACCTCTCATCATCTTATACACCTCAATCAGGTCCCCCCTCATCCTCCGTCTCTCCAAGGAGAAAAGGCCAAGTTCCCTCAACCTGCTTTCATAAGGCATGCTCCGCATCCCAGGCAGCATCCTTGTAAATCTCCTCTGCACCCTCTCTATGGCTTCCACATTTTTCCTGCAGTGAGGCGACCAGAACTGAGCACAATACTCCAAGTGGGGTCTGACCAGGGACGTATATAGCTGCAACATTACCTCCCGGCTCCTAAATTCAATTCCCCGATTGATGAAGGACAATACACCATATGCCTTCTTAACCACAGAGTCAACCTGTGCAGCCACTTTGAGCGTCCTATGGACCTGGACCCCAAGATCCCTCTGATCCTCCATACTGCCAAGAGTCCTACCATTAATACTATATTCTGCCAACATATTTGACCTACCAAAATGAACCACTTCACACTTATCTGGGTTGAACTGCATCTGCCATTTCTCAGCCCAACTCTGCATCCTATCTATGTCCCTCTGTAACCTCTGACAGCCCTCCAAACTATCCACAAGACCCCCAACCTTCGTGTCATCCGCAAACTTACTAACCCACCCCTCCACTTCCTCATCCAGGTCATTTATAAAAATCACAAATAGTAAGGGTCCCAGTACAGATCCCTGAGGTACACCACTGGTCACTGACCTCCACTCAGAATACGACCCTTCAACAACCACTCTTTGCCTTCTGTGGGCCAGCCAGTTCTGGATCCACACTGCAATGTCCCCTTGGATCCCATGTTTCCTCACCTTTTCCATAAGGTTAATTGAATTTCTTTTCAGCTCAAGATGTCCGAGTGACTGTCTATGTCTAAGTGCTTACCTCAGGATTGTTAACTGTAATTTAATATTTTAAGGTTCCTATCTATCAAATGAAGGTAGAAAATCATGTGGTAGGATTGCTGCTCTTTGTCTGAAAGAATGAGCTGATAATTTTTGATGTGTCCTATCTCTCCACTGCTACAGATTCACGGATCCTCGGAGGCATTCTGGATCCTCGTTGAGGATGTGGACAGTGAAGTCATTCTTCACAATGAGTACTTCCTGCTGAAGGCAAAATATGCCCAGGATGAACATCTGGTCATGTTCTTTGTACCGGTCTTTGAGCCCCTCCCTCCACAGTACTTCATCAGAGTGGTGTCCGATCGCTGGCTCTGTAAGTAACTTGTATTTTAAACAGCAGCTGATGTGGGCAAAAATGCATGCTTCAGTACATGACCATCAACCATCAGCAGCAAGACCCAATTTACTTCTATCCTCGTAACCTGATTAATGTAGATTAAAGTTAATTAACTAATTTCAGTAAGGCCAAATTTAATAACAATCCCCTTATGACTACGGGGAAGATGCCTGAAGTCATCCAAGAGTTGTAGAGTTGTTCGGCCCAGCTCATTCATGCCGACTGTGATGCCCATCTACGCTCATCCCATTTGCTTGCATTAGGCCTGTATCGCTCTACTTTCCTATTCAAAGAACCTGTCCAAATGCCTTTCAATCATTGTAATTGCACCCTCGTCTACCACGTCCTCTGGCAGCTCATTACATATACCCACCATCCTCTGTGTGGAAGCACTTGCCCCTTGGATCTCCTTTTAAGTTTCTCCCCTCTGACCTTAAACCTGTGCCCTCCTCCATCCTAGGAAAAAGGTTCTGACTATCTACCCTATCTATGCCCTCATAATTTTATAAACCTCCAAAACGTCACCCCTCAGTTTCCTGCACTCCAGTGAGAATAAAACCAGCCTATCCAATCTCTTCTTATAAGTAAAGCCCTCCATTCCAGGCAGCATCCTGGTGAATCTCTTCTGCACTCTCTCTCTTGTGACCACATCCTTCCTGTAGTGTGGTGACCAGAACTGTACTGAATACTGACCAATGTTTAGTACAGCTGCAACATGACGTCCAAACTTTTATACTCAATGCCTCGGCCTGTGAAGGCAAGCATGCCAAATGCTGCCTTCACTACCCTATCCACCTGTGTCACCATGGAGCTATGAACTTGCACTTCAAGGTTCCACTGTGCATCCAACTCTCCTGAGGTCCCTGCCATTTATTGTATATGTCCTGTTAGTATTGATGTCCCAAAGTGAATAACCTCATACTAGTCTGGATGAAATTCATCTGCTGCTGCTCCACCCGACTGACCTGTGGCCCTCTGTATTCTTTTACAACCTCTTTCACTATCTCCAATTCCATCTATTTTTGTGTTGCCTGCAAACTTATTAATCAATCCACCTATATTTTCATCCAGGTCATTTGACAAACAGCAAGAGCCTCAGCACAGATCCCTGCAGTACAGACTTCCAGGCAGAAAAACACCCCTTGACCTCTACCCTCTGCCTCCTATCACCAAGCCAATTTTGTGTCCAGTTTGCCAACATTCCTTGGATACCATGTGCCCTAACCTTCTGGACCAGCCTACAATGCTGGACTTACCAAAAGCCTTGCTAAAGTCCATGATGTTTTCCGCAGTTTTCTTTTAATGATCTTTGTTCTTATTGGTTTATTATTGTCACATGTACCAAGGTAGTGAGAAACTTTGTTTTGCATGCCACCCATACAGATCATTTCATCACATCAGTGCGCTGAGATAGCACAAGGGAAAACAATAACAGAATGCAAAAGAAAAGAACGTTATTAGTAATTCTTGGAGCCAAAGAATTTAGGTTTAAAAGAGTAGAACAATTATAATATAATATAGTAATGGATGGATCTGGAGAGAGCAGCTTGCAACGAGTCATCACGGTTTTGCCAATCCTGTTGAAAGAGAATCCTGTTATTTCCCTTGCAGCCTGTGAGACTCAACTTCCAGTTTCATTCCGACATCTGATTCTTCCAGAGAAGTATCCTCCTCCCACAGAGCTCCTGGACCTGCAGCCATTGCCCGTGTCAGCACTGCGGAACAGTGCCTTTGAACACCTCTATCAGGATAAGTTCCCCTTCTTCAACCCAATCCAAACTCAAGGTACTGTCTCTATCATCCAGCACTTTCACTTCTCTCAGTGGGTTTTGTGTGAACTTATTTTCTTGGCAGCGATTACAAATTTATTTTTAAGAACATGTAGAAGTGGATGTAGACACATTATTGATTGAGCAGATGACATTTAATAGTGAAATGGGAAGTGATCATTTTGAGAATGACCAAGAAGAGAACAGAAAGGTTGTGTGTGTCGTGAGGGGAAAAGGCTGAATTGTCACTTTTATTAGAAGATGGTGACTGAAATGCTGCATGAGTCCCAAATAATTGATTCCTTGCATCAGGAAGGTGTCCTGCAGAGTTCTACTGTTCTTGAATGTTAAAATAGCTCCGGTAGAGCTCTTGCTGCTCAGGCAGGCAGTAACCTTACAGCATGAGGTAGTTAAATTTAATGAATTTCCCTATTCTGTGAAAGATCACATTTTATTCTGAGCTTTTTTAAAATGTTCTTTCACGGGATTCATTGGCAAAGTCACCACTTATTCTCCATCCCCAATTGTAACTAAATGAGTGGTTTTCAAGGCCATTTCTTTTCAAAGGTTGCTAAACCCGCCTACTGCACATTTCAGCCAGACAAATAAGCACGTCAGATTCCCCTCCCTGAGGATGCAGGAACCAATTGTCCTTATATACAATAATCTGATAGTGTCATGGTCACCATTGCTGATACAAGCTTTTTATTCTAGATTTCTTTCTTTTATTTAATTAACTGAATTCAAATTGTCCAGCTGCCAAGGTAGGATATGAGCCCATTTGCTCTGGTCATTAGTCCATGCCTTTGGATTATTAACCAACTAACAAAACATTGTTAATGTACTTCAAACATAACTGCAACTCAATCAGTGAGACTGTACTTTTCACCAAGAGTAATGTCTCCTTCCGGGATCCTGGTTTTCATTTTGTTTATCCGGTACCCCAGTGAACTTCCATTTGACCAGTCAGATAGGTAAATCCCCAAACTCTCATTACCACTTCATCTTTACTCTGTTTATCATGGGAGAATTTCTGCAGTAGCTTCAAGGTAAAGTTTCCTGATTTTTGGAATAGCTGATAGTCCTAATGATAGAAGCTGAGGGTGGTGAATGTGAATCTGCCCTCTCTTGCTGCATGTCCTCCGTGGGTGAGAGGTAGTGTTTAACTGATGACTCCAGGTGATTTCTTTCGTGTTTGGTTCATTTTGATTGACAGCCTGTAGTCATGAAATCAGTTGTAAAATAATTCTTTGTCTACTTCCAGTCTTCAATGCAGTTTATAACAGTGACGACAATGTGTTTGTTGGGGCCCCCACGGGCAGTGGGAAGACGATTTGTGCGGAGTTTGCTATCCTGCGAATGCTTTTGCAGAACTCTGAAGGGCGCTGTGTGTACATTACTCCGATGGAGGCTCTTGCTGAGCAGGTAAAATCATGAGCTACAGATGAAGGGAATATAAACAGGTCATGGAAATCAACAAAAAAGTGTTGCTTTGATCTGTTGCTAAAATGCTGTTTTGACCTGTTCTTGGAAACAGATCCCTTTACAATTTGGAGGATATATTTCAATAGTTTTTCCATTAAGTACCCAAACTAAACAGACCACGGCACCCCTAATTTTATACTACCTTAACTCAACCAGGGCAGAAACTAGTTTGCTGCAGTTCAACTCAGTGGTCCAGGGTCAGAATGTGGCAGAGGTGCTGAGTTATTAGCACTGGTTTCAGCACCTCTTTGTGCAGTGTGCCAGCGGCCCAAGTCGTTCCCAGTGGACAAACGTCTTCCTGTCCCTCAAATGTAGCTGACGGAGGGGAGTTGATGCCTTCTGGAGAGGAAGGGACAATTTATTTCCAGATTAAATTTAGACCGTTACATTTGTGTGTTAAGTACACAAGTTTAGAGCTGACAATACCTGTTAATCATCAATTGAATCCCTGGTCCTGGTAAACGGAGGGTCAGTGAGTTTAGTCTCTATTTGGTCAATGTAGAAAGACTGTGAATAAGGAGGTATGCTCAGTGAAGTCGGGGAATATGTTGGTGAGTAAGTACAGTTCCAACAATGCCATCTTCCTCACTGCTCTGCCTGCCATTTGGATGATGCCTGTGTATCGTGGTCTTGGGTATTTATTGTTCTTGATCAGGCTATTGTTCAGAATGGATTGGATATTGCAGCCCTTGTTCCTATGGAAGCTCATGTCACTAGCTGTGAAGGCTGAGTTACAAGCTGCCTTTGTTGATAACTCTGTATCACATTCCTATGCTAACCAGGCTTAACCAGATATTGATTGAGATTAATAGTGGATGTGATGCCATGATGCTCGTAGTGTTGAATAGTCGGATTGCTGGAGTATTATATCCAGTTCTGGGTGAGGCTCTTTAGGAAAGATGTAATGGCTTTAAAAGGGGTCCAAAAAGATTTACTGAAATGATTCCAGGGATAGGTACATTTTGGAACAGAGGAGGATGCGATGGGATTTGTTTTGAATCATGAAGGTATGGAGAAGGATCAAGAACATGGGAACAAAGAATGAAGATGTATGGCAAAAGCACCAGTAGTAACACGAGGAGAAGTGTCCAGAACACTGCCGGGGAGGAGTGGAGGCAGATTCAGTTGTAGCATTCAAAGGGAGCTGGATGAATATCAGGGCAGTGGGGTAAAGTGGGACTAGGTGGATTGTTCTTGCAAGTGGCTGTCTTCTGTACTGTAACCAGACAATGATTTTGCCTCCTTAGGTTTATGCAGACTGGTATGAGAAGTTCCAACAAAAACTGGGCAAGAAAGTCGTCTTGCTAACTGGGGAGACGAGCACTGATCTCAAACTGCTAGGCAAAGGAAATATCATCATCAGCACCCCAGAGAAATGGGACATCCTTTCCAGACGATGGAAGCAGAGGAAAAATGTCCAGAACGTAAACCTCTTTGTTGTGGATGAAGTTCACCTGATTGGTGGAGAGAATGGGGTAAGGTAACGGGACAGAAAGCAAAAACTGCAGATGATGGAAATCTGAAACAAAAGCAAAATATGCTGTCGACACTCAGTCAGTCAGTCAGCAGCTGTGAAGAGGAACAGTTGGTTATCAGTTGGTTGACCTTTCCTCAGAACTAGGGAGATGGTCACACAGCACAGAAAGCAGCCCTATGGCCCCCCCCCAAGTCCATACCTTTACACTGATCCCATTTTCCTGTCCCCCACCCTCCCATCAACTCCCCTCACCTACACACTTGGGACAGTTTAGTGTGGCTAATTAGCCAACCAACCAGCATTTAGTTGGGACGTGGAAGGAATCCGGAGTGCCTGGGGAAACCCATGCAGTTACAGGGGAATGTGCAGACTGCAGACAGGTAGTCAGGCCACTGGGTCAGTGAGGCCGGGGCTCTTCTAGTTGTACCTCTGTGCCACCCCAACGTCAGGAGTTAAAATCAAAGATGTTATAATTTGGAGAGAGGGTTCAGAGGTGGGGAGGGTGTTGATGGTAGAGGGAGGAAGACCAAGAGAAGCTGCAATGACACAAACGGCGGTGGTGCCAACAGAGAGCGGGTGGTGAAGGCTTGTTACTCGCAGCCAGCCTGTTAGTAGAAGGAGATCAAGGACGGGATTGAGAGGAAAAAAATGAATGCTGCAACTATGAGGTACCAAACCCTGCAGGTGCTGGAAACTGGAAGCAAAGGAGAATACTGAAGATACCCAGCAGGTCAGGCAGCGTGTGTGGAGAGAGAAAAATGGAGTTAATGTGATTGTTTCACCAGCTGCTGAAAAGTAGGCAATGTGCCCCCTATTACTTCCTATTTTACTTAACAAATTGATCAAAAATGTGCAGGATTGCTGTTTATTAGCATTAATTATGTGCTATTAATTGACAGGCTGGAAGCACAGTCGGGATACACAACTTAAGTTGACAATTGAATAAAATAGTACGCTCTCCCTGTGGGTTCTGATTCCTCTCAGTGAACCTGTGACTGATATCTTTATTCATTTTCTCCATTTTCAGCCTGTTCTGGAAGTTATCTGTTCCCGAATGCGATATATCTCGTCTCAAATTGAGCGGCCAATTAGGATCGTGGCTTTAAGTTCATCATTGTCAAATGCGAAAGACGTGGCGCATTGGCTTGGCTGCAGCACCACAGCGACTTTCAACTTCCATCCCAACGTGCGTCCGGTCCCCCTGGAGCTGCATATACAGGTACGATGGTGCAGGCACCAGAACCACAACCAGACTTATTACCAGGCTCCAAAGTTGCCTGAAGCTCTAGTCACAATTTTGAAGACATTTAGCCAAAACTTATTTAGTTCCAACACAAGGAATTAGAAAAAAATTCCCAATATCAGAGCAGTCTGCTCCTTCTGAGAAACTTGCCACAGATGTGGGAACTGTGCTCCTTTGGGGTATTCTCTTCACTGCGACACTTGAAGGGGTATCATCTTTGTAGATTCTGAGTAACTGAAGGTATCATCTTTGTAGATTCTGAGTAACTGAACTGTATCGACCTGGTTCTATCCCCAGGTTAGTGCTGAATGAGCTCAGTTGGTGAAGCGTTGTGGGGGTTAGGGTTGCACTAGTTGTTCTCCATATTCCTGATAAGGAACCAAACATTCAATGCTTGATAGCTATCCAGGAATCCCTGCTGGAAAGTGCATATACTAGAGAAAGTAAGGGGAGGGTTTTATTTGGTTCAATGTTGTGATATTGTTGGCTTGCAATAAAGAATGGGGACTTGATCACGGTACAGCTGAGTGTGCATGCGGGACCTGTGCCCCATTAAGAGGCAGCCTCTGCAGGAGAAAAAAATTAGGGCTTGACTGAGGTGCAGGTGGAGGAAACGTTTGACGTTTTAAACCTTTTACTTTGCAGGGCTTCAATGTCAGCCACACTCAGACACGACTGCTGTCCATGTCCAAACCTGTCTACCATGCCATCATGAAGCACTCGCCCAAGAAACCAGTCATTGTCTTTGTCCCCTCCCGCAAGCAGACCAGGCTGACGGCCATCGACATCCTTACGTTCTGCGCCGCTGACATCCAGCCACAGAGGCAAGTTGTGGTAACTTTATGAAAATGTTCTTTCTTGGAATGCCGCCATAGCTTTGAAATGGAGTCATTTTTTCATTGTGGGAGGGTGAGTACTGGAGTAACGATGTCTTACTGCAATTATAAAATTACCTTGGAGTGTTGTGTACAGATTTGGCCCTGAACCTGAAGAAAGGATACACTTGTCATAGTGGGAGTGTGGCAGAGATTAACAGGACTCGATCAGGGATGGCAGGTTTTCTGTGTGAAGGAGGTGTTGAATACCTCCTTGTATTGAATAGATAAGACGTGTTCTCTGGAATTTAGAAGAATGAGAGGTAGTATCATTGAAACTTTAGGGCTTGGGAGGGTGGATAGAAGGGGGGATGTTTCCCTTAGCTGAGGAGTCTAGAACCTTTGGTCTCAGAATAAGAAGTAGGATGAAGAGATTTTCTTCACATACAGTCTGATGAATCTTCAGAATTCTCTACCCTGCAGAGCTGTGGAGACTACATCATTGAGTATCATTCAACACAGAGATAGATTTCTGGCTGTTTGGGGAACTGAGAGATGTGGAGGCAGGATATGAACATCAGAATCAGATTTATTCTCACTGACTTAAATGGTCACTAGCGATGACCTTGATGAATAATGGAGAAGGCTCAAAGGGCTCCTCCTGTTTCTTATGTTCAACTGTTTGTACTCTGGGTATACTGCTGTGATGTCTCATTTTGTTCATGAATTTCGATCTTCAGCCAGGCAAGGTTTAACCTTCTCAATATCTAGTTCAGTGTTTGGGAGAGGAAGTCCACCTTCCTGATGAATGTGCTGGGTGTCACGAGCCTTGTTGCTGTCTTCCCCGGCCTCAGGTTTCTGCACTGTACAGAAAAAGATTTGATTCCATACCTTGAAAAGCTGAATGACAACACTCTAAAGGAGACACTTGCCAATGGAGTCGGTTATCTACACGAGGGACTCAACCTGACTGAACGTAGGATTGTGGAACAGCTCTTCCGTTCCGGTAGGATCCAGAGCTAACAATGGGTCCAAAACGTGGTTCTGTTTGGTGCTAACAACAAATGCTTTTAGCAGTGCAATGAATCCATCCCAAATGGATAATAAGCCCCAGTGCCCCCTCCTCACCTCCACTTGCGCCTCATCCCTCCTCATCCCCTCTGCCTGGTCCTGATGTAGGTGGAGCCCAAAAATGTCAACACACCTTTTGCCCTCCATGGATACTGCTTGACCCACTGAGTTCTTCCAACATTATGTTTTTTGTTCCATTTTGCACAGTTTTGGATTCATTTAGCCAGCTCGCTTTAACCTTCTGGGACCAGTCTCCCATGTGGGTCCTTGTCTAATGCCTAACAGAAGTCCTCTCCATCTGCCTCTGCCAACTCTCTCTTGGTCCATCTCCTGCTCTTTTTCTCTCTTTCCCACCTCCACACTCACTCTCTCCATAATTATATTTACATTATTTTACACAAAAGGTACATTCATACGTTATAAAGGTAAATGCTACATGTGTCTTTAGAAGTACCCAACTGTGTGAAGCTGATAAATGCCCTCATTCTTCTCATTGTTGCAGGTGCGGTGCAGGTGGTGGTGGCATCTCGCAGTCTGTGTTGGGGAATGAACATCTCCTCCCACCTTGTCACCATCATGGATACCCAGTACTATAATGGGAAAATCCATGCGTGAGTATTTTAATTTTGTGTACTTGCTTGTTATCTCTGTAATTTCCAAAGTTTAAGGAAATGGTGTGTAGCACTTTTGAGAACGCTGTTTCAGCACATTACACTGCATCATCAGAAGTGACCTAAATTGACTCTTTTGCTGCTCCAGAAGTCCCTTCTTTTTTACTTATTTTTTATAGTTTGAAACTGTCTCTAGCGGCTGTGGAATTTGAGCACAGGAACTAGCCATGCTGACGATCACACTCGTCACATTAATCCCATTTACCAGCACCTCTAATCCTCAGTGATTCAAGTGTTCATCAAAATACCTTTTTAAGTGTTGTGAGACTCTCTGCCTCCCACCACCCACTCCACCATCAGGCAGTGAATCCCAGATTTCAGCCACTTTCTAGGTTTAGAAACAAGTCTTCCTCGTATCTGCTCAAAACGCACTTTAATGCTCACTTTAGTTTCCTACTGTCTAGCTAGACCTGTCATGATTTTCAAGTTCCCCCCTCCAAGGGAAGCAAACACAGCCCATTCTATTCTTTTGTCCTGCTTAATGCACTTTGTCTCATCAACAACATTTGAGAGATTCTTTTTCCTGTTGTTCATAACTATTGTAAGTAGCAGAAGGCTCTAAGAATAAGTACCAGTGGAACACCAACACTGTTCATTGTGTCAGTGGGACTAGCGGAGTAAAGTTTCAGCACAGACTGTTTTCTGGTCTGTTTTCTGTGCCGTAGTTTTCTATGGTTCTATGATTGAACGCAGAACAGTACAGCACAGGAGCAGGCCCTTCAGCCCACCAAATCTGCCCTGACCATGATGCCAATCTAATTAATCCCATCTCCCTGCACATGATCCACTTCCTCCATTCCCTGCCTGTTCATGTGTCTGTCTAAATGCCTCCCAAGTATTGGTATTGTATCTGCCTCCACCACCTCCCCTGGCAGTGCGTTCCAGGCACCCACCACCCTGTGTGGGGAAAAGACTTGTCTAACATATCCTTTAAACATTGGTTTGTGTTGCTCAGTTATTCCTAATGCATCCGGACAATTTATCTTTATTGCTTTAGCTTCCCTACTTTGTCTTTGGAAATCCAAGTGCACTTTATTTTATTAAGCCACTATCTTAATTGGCCCCTTGAGGAATTCCAGTTGGTTTGTATAGTATATCCCCAATTCACAGCAGGTGTGTTGTGTGAAGCAGATTGCCTTTCTTCACGAATATGACTTATAATCTCTAGTGCACACATGTAAGTCAACTCCATGCTCAGTAAATATTCAGAGTTCTGTATACTTGGGTGCCAATTGACTTGTACTTTCATTACTTTAGGTATGTGGATTACCCCATTTATGATGTTCTGCAGATGGTAGGACGTGCTAACCGTCCCTTACAGGACGACGAGGGACGTTGTGTCATAATGTGTCAAGGGTCAAAAAAGGTGAGCACAATAGGTTCCTAATAATGTGCACCTTTGTTGTTGTTCTGAATGAGCACTCGAGTTTTGACGTATGTCTACATAGTTACCGAAGCTTGGATTCCTCCTTTTTTCCAGGATTTCTTCAAGAAGTTCCTGTATGAGCCACTGCCAGTTGAGTCCCATCTTGACCACTGCCTACATGACCATTTCAATGCTGAGATTGTCACCAAAACCATAGAAAACAAGCAGGATGCTGTGGATTACCTGACTTGGACCTTCCTTTACCGGAGGATGACCCAGAATCCAAATTACTACAATTTGCAGGGTGCGTTATATGGATTATTCACTTAAAGAGGGCTTTGGATGACTTATTCAGCAAAATTGTCTCACTGGCACTTGCAGCTTTTGGTCAGATGATTTCATGTTTAAATTCCACTCCATCATCTAAGCTGACACTCCAGTGGAGTACTGAGGGAGTGCTGCATTGTCAGGGGTGCCATCTTCCAGATGAGCTGTT
The DNA here is from genome assembly GCF_009764475.1 of Pristis pectinata. NCBI lineage: Eukaryota > Metazoa > Chordata > Chondrichthyes > Rhinopristiformes > Pristidae > Pristis > Pristis pectinata. The sequence goes on along the minus strand of NC_067433.1, from coordinate 20,130,299 downwards.
AAAGTACAGTTCTTTCTGACCTCCTGGGTTGTTGTGAAAGATCCAATGCTAACGGTGGTGTTCCTTCTGGTATTCTGTTCCTCAGACAACAACAACAAGCTTGATCTGGTCATTTGACTCATTACTGTTTGTGGAAGCTTGAACAATGTAGCCGCTACGTTTACTGCATTGTAGCTGTGACTGCACTTAAAGTAGGTCGCTGACTTTGGTGATGCAGAATATCTGAGAGTTGTGAAGGGTTAATATTAGTGTGGGTTCTTTCTTCCTCCTTTACCTGTTCTCAGTTATTCTGCCATTATTTACTCTACAAATACAAATTGAAAAATGCTTGTGCAGCACCAGCTGGAAACTGAGATTGTAATTGTGCTTCATTTGTACCACACAGATCAACTAATACCAGTGAGTATCTTAAATAGGAGAAGGAAAATGAGCAGAATTCTGCTGTGCATTGTGCCACTGTTCAGCGTGCATATATGCTGAAGTCAGTCCCGCAGCAGGGAAGTGAGAGTTCTGGTGCCTGTGGTTCCATCATTGCAAACTCTAAGTCAGTCACTGGAAACATAAGGGGCAGTATAAATTCACCTGATGAATACCTGATATTATGCTGTGGAATTGATTTTCTGGTGGTCAGAGTGAGTTTGTCGGAATGTGATAATTCCCACAAAGTTCTCTAGAAGATTCCAGGCCGGCAGTAATATGTGCTGATTTTTGCATTGCAGGTGTGTCCCACAGACACCTTTCAGATCATCTCTCCCAGTTGGTGGAAAACACTCTTAATGACCTGGAGCAGTCCAAGTGCATCAGCATAGAGGATGAGATGGATGTGGCTCCATTGAATTTGGGAATGATCGCAGCTTATTATTACATCAATTACACCACCATTGGTAAGCACTGGAATATCAGATTCATTGTGGGTTCCATTGTAAAAGTAGTTTCCAAACACCAGTGCTGTAGGTTGATCCTCCAGTATATCTCTGACCCACTGAAGGTGGTGGCCTTCTCCCCTGTGCCTGGGCCGATGCTGTCAGTCATGCTGCAGCATGAAACTGGAAACTGACTTTCTTTTTGTGCGTGTGCTTTGATTTGTAGAGCTGTTCAGTATGTCTCTAAATGCCAAAACAAAGATTCGAGGCCTCATTGAAATCATCTCCAATGCGGCAGAGTATGAAAACATCCCCATCAGGCACCATGAGGACAATCTGCTGCGACAGGTCAGTGGCAAGTCAGGAACATTAGAGGCTGCTGGGTGTAGACTGAGGAGGGTCACAGTGACGGGGGTGTTGCTTGTAGACTGAGGAGAGGAGGGTCACAGTGACATGGATGGTGGGTGTTGGCGGAGGAGGGTCACAGTGACGTGGATGTTGCTTGTAGACTGAGGAGAGGAAGGTCACAGTGACGTGGATGGTGGGTGTTGGCGGAGGAGGGTCACAGTGACGTGGGTGTTGGGTGTTGACGGAGGGTCACAGTGACCTGGGTGTTGGGTGTTGACGGAGGGTCGCAGTGACATGGGTGTTGGGTGTTGGCGGAGGAGGGTCGCAGTGACTTGGGTGTTGGCGGAGGAGGGTCACAGTGGCGTGGGTGTTGGGTGTTGGGGGAGGAGGGTCACAGTGACGTGGGTGTTGGGTGTTGGGGGAGGAGGGTCACAGTGACGTGGGTGTTGGGTGTAGACTGGGGAGGGTCACAGTGACGTGGGTGTTGGGTGTAGACTGGGGAGGGTCACAGTGACGTGGGTGTTGACGGGGGAGGGTCACAGTGACGTGGAGGATGAATGGATGCATTTACTGTTTTGTGTTCCTCACAAGGTGTCCTTATTCCTTGTTCCTTTTCACAGCTGTACCAGAAGGTTCCTCACAAACTGAACAACCCAAAATTCAACGACCCACATGTGAAGACAAACCTCCTTCTGCAGGCACACCTTTCGCGCATGCAGCTGAGTGCTGAACTACAGTCTGACACAGAGGAGATACTCAGCAAGGTGAGGAGCAATGCTTAAGCTTAAGTCTAGTGTAGTAAGATGTTTCTTAACTTAGGATGTGGTTGGTGAGACTCAAATCTTTCTTAAATGTGCTGACCTGCACTATTATTTCCCCCCAGGCGATCCGTTTAATCCAAGCTTGTGTGGATGTGCTGTCCAGCAACGGCTGGCTTAGTCCAGCTCTGGCTGCAATGGAACTGGCCCAGATGGTAACCCAGGCCATGTGGTCTAAGGACTCGTACTTGAAGCAGCTTCCACACTTCACATCAGAACATGTCAAACGCTGTACAGACAGGGTAAGGTCATGGCTGGGTACCAAATACTCTAACCTAGAGTTGTATTGGCAGGGGGTGAGGGAGAGGTCACATCTGCCCACATGGTAGCTGGACCTACAGTTATAACGATACAGTGACCATACAACTAAACACTCAGGACTGTAGCAATGGATTTTGGACTACTTTACTTTTCCTCTACCTTATCCAGTGCCATGCAGTGAGATCTTGTATTGACTTGAGACCAAGGGAGAGAAGTTAAGGTATACTTTGAGAGAGATGAACAATCCTAGAAATCTAATGTATATTGTGTAAACTCCACTAAGGCTTTGCAGCTGTGAATATGAACATTTTCATGGTCTGCCTTTATGCTTTGCTTTGAGAACTGATGTTGGCTGTAACTGAAGGTCTGTGTTTGTTGAGTGATGTGCAGTGATTTTCCTGCAGGGGACCGACAGTATCTTCGATATCATGGAAATGGAGGACGATGAGCGCAACATGCTACTTCAGCTCACTGACGCGCAGATGATGGACGTCGCCCGATTCTGTAACCGCTATCCCAACATTGAGCTCTCCTATGAGGTGATCGAGAAAGAAAACATCAAAAGGTGAGAGTGATTTACTGAAAGAGATGTCAGAAGGCATCGATTGGCCAAGGGAACAGCAGAGATCTTGATTGGTTAAGTGAGTGAGAGTGAGCAAAAGGAAGTGTCATAGAACTGTGCAGAACAGCAACGCGCCCTTCAGCCCAACGGTCCTTGATGCCTATCTGCACTAATCCCATTTGCCTGCATTAACCTGTATCCCTCTACTTTCCTATTCAAGTACCTGTCCAGGTGCGTTTTAAACATTGTATTTGTTTCTGCTCTGCCTCTTCCTCCAGTCCCTCGCTCCAGATAACCACCTTCCTCTGTGGAAAAACTTACCCCTCAGATCGCCTTCACATTTCTCCCCTCTCACCTGAAACCTGTCCCCTTCAGTTGTAGACTTCCCTACCTTGAGAAAAAGGCTCTGAACATCTACCCTATCTATGCCCCTCATAATCTTATAAAACTCTATAAGGTCACCCTTCAGTCTCCAACACTCCGGTGAGAACAAATCCCGCTTATCCATCCTCTCCTTGTGACGAAAGCCTTCCATCCCAGGCATCCTGGTGAATCCTCCTCCTCTCTTGAAAATGGCAACAAAAGGTAGATGGGGCAAACTATGAACTTGTACCTCAAGGTCTCTGTATCAACACTGCTAAGATCCCTGCCATTTACTGTACATGTCCTGCCAGCATTTGACATCCCAAAAAAACATCAGTCCACACTTGTGTGGATCAAGTTCCATCTGCTGCCAGTCCGCCCAACTTGCCAGCTGATCTATGTCCCTCTGTATCCTGAGACAAACTTCTTCACTATCTTTGACTCCACTGATCTTCATGCTGGCAGCGAACTTACTAATCAGACCACCTACAATCTCATCCAGGTCATTTCTGTATGTGATTAACTGCAATGGTCCCAGCACCAATCTCAAGGCTACATCATTAGTCACAGACTTCCAGTCAGTAGAGTAACCTTCCACCACTATCCCCTGCCTCCTGTCGCCAGGCCAGTTTGGAATCCAGTTTGCCAAAGTGTGCTTTAACCTTCTCGACCTGCCTACCATACGCGATCTCATCAAAAGCTTTGGTAGTCTCCGTAAATCCCGTCTACTGGAGGAATGAAAACCAGATTATATAAATGGAGGGACTGCAGAAAGCTGCTACACAGGGATTTGGAGATCCTTGAACATAAAACACAAAGCTGGCATATAGGTTCACTGGGTAATTGGGAGGTTCATGGACTGCTTTCTGGTATTTCAAGGAGTACGAAAAAGATGAAGTATTTTTATTAAGTGAAAATCAAGAAAATGGCTGATGCTAGAAATCTCAAATAACAGAAAATGCTGGAAATACTCAGCAAGTCAGGCCGTACCTGTGGGAAGAGAAACAGTCAACGTTTCAGGTGGAGGGTCTCTGATCTGAAACATTGACAACTGAACAGGGCACTGGTGGGATCACATCTAGAGCACTGCGAACAGGTTGGGTACCTTTATAAAGGAAAGGTGTATTATCATTGGAGGCAGTTTAGAGAACGTTCACTAGGGTGATACTGTGTATGTAGGAATTGTCTTATGAGGAAAGGTCAAACATGTTGGATCCATTCTCATTGGAATTTAAAAGAATGGGAAGTGATCTTATTGAAAAGTTTGGGATTCTTGGCAGGCTTAACGGGGTGAATGGTGGGAGGATGTTCCCCTCGTGAGATTTTGTTGCCACAGAAAGCTGTGGAGACTGAATCCTTGGAATATCTTCAAAGCCGCGATAAATAGATTTTTAATGATTATGGAAATGGCGGGTTATGGGGAGAGTGTGGGAAAGTGGAGTTCATAAAATTTGGGTAAGCCATGATCATGATGAATGGTCGAGCAAACTCGACGGGGCCAAATGGCCAGTTGCTGTGACCTGTGAACAAAGCCCTCATTAAACGGGCTCTTCAATTGACTTAACATTATGAATGATGTGACGTGCTGAACAATGGTTTTTAGGGGCTGAAAATGATCGCGTTCTGAAATATCACTTTATGCAGATATTGAGGCATCAGCTTGCATTGCCAGTGCAGCACTAATCACAATCCCTCCTTGGTGAACGGAGCAGTGGTCTTTACTGACTACTTCAGTAGCTCAAAGGTAAATGAAAACTGACTCAACCAAGCAGGCAATGAAGGACCCACATTTTGACTGAATGGGGGAAAACAAGAATCCAAGAGTACTCCAACTGACATTAAATCTGTTCAAATATATTTCAGTTTTTAAAGGCAACGGTTGCCAGTTACTCACGTAAACATAATGTGCATTTTTGTGCAGTGGTTCCTCGGTTGTGGTAATGGTGCAGCTGGAGCGTGAGGAAGAGGTGACTGGACCTGTCATTGCACCCCTATTCCCTCAAGTGAGTACATAAATCAGTAGGTGAATTTTTTCTAGGTGTCAGTATGTTTGATTTTACTTTCTATTTCTCTAAACTTTATTTAATCTCCTTCAGAAACGTGAGGAAGGATGGTGGGTGGTGGTTGGTGACCCTAAGACAAACAGCTTGATATCCATCAAGAGGCTGACCCTGCAACAGAAGGCTAAGGTTTGTCTCATCCTTTTGCTCGAGGGAGGGAGATGATTATTCATGAGTTATTAACAGTCATGCATGAGAGTGGCTTCCTGTGCTAAATAGGTAGTACGCAGCCTATGTATTTTTTACATTGACATTTGTAGACCAGATGGGAATTAGCAGACAAGGTGGGCTCCCACACTTGGTCCCTAATAACCAAGTGTAACAATTTACTTACTTGGGTAACAATTTACTTGGGTCCATCTCTGACACCTTGCTCCCCTTTCTGGATCTCTGTCTCCATCTCTGGAGACACATTAACCACCGACATCTTTTACAAACCCACTGATTCCCATGACTACACCTCTTCCCACCCTGTCACTTGTAAAGACGCCATCCCCTTCTCTCAGTTCCTCTGCCGCATCTGTTCCCACGATGAGCCTGTCCATTACAGGACATCTAAGACGTCCTTTTTCAGCAAATGGGGTTTCCCTTCCACCACCATCAATGCTGCCCTCACCTGCATCTCCTACATTTCCCGCACATCTGCCCTCACCCGATTTCTCCTCTTCCCCCACCCCCCCGACATAATAGACAGGGTTCCCCTTGTCCTCACCTACCACCCCACAAGCTTCCACATCCAATTCTCTGCAACTTCCTCCATCTCCAGCAGGATCCCACCACCAGGCACATCTTCCTCTTCACTTTCAGCGGGGATCGCACTCTCCGTGAGTCCCTTGTCCACTCATCCCACTCTGATAATGACCCTCCCGGCAGAGGGTGTCATTTATTGCATCCAGTGCAGCCTCCTCTACATCGGTGAAACCCAACACAGATTGGGTGACCGCTTCATTCGAGCACCTTCGCTCCATCTGCCACAAAAGCAAGGATCTCCCGGTACCACCCACTTCAATTCCACATCCCTCTCCCATACTGAGATGTCTGTGCAGGGCCTCCTCTACTGCCACGTTGATGCCAGACGCAGGTTGGAAAAACAACACCTCATATTCCGTCTTGGTAGTCTCCAACCTGACAGCCTCAACCTTGATTTCTCTTGCAGTAACCCCTCCTCCCCTTGCCTTGTCTTCCCTCATTCCTGTAGCCCCCTCACCCCTTCTCTTTACCCTTTCCCCACCCTCATCACCTGCCGATCTATTCCCTACCTCCTTCCCTTTATTCCATGGTCCACTCCCCTCTCCTACCAGATTCCTCCTCCTTCAACCCTTGGCCTCTTCTACCTATCACCTCTCAGCTTCTTACATCTTCCCGCTTTCACGTGGACTCGCCTATCACCTGCCAATGTGCCTCCTCCCCTCCCCAACCTTCTGGCTTCTGCCCTCTTCCTTTCCAGTCCTGATGAAGGGTCTCAACCCGAAACATCGACTGTTTATTCCTCTCCACAGGTGCTGCCTGACCTGCTGAGTTTCTCCAGCACTTTGTGTGTATTGCTCCAGATTCCAGCATCTACAAAATCTCTTGTGTCTCCCACACAAATCTCTTTATTTACTTTGTGACATTATAGTTGGGTACTGAATGAAAACAAACTTCAAATAGGGAAAATACATCATTCTTTCCTGTTGTATAGCCTATAGACGCTGGCAGGACTATAGGCTTACAAGCAAATGCACACACAATGAGGAGAAAATGACTTCAAGATAATGCATTAAAATGGTTAGCTCATGTGTAATGCTGCTCACCATCTAATATATCGTTCTAATTTTTTTCTCAGGTAAAACTAGATTTTCTTGCACCAGCTCCTAGTACCCAACACTACACACTGTATTTCATGAGTGATGCGTATATGGGCTGTGACCAGGAGTACAAATTCAACATTGATGTCAAAGAAGCAGATAGTGAAGGCGAGAGTGACTCTGACTAAATAGCTGAATTCAAGTTCCTTGGCTTTGTAAAAGGGGCTGTTGCTGTGCTTGGAGAACTTCCTACACATTGTCTGTAATTTCACTGTTTTAACTTGAGAGGATAAAGAAATTGAACTGCTTTTGTTGTGATTATATTTTCCAGTAAATGTGGACTGTTGGCTGCTTCCAGCAGTAGGTTTGAAAGTTTTAAGTTACTTATCACTGGCTTGTGGCACAGTTTATGAAGTGTATCTAAAGTTGACCAAGATTTAGCCAGTTTTTTTTATAAAAATCCCTTAATTTGTACATTTTTATGCTGATCCCTTTGGTCTAAGATTGAGCTGTGGTAGATCTTACCCTATATGTGACCATGGTTGCTCCAAATAAAATATGAAACACCCTTGTGTTCAATTTTTGACTTCTGTTCTCCACAGGTTTCAAACTCTGAAGTGATAGCTAGACAATTTTGCACTGCAGGCTTGGGGTGAGAAGTTTTATCCTTGATTCATTAGGGGCTCTAGACATACTGATTTATTGAAGACCATTCAATAAATCATGGCTGATTTTTTTTTGTCAGTGCTACTTTCCTACATGCCCTTGATACCCAAAAGTCAATTATAATCATTCATGAACATACCCTTATAACTGATCCTCTGCGCCTTTTGACACCGACCAAACATTAAGCATAACTTTGGCTGTATTTGATTGTGGACCATTCCAATAACCATAAGCCATCATGTACAAAAGGCACTGAAAAGAAATAAGCCATTAAACGCCTTTGAACCTGCTGCATCCATAAATTAGTATAAATCTCAACTGCATAATCCCTTAGCCAATACCTTGAGTACAAACTTACAGGATTTTCACTATCTTTTGCAAGAAAAAAAAACTGCATTTCTAAATGACCTAAATCTAATTTTAAGTTCTCACTGACACCCACTTTTTCAGCAAGTCCCATGTTATAATTCCTTAAACATTGAGGTTTAGGGGTTATTTCCAAAGGAATTTGATCACTTTATGCAATGATGTAGTGAATCTATATTGTAACCTTTAAGACCAAATTATTCAAGGTTTATTACATGCTATTTCATGAATGATTCATATATGGTCTATTATCAGGAGTACAAATTCAACATTGATACATGTCCTGTAACTTTGGATTTGATCTCCATCTAGAATTAAGCCAGGATCAAGGTTTTCATTTCCAGAAATGACATTTTTAATTCCAAAGCTCCAAGAATTCCACAGAGTTTGAGTTCCTTTTCACTCTTACCCATCAATAACTTAGTCTGGGGAGGAGCAGGTATTTTGGTAGAATACTGACTTACTAATCTTACTCATTGCCCAACCAAAGGCCGTCAGTAGTAAGTACTTTAACTGACATTAAATTGCATGTTATGTTGCACACTATAAGAAATGCAAATATGGAGTTAAGGAAAAATTACAAAACTAGTAGCATTGCTTGTAAACATCTCAACTGGAGCCAGTAGTATGAATGACTTTATTAAACTGTTTTCTTGGAATTCACTCATGATAATAAATGTCAGAACAAGATGGGCAATGGAGAATCAGTTTTATATCTAATGGAACATCAAGAAATAACTACATTTAATAGGACAGGGACAAGAATCAAATTTTGCAGGAATGATCTCATGTAGACCTAAAACCAACAGCAAGATAAATGAGTGCTGATTGTACTTTTTGGCAAATTATACTTAATGGCAACTTATGTTCTGTACAACATTTACTGGTAGATAGAACATCAAGTAGTAAGGTTTTTAGTGCAAATTTGAAAATGGTTACATGAAGTAGTCATAATGATTAATTTAAAAACTGGGCAGCTATTGCACACTGCAATGGTCAGGAACACAGAACAACTAATCTTCAAACTCATACTTCCAGATGCTAATGTCCCCGTCATCACTACACGATGCCAGAATTCCTGCCTGTTTTGGGTTCCATGCCACACAGTTGACGTCCTGAGTGTGCGCTTTTGGGATGTGTGCTGTGAGTGAAAATGTTGGCTGGTGTGGGTCTGAGCCAGGATCCTCCTCAAATATCCTGATCGCATCATCACCACAGGCAGTTGCTATAGCACCTGTTATGTGGCACCTGAAAAAAAGACAGCAAATGTTCATTTGCATTACATAATTGTCCTTTGTTTTTAAAAAGGTTACTTAATTTTGGGAAATAATCTAGGATAATTAAGACTTTTGGAAACCTTCCTGAAAGCCAGATTTGAAACGAGGTTACAGGAAATATTTAGCAAAAAATGAATAAGGGTGATGTTCACTGCTGCACTAAATCATCACATTGCTATGTCCTCTACTCATTAACAGATTAAAGCAGAGTAGTGTGTACTGATCATGTAGTAATTCTAAATGAGAAAGCTGGTTTTCTTGACAGGGGCCTAATAATTGACAACTTGAAACTTACCAGGAAATGTCATAGATGGTGCGTGTATGGAATCCAGACAGGGTGCAGACACATTTCCAGGACAGATCTGACCCACTGCAGACCACACCTGCATGTAGAGAAAAATCACTCAACACATATCCACTTGCAATGCACCCAGGCTGGTCCCACTATGCAAGGCATCTAACCTTTGTGGAACCCTGCTCTTAAAAGAGAAGTAACAGGAAAATATATTCTCGATTCTGACTGATCTGATTTGCTCAATACAAAACATGACACTCATTGTGCATTTCAGCATCAGCAATCTCTGCCTCAAATTAATCCCTCCAAGTAAATACTCAATTAGGATAATGTTTGCATAATTAAATATTTCAACAGTAATCTGCTCCTCATTCTCCTATCCATATCCAGTAAGGCCGATTTCCCCCAGATATTTGGTTTGTCTGTTGCTTTGAACAAAGTCAGCATGAACTGGTTGTGCTGAAGGGCCTGTATCTATGCTGTATTACTCTATAGTCATAAAATAAGAACTTGGTTGCAACCAGTTTAATTTCTTTACCTTGTTCATTACCAGGACTGTATGCTTTCCAAATTTTCACAGTTTTGTCATCACTGCAAGATACTAGATGGCCCCCTGTTTTATCAAAAGCAATGCTCCACACTGTGGACTCGTGACCTTCCAGGGTGTTGGTACAGACCCAGTCATCGTCCTCCTCCTTGTAAAGTTTAATGCTGTTATCGTAACTTCCAGAAGCCAGGAGCTGGTGTAGAGTTCAGAAATATGCATTAAACATCCAAAACAGATCAATTGTTATATTAGTCTGCTAATATTTCAACAGTAATCTGCTCCTCATTCTCCTTAACAGTGTTGATGTACAGAGGGATCTTGGGGGTCCAAGTCCATAGCTCACTGACAGTGGCTGCACAGGTTGATAGGGTGGTAAAGAAGGCACTGAGTTCAAGAGTCAGGAAGTTATGTTGCAGCTTTGTAAAACTCTGGTTAGGCCACATCTGGAGTACTGTATTCAATTCTGGTCACCCCAATATAGGAAGGATGTGGAAGCTTTGGAGAGGGTGCAGAAGAGATTTACCAGAATGCTGCCTCGATTAGAGGGTATGTGGTACAAGGAGAGGTTGGACAAACTTGGGTTGTTTTCTCCAGAGTGGTGGAGGCTGAGGAAGTTTATAAGATTATGAGGGGCACAGATAGAGTAGGCAGCCTGTATCTTTCTCCCCAGGGTCAAAATGTCTAATACTAGAAGGCATGCAGTTAAGTTGAGAGGGGATATGTTCAAAGGAGATGTGCAGGGTAAGTTTTTTTTTTGAAAACACAGAGTGGTGGGTGCCTGGAATGTGCTGCCAGGGGTGGTAGTGGAGGCAAATACGATAGAGGCTTTTAAGAGGCTATCAGAATGGAGGGATACGGACGTGTAGAAACTAGTAGATTATTAATTACTAGTTTAATTAGTTCAGCACAATAGTGTGGGCCGAAGGGCCTGTTGCTGTGCTGTTCTATGTCTCACAACGTACACTATCTGACCCTGGCTTGCCCACTGTATTACAATACAATCTCAATCATTGAGCCACAGTGTCTTGAAACAGGAAAGTCAGGCACAGTGGAATTTATTTCTTATTGGAAACTCTTACCTCTCCGCTTGGGTGCCAGATCACATGTTTGACATCTTGGCTATGAGCATTCAACACACTCACACATTCGTAATCATCATCCTCATCCACTACAACAAAAATAAGAAGTCCGTGTGTAAATGATACCCAGCCCTCATTTCACAAAACAGATCTGCAATTTATGAATGTCAAAAGCTCATAGCAGCCAGGCACATTACAAAACACGTGTATTTTGGTTTCTTAGTGATCCAACTTTGATGTTCTTCTTTAAGATGTTTCCTTTTTTTTAAAAAATATTCTAAATCATTGACGCCATGGATTACTGTACAACAATATAGATCTAAGAACAGGCCCGTCACCTGTTCCATCGATCAATCACATGACTCAATTCCATTTACTGGTCTTAAATCCATGTTCCTTGGATCATCGTCTCAAAACAAACACTTGATTGCAATGAAAAATTTCAAATGTCTGCAGCTTCCACAATTTTGGAAAGCAAGTTAAACATTTACACGTGAAGGTGATTCTAAATTTTAGTATGAATTCACCCGATTCCAATACAACCGATGCCCCATTATATTCCAGCCCGCTTATAATGAAGAATCACATTCCATCCGTTTTCCTCGACTACTTTTTGTACATAATTAGCCTATTTCTCCTAATATTCATGGATGCACAAATATCTGCGTTTCTCCAGGGATATTGGTTTTGCCAATTAGAAAATATTGAGGTGCTTTCTTGGACACACTCTTCCCCATGGCAAACGTATAAAACATTGGTTAGTCTGCAGTTCTGGTCACCACACTAAAGGAAAGATATGATTAAGCTGCAGAGAGGGAATGACCAGGATGTTGCTGGGACCGGACAGTTTGAGTTACAAGAGATTGTTTAAGTGCAAGGCATTGCATTTTGGTAAGTCAAACCATACAGTGAACAGTATAGTCCTGGGGACTGCTGTAGAACAGAGGGACCTAGGAGTACAAGTACATAGTTCCCTGAAAGTGGTGTTACAGGCAGACAGGGTGGTGAAGGCAGCTTTTGGCACGCTGGCCTTCATTAGTCAGGGCACCGAGTATAGAAGTTGGGATGTTATGTTGCAGTTGTACAAGGTGTCTTTTTCCCCAAGGTTGGGGAATGAAAAACCAGAGGGCATAGGTTCAAGGTGAGAGGGGAAAGATTTAATAGGCATCCAAGCAGCAACTTCTTCCACCCAGAGGGTGGTCAGTATGTGGAATGAGCTGCCAGTGGAAGTGGCTGAGGCACAGGTACAATAACGACATTTAAAAGATATTTGGACAGGTACATGGACAGGAAAGGTTTAGAGGGATATTGGTCAAATACAGGCAAATGGATGACCATAGGTGGGCATCCTGGTCGGCACGGATGAGTCGGGCCGTACAGCCCGTTTCCGTGCTGTATGACTATAGGGCTGGGACCGCTTTCCCTGGAGAATTGGAGGCTGAGGGGTGACCTATAGAGTTCTATAAAATCATGAGGGGCAGAGATAGGGTAGCTTGTAACAGTCTTCCCCCCGACCCCCGCCTGGTGGGGAGTCTGAAACTAGAGGGCATGGGTTTGTGAGAAGGGAAAGATTTAAAGAGGACCTGAGGGGCAACTTTTTCCACACAGAGAGTGCTGGGTGTGTGGAACAAGCTGCCAGAGGAAGTGGTAGAGGCAGTTACAATTGCAATGTTTATAAAACATTTGCACAGGTACATGGATAAGAAATATTTAGAGGGATATGGGCCAAACATAGGCAAGTGGGATTAGTTTACATAGGCATCTTGGTTGGCATGGAGGAGTTGGGCCAAAGGGATTGTTTCTATGCTGTAAAACTCTACGAATCATCTGCCACCCTTACTCATTCATGTAGTTTATTGATGTATCTTTGCAACTTTATTCCCATTTATACATCTTTACACTCTGTTCAACAAATTTCCTCAAGTTTTTTACTGACAGATCTTTAAATAGGCTCAATTTGCTAAATATTCTCTCACCTTCCCAAACCCAAACACTTTTATCTCGGCTGCACGTTGCCAGGAGGTTACCAGATGGAGCCCAGGCAACAGACTTCACTTCATTCTCATGCCCTTCCAAAGTTGTCAGACACTGTTAAGAACAAAACATTTGGACTAAGCATCTTATAATCAAACCACAAACAAGACTTAAGAAATTTTGCTGCTTTAAAGTAACTTTGCTACTTCAATATTATGCAAGGAATTTATTCAAGTCCGAAGGGATTCCAAGATAAAATTAATAAAAGAACCAAGTTTGCGTTACCTGTGATCGTCAACCCTGACATCTAAGTCCCAGGCTTGCTCTGGAAACACTTTAGATAACCATAACTTAGTTCCAGATAATCAACAATTCACTTGTTTACAATTCCAGTGACAAGTGGAACATAGACCAATTTGCAGTGGAATAATACATCTCTTCAATTGTTAGAACTCTACTATCTAAAATAATATCATACACCCAAAATTCTCCCTACAGACAAGTTTAGAAAGGTTCTTGAGGGGATGCGCGCGCAGGGGAACTAGAATTCCGCAGTTAGGCATTGTGCATTTAGTTAAAACCAATATGAAAATGCCACCCATCACTGTCATGCCCAATGTTACACTTGCATTACTGGAAAATTATTGGCAGTCAACACATTATTAAAATTTAGCACCAAAACTTGGATCCTCCTGGAATGGCTCCCTGGATCAACCCCATAAGAAAGCACTACAGAAAAAGATGCCAAAATATGCTCTGCCACACCTTGGGTTTTCTCTACTATTCACAAAGACCATGGCTGATCTGATCTTGGCTTCAAATTCACCGTCCTGCCTGTTCCACATAACTATCAATCCCCAGGTCCCAAAACCTATTCTGCTCAGCCTTAAATCAGGTTTGATTTAGCTTCCACAGCTCTCTGGAGTACAGGATCTTAAAGATTTATCACCTTCAGAGAAGGAATTACTGGTGCCCATCTTAAATAGACAGTCCCACTGAACATTTGGAATCGTTGGCAAAAAATCACTAACCAAAGGCTGAGAGACACAGCTTTTTGGTCAGCAGAGGTTACAGTGAACAGGCAGGATAACGCTGCGTGGTCAACTCTTGCTTCTATTCCTTAAATTCTTTACCCTATAACCAAACTCCCTGGTTCAGGTTTCCCAATCAAGGGAAATATTCTCTCAACCTCGCCAAGCCCAGGCAGAACCTCATGTTACATCTCCCATGTTTCCTCACCTCCAACGACTGCATGCGCCCAATCTACACAAACTTTCCTCCCAAAGAACCATCCCAACAAACTCAACCCCCCCCCCCCCCCCCCAATCAGGGGACCATAACTGAACGCAGTCCTCCCGGTACGTTCTCACTGGAGCCCCGGGCAGCTGCACCGAGACCCGTTATACCCCGTGAACAGCCACTCTGTCCCGTCCCCCGCCTGGGGTGAGGGGGGGGGGGGGCGGCTCAGGGGCCCCGAGCTCGGGGTGCGCTACCTCAAATCCCGCCTCCTTCTTCCTCCAGATGCAGGTCGTGGCATCGAAGCTGACCGAGGCCAGGTAGGTGCCGCAGGGCGACCAGGACACCTTGCGGACGGTGCGCTGGTGCCCGTCCTCCAGCAGACACTTGCACAGCCAGGCGGCCCCTGCAACACAGCGAGACACGAGTGAGCAAGGCGGCGGCCCCCGGAGCCCCGGCCCCCCTCGGCCCCGCACCGGCTCGCACCTTCTCTGGCCCAGATCCGCACGGCGCGGTCGCCCCCGCACGACGCCAACAGCGTCCCGGCCGGGTTCCAGGCCACGAACCAGGCCCGGCTGTCGGGATGCGCCGGGAGGCGCGACTCCAACTCCAACCGCCGCTTCATCCCCCGCACACCACCTCCTCACCGCTGATTGGTTGGAGGACTTCCCCCCGGAGCCGGGGCCGATTGGTTACTGACGCAGTCAAACACGCGCCGGACCGCCAATCGTAAACCGACCGTCGATCACTCCCCGCCCCCAGACAGGCGTCACGTCCGGTGACAGTGGGCTCGGTTCCGCTGGGAACGGGGAAGGAGGCCGGGTGCGGCCGCCGGTTGTCCGCTCGGTTATCGCGGTTGGTCGCCGGCGGGGGCCGAGGGAACATGTACGGACCGTCGGGATCGGGTCTGTCGGGGGCGCGCAGGCGGCCCGGGGGCGCGCTCCCCAAGCACACGGAGCGGAGCCTGGCGTCGGCGGTACCGGGCGCGCTGTCGGTGACCGCCCTGTGCACGGCGCTGGCCGAGCCCGCCTGGCTGCGCGCTCACGGCGGCGTGTGCCCGCGGCAGGAGCTCGGCGTCGCCGATGTTTTGGGACACTTGGACTCGGCTCTGCTGGAAGGTAATGGGATGGGGGCGGATTCCTCATCACTGACCCCGTCTCTGTGCGTCGGCTGCGGGCGCTCCCTCCTCCTCCCCCGGGCGCTCCCCCCCCCCCCCCGCCGCCTGTCCCCCGGGGGCTCCCTCCTCTTCCCCCCTCCCCCCCCCCGCCGCCGGTCCCCCGGGGGTTCCCTCCTCTTCCCCCCCCCCCGCCGCCGGTCCCCCGGGGGCTCCCTCCTCTTCCCCCCTCCCCCCCCCCCCGCCGGTCCCCCAGGGGCTCCCTCCTCTTCCCCCCTCCCCCCCCCCCTGCCGCCGGTCCCCCGGGGGCTCCCTCCTCTTCCCCCCCCCCCCCCCCCAGGCCGGTCCTCGGGTGCTCCCTCTCCCTGCCTCCCTGACGTGCGCTCTCCTCATTAAATCACCTGCCCCACGCTCTTGGTTCCAGGTGAGGAATGGTCACTTGGGATCTGACACCTGTGGGGTCGTTGCCACGGGAGTCATCACATTATACTGGGAAGGGTCTAGAGGAGCTTTACCAAGATCTGGTTGAAGAAGTTGCTTCTCATCTCCATCCTGAATATCAGACCATTTTGAGACTGCAAACTCTGGTTCTAAATACCCCAAGCTAGGCAAACCATCATCCCCATATCTACCCTGTTGAACCTGGTATGAATTTTGTACATTTTAATGAGATCAATCCTCTTTTTTCTATTCTCTGGAGGGAATAGCCCTAGCCTGTTTATCCTCCCTTCAAAAGGACAATACCCACCAGGAATAATCTGGTCCCTTTGTTGCAGTCCCTTGTTTTGCATGTCGTTAAATAGGCCAGACCAACACACAATATTCCTTCCATGTTTGGTCATGTCGGGGTCCTGTATCACTGCAGGAAGACATCTTTGCTGTTGCTTTGAATAGCAACAAAAAGCAATGTGCATTTGCCTTCCTAGTTTGTTGCTGTGCGTGTAGGTTAATTTCTGTAATTTCCAAAATTTAATTAATTTTTTTAACTGATGCTTAAAACTGATTTCTTTCAGTTCCTCATTCACTCTAGGCCTGTGTTCTCCACTGTTTCCCGGAAGTGTACAGAAGGATGAGGGCCCTAGATAACCTAGGGAGGACAGTTTCCCAAAGTTGAGGAGGCAAGAACAAGGGACAGAACCTTAAAATAATTCTTAGAAATGTTGTCATCTGGAGTGGTTGGGATCTGGAACTCACTATTGAAAGGCAGATACCCACATCACATTTTTTAAAAAAATAAATATTTGAAGAGCCATGATCTATAGACCAAATGTTGGAAGCTGCAATTAGTCTAGGTAGAACTTTTGCAACTGGGCTCATGAATCTAGCTCGTCTGTCTAGCGACGTAGACTCGTTTCTCATGATTGAGTTTTTTGAAGTAACTTAGAAGGTCGATAAGGGCAGGGCGGCAGATGTCGTTTACATGTCCAAACCAAATCTTTGAGGTTTCGCATGGTAGGCTGCTTTGGAAAGTTAGATCGCATGGGATCCAGGGAGAACTAGCTAATTGCACTCAGCATTGGCTTGATGGTGGAAGGTTATTTTTTGGACTGGAGGCCCGTGACTAGTGGTGTTCCCCAGGGCTCGGTGCTGGGCCCATTGCTATTTGTCATCTATATCAATGATCTGGATGAGAATGTACAAGGTATGATTATTAAGTTTGCAGACGACACTAAAATAAGTGGTGTCATAGACAGTGGAGATAGTTATCAGGAATTACAGAGGGATCTTGACCAGCTGGGTAAGTGGGCCGAGGAATGGCAAATGGAATTTAATTCAGATAAGTGCGAGGTGTTGCATTTTGGGAAGACAAATGAGGGTAGGACTTTCACGGTGAACGGTAGGGCCCTGGGGAGTGTTGTGGAACTGAGGGACCGTGGAGTAGAAATACGTGGTTCCCTGAAAGTGGCGTCACAGGGTGGTAAAGAAGGCTTTTGACACGCTGGCCTTCATCAGTCAGAGCATTCAGTATAAAAGTTGGGATGTTATATTGCGGTTGTACAAGACATTGGTGAGGCTGCATTTGGAATATTGTGTTCAGTTTTGGCCACTGCGCGAGGAGATATGCCATTAAACCGGAAAGAGCACAGAAAAGATTTGAGGATGTTGCCAGGGTTATACGGAAAGGCTTGGCAGGGCTATAACTTTATACACTAGAACATAGGAGACTGAGGGGTGATCTTATAGACATGTATAAAATCAAGAGGGGCATAGATGGGGTGAAATCAGCCTTTTTCCCAGGGTTGGGGAATCAAGAACCAGAGGGCGTAGGTTCAAGGTGAGAAGGGAAAGATTTAATAGGCGTCTGAGCGGCAATTTCTTCCACCCAGAGGGTGGTCAGTATGTGGAACAAGCTGCCAGAGGAAGTGGTTGAGGCAGGTACAATAACAACATTTAAAAGGTATTTGGACAGGTACGTGGATAGGAAAGGTTTACAGGAATATTGGTCAAATTCAGGCAAATAGGTTAGGTGGGCATCCTGGCCAGCACAGATGAGTCGGGCTGTACGGCCTGTTTCCGGGCTGTACAACCCTAGGACTGGGACTGTTTTCCCTGGAGCAAAGGAGGCTGAGGGGTGACCTATAGAGGTTTATAAAATCATGAGGGAAAATAGATAGGGTGAAAGCGAACAGTCTTTTTCCCAGGGTTGGGAAATCAAGAACTAGAGGGCACAGGTTTAAGGTGAGAGGGGAGAGATGTAATAGGAACCTGAGGGGCAACTTTTTCACCCAGAGCGTGGTCAGTATATGGAACGAGATGCCAGAGGAAGTGGTCGAGGCAGGTACGTTAACACTTAAAAGGCACTTGGACAGATACATGGATAGGAAATGTTTAGAGGGACATGGGCCAAAGAAGGGATAAAAATGGACTTTGTATTATGGGTTCCCATAAGGGGGAATCTTATAGAAACATAAAATTATGAAAGGGATAGATAAGACAGAGGCAGGAAGGTCATTTCCACTGGTGGGTGAGACTACAGCTAGGGGACGTAGCCTCAAGATTTGGGGAATAGATACAGGATGGAGATGAGGAGAAGCTGCTTTTCCCAGAGAGCAGTGAATCTGTGGAATTCTCTGCCCAGGGAAGCAGTAGAGGCTACCTCATTAAATATGTTTAAGACACAGTTAGATAGATATTTGCATAGAACCATAGAACAATACAGGCCCTTCGGCCCACCATGTTGTGCTGATCTTCAAACCACTCCTAAGACTATCTAACCCCTTCCTCCAACATATACCTCTATCTTAAATTCCTCCATATGCTTATCTAACAATCTCTTGAACTTGCGCATGTATCAGCCTCCACCACCACCCCCGGCAGCGCATTCCACACACCAACCACTCTCTGGGTGGAAAAACCTTCCTCTGACGTCTCCCTTGAACTTCCCACCCATTACCTTAAAGCCATGCCCTCTTGTATTGAGCATTGGTGCCCTGGGAAAGAGGTGCTGGCTGACCACTCTATCTATTCCTCTTAATATTTTGTACACCTCTATCATGTCTCCTCTCATCCTCCTTTTCTCCAATGAGTAAAGCCCGAGCTCCCTTAGTCTCTCCTCATAATCCATACTCTCTAATCCAAGCAGCATCCTGGTAAATCTCTGCACACTGTCCAACACCTCCACATCCTTCCTATAATGAGGCGACCAGAATTGGACACAGCACTCTGTGTGGTCTAACCAGAGTTTTGTAAAGCTGCATCATTACTTCGGGGCTCTTAAACTCGATCCCACGACTTATGAAAGCCAACATCCCATAAGCTTTCTTAACCACCCTATCCACCTGTGTGGCAACTTTCAGTGATCTGTGGATATGAACCCCCAGATCCCTCTGCTCCTCTACACTGCCCAGAATCCTGCTATTTACCTTGTATTCTGCCATGGATTTTGTCCTTCCAAAGTCTACCACCTCACACTTCTCCGGATTGAACTCCATCTGCCATTTCTCAGCCCAGCTCTGCATCCTATCAATATCCCTCTGTAAGCTTCGACAGCCCTCCACACTATCCACAACACCACCGATCTTTGTGTCATCTGCAAACTTGCTAACCCAGCCTTCCATCCCCTCATCTCAAGTCATTAATAAACATCACAAAAAGCAAAGGTCCCAGAACTGATCCCTGTGGGACACCACTAGTCACAGCCCTCCAATCTGAATGCACTCCCTCCACCACAACCCTCTGCTTTCTACAGGCAAGCCAATTCTGAATCCACACGGCCAAGCCTCCCTGGATCCCTTGGCCTCTGACCTTCTGAAGAAGCCTACCATGCAGAACCTTATCAAATGCCTTACTAAAATCCATGTAGGCCACATCTACTGCGCTACCCTCATCAATCTTCCTGGTCACCGCCTCAATCAGGCTAATGAGGCAAGATCTTCCTTTCACAGATCCATGCTGGCATAGATGGGGAATTAAGGGTTATGGGGAAAAGGCAGGTAGGTGGATCTGAGTCCACGGCCAGATCAGCCATGATCTTATTGAATGACAGAGCAGGCTCAACGGGCCAGGTGGCCGACTCCTGCTCCTGTTTCTTATGTTCTCAAACATGGGCAGGTGGGAATCTCGGTTGGCATGGAGCAGTTGGGCCGAAGGGCCTTTTTCCGCGCTGTCTGACTCCGACTCATGAAATCACAGAAATGTATAACTCAGGAGGCCAGTCAGTCCATTGTGTCCCTGCCATTGTCACGTAGTCAGGAGTTCTCGGTAGGTCTAAAATGATTTGGAGTTACTCCCAAATTTAAAATAGCACCAATTGTTTAATCTTGAAATTAGTTTTAAAGAATGTCAGAATGTAGTTTTTAAATTATCTTTATTCTTGATACTTCCATGGAAGATTCTTTTATCATCTTATGTGTAGAGATTAACCCCATCTTCATTTTCTGCAGAATATTGTATGAACTCTCAGACTGTGCTGCTACTGCGGGTTATTGGTGCCTTCTGTTTCCTGGGGATTCTTTGCAGTTTGTCGGCCTTTCTGCTTGATGTATTTGGACCAAAACACCCAGCACTGAAGATTACCCGCAGATATGCATTTGCACATATTCTTACAGGTCTGTTTAAGTGAAACTGCTTGCTCTTGCGTTATACCAAAGCAGGGTGTGGCTTTATTTTTGATTCTTGCACAATCACTTCGAAAGTGAAAGAAACACAAAATCGTATGGATGCTGTACACACTGAACATATTTAAAGAAAGGATACGCTCAGGAGCTCAGATGGTGAATTGTTAAATAATCGGTACATTACTGTGAGCTTATCTCATCCTTGACCGAGTGATGTTTTTTTTGATTTGACATGTAGTGTTAATATGTGGTGCAAATTCCCCACTAATTTATTTCCTACTTCAGCTATTAATGGGAGGAGGTACAAGGGGTGAAGGCCCTTTGACTACCATAGAGTAAATTACCTTTGGGTACATTGATGATACTCCCTCTCAATTACAAACATTGAGTAAGCTCATTGCCATCGTCTGTCGTCTTTAATATAGTCAGACCACTGATCTGTTGTGAGAATTCCAGGGGATGTAACCTGCCATATATTCCATGCTCCACTCACTGGCTTTCTTTGTTATTACAGTTCTCCAATGTGCCACAGTGATAGGGTTCTGCTACTGGGCATCAGAGCTAATCTTGGCACTTCAGCAACAACACAAGAAGTATCATGGTTCTCGTGTCTACGTGACCTTTGCAGTCAGCTTTTATTTGGTGGCAGGAGCCGGAGGAGCATCCATCCTAGCAACAGCTGCTAACCTGTTGCGACACTACCCAACAGAGGAAGAGGAACAAGCACTGGAACTGCTCTCAGAGATGGAAGAGAATGAACCATATCCAGTAGAATATGAGATTGTTAATCAGTTCCAACCTCCCCCTGCATACACACCTTGATTAGCAGGACATATTACCATTTTTCATCTTAAATCTGTCTTCATTTGATTATTTGAACTTGTACTTTATTTCAGTAGACTTTTATCTAGAGCAGCTGCCTCCAACCCCTTATCACTTGAGCACCTCAGTTCTGCTTGCTGGTGTATTGGGGGTCAGGAGCTGCAGTCATCTTAAAGTCAGAAGTTTGTTGATTGTTCTGCTCCCTTACTGTTCCCCAAGATATGATAGTAGCCTTCTGCAGATGGGTGACGGGAGCTGGAAATCCTTTCATGTAAGCAAAGTACTTGTTCACTGCTATTTAAAGAGACAGTATCTTAAACTATAAAATCTAAATTTGAAGCTTATAAATTTGAAGCATTCTTCCCCTCCCCCCAGAGCTTTTAAATAAACTAGAATCATGTAGGGCTTCTGTTACTCAGTTATGTTTCATTTCACAAACACAAGTGATTAAAAAGTTCAAATTATTTTAAAGGATTATAGCTGGCATTTGATTTTAACTGGCAAGTGTCTTGCATTATACAAGGTACTGTCTCTAGACCTTTGTTCTCATAGCGTTATTGTCATCTGTTCACTCACTTGCTGTTGTACAGTGTCTTAATACCGGGAAATACTTTTCTTTCACTCAGTTAAAAAGTGCCAGCCCTGAGCTTAAGGGAACCTATCAGCATTTGTTAGAGAGGGGTTACTAGACAAATCTATATCGTGAACAGCCAAATGATTCTGTCAGATTGTGCTTCTGGCCATTTGAGGTTATAATATTTAAAGTCTGATTGTCATTGTTGGAAGCCTGTTACCCTTCCCTAATGTCACTTCAAGATAGAAGAAAGCACTTTACGAGATTGGTTTTAGAAACAACAAAAATAATTTGCATTTATATAGCACCTTTTAGCATAGCAAACCATTCACTGCGCCTTGCATCAAAAGATTAAATCTACTTAATATCTGACCAATTTTATGTCTTAAAGGAAGATAAAGAGGTAGAAGTGGGAGAATTTCAATTTCTTCCAATTCACACAATCCATAGCAGCCCTGATTAACACACAGGTTTATGTACATCAGTTGATGTGAAGGAATGTCAACACTGTTCACTTCAGACATTTGGTTCTGATATCAAAAGTTTATTAGTTTAATGAATGCAATGTGAAGATATACAATGGGACCTGTCTGATACAAACAGTATTAATGAGGCTCAAGTGAAATAGGAATTTAATCATGCAACTTTTTAATCAATTGTTTCACCAGTTAAATATGAAATAAATTTTACATTGGAATTATGGTGGCTGGTCACGTTATATTTGTTTTCCAATATAAGCAATCCCAGTTTTAATTAATTTGGATATCCATAATCTTATGGATTATGTGAATCCAGAAAAGTCTGGTGCTTCATTACTGAGAAGCAGTGCACTGAAGTGCAGCAACCTTATCCCTGCAAGAAAAGCGAGCCTTGGGTTTTAGGGGTCCAAATGGGAGTAACTATCTTGGCAAAAATACAGTTGAGGTTATTTCAGTAAACTGACTTCAGTAACTGATGTACTAAATGGAACTTGTTTTTAACAGAATCATCTCACATACATTTTTTTTATTATTTATTAGTTTACCAAGACCACTCCCTGGTGGATGTTTAGCATTGCCTGCTGCCAGTTCTTGGTTGTTCCCTCTCTGCATTAAGCCAGTAATGGATACTGGAGGAGCAACTGCAGAAATGGGAA
Organism: Pristis pectinata; assembly: GCF_009764475.1. Taxonomy (NCBI): domain Eukaryota; kingdom Metazoa; phylum Chordata; class Chondrichthyes; order Rhinopristiformes; family Pristidae; genus Pristis; species Pristis pectinata. The sequence goes on along the minus strand of NC_067433.1, from coordinate 20,107,095 downwards.
GAAGCTTATCGAGCCTAGCTCCTGCACATCATTCTCAAGTCATGTGTTATCCTTCCAGCCACTTTACACATTGAGAGTTGGAACAATGTTACTTAAGGGAGCTTAGTCAACAAATAAAATGTAATCAATGCATCATTTCTGATGGGAAATAAAAGCACTGTCAACAAAGGCACATTTAGAGCCACAGAAAGCTGTGCCATGTCTCAGTATCATAGACAGTTGAGAGTAATGGATTTTCCATCTCAGAAGCCAGCGTAACTAACATTTGCCACAAATTAAAAGACCATAAGAATTTCCACATTATTGAAAATAAAATTCTGACTAGCAAAAGCAATCAAAATATTAAAATTATAGAATCAGTGCCAAATGTGTTACACACTGTACACTAAGTAAATGCACCAGAGACCAAAAAAGCTGATGAATTCTACTGTAGAAAGATTGGATGAAGCCTGCATTTGTACAACTGATAACTTGTAATAAAATGTTGAATGTTGAGCCATGATGAGTGGCATTTATCATTACAAGCAATCTGCAAATCCCATCCCTGTGTTAATGTTGATCAATATCTTTAGAAATAAACTTTTCAAAGTGGTAATTGGAGGGCTGTCTTAATCCTTCCACTTGAAATCTCTTGGGCAAAATAACCATGTTCCGATTGGATACAGCTCATGTGTTCAGTCACTGTGCCTAGCTTCTGGTCAACATTCTATTCTGTTAATGTAGCTGCTGCTATTTGTGGGAAATGAAAGGTTAAACCTCTAGCAGAAAATATCTTTAATTGGAACTTATCTCTAGAGTACAGTTGAGAAAGAATAAGTGGGTTTCCTGTGAATTGCCGCCAAGAGGAATGTGCCCAAACAAATAGGTATTTATATCACATCTTTTACATCAGGAAGCTCCCAAGTAATGAAGGACTGATGAAGTATTGTACATATGGAAATGGAAACGGGCAGAAAATGATGATGGACTTGGTCAGGATAAATATTGGTCAGTGTACCAGAGAGTGCTTCCTACTCTTGCAAAATTGTGGGGGGGATTTTCTGGCTCACCTAAAATAAGCAGACAGAACTGGAAGTTCAGTAACCTCAAGCCATAGGTTTTAATTGAATTTTCATATTTTAAATTGACATTATTAAGTAAGGTACACAACTCAGTTTTTGTAATTTTTTTTAACAAAATTGAATAATGATCAAAGTAAAGGATAAAAATGTCCTGAAATGACAGTCATAAATCATAGGTACAAAAAGTTTATTTATAAATTTTTCTGCCAAAGGAGCAATGAGTTTAGCCATTTAAAATAAATCAAAAGTGTAATTTCAAGATTGGCAAATTCTCATTTGGTTTTCTAAATACACCACTTCTGTGAAAGTAATAAGAAAAAAAATGTTTTAGACCACTACCTATAAACCTTTGTGCAAACATTGGCTGCTCACTCAGCTTCACGCGTTTCGTTCCATTTGACATCAATGAAGCCAAGTGTGCAAATGGCAACCAATACTCTCGCATGTATTAAGTATTGACAGATAAAGACAGACTTCTCCCCAATGCCTCAATAAGGAATCCACGGTGCAAGATTTACCATAACCAGGAAATGAGGTAAGGTTACATGTCACAAAGCTTACTATCACAAGTAAACATTTACAAATATATACAATCTCTTCAAATGTTTACAGCTATGTACAAACAAAATGGCTTCAGATTCCTTGTTTGATAAAAACATCTGACAAATCCTCTTTCCCTTTGATTTCGAGATTCTGGAAGATAACAAAACACTCAAGTATGAAACTGCCAAAGTTTCTCAGGCCACTTAGTCCCGCGCAGTAGTATTAACCAAGCCTTTGCCTGACCCAACTGTAATCTGTGCCTCCGAATCAGAAGATTCTTGGCTCTCCAGCCCATCACCTACAAGTTAGAAGGGCTAAATCTATGCTACTCAACTCTTGGATGGACATTCAGTTACTCATGTAGCACCTAATAGAATAATGCTATGTACCTACCTTTTCATTGGCCAAGTGCAACAAACACGCAAATGCCATCGGTACAGACAAATTCTTTGCCAATGTACTTGGCAACCTGCAGATATTTTAAAAAATGAGCACAAATCATTACAATGACTACATACATATAATAATGTCATAGAGTCAGAGCCATACAGCACAGAAACAGGTCCTTTGGCCCACAACATCTATGCTAACCATTAAGTACTCAATCTATGCTATTCTAATTAACCAGCACTTGGTCCATAGCCTCTTGTGCCTTGGTGATTCAACGCACTTCCTAAATGTTGTGAGTGTATCACCCTCTCAGGCAGCGCATTCCAGATTCCAATCACCCAATGGGTGAAAAGATTCCTCCACAGATAGCCTTTAAATCTCTTGCTCCTTGCCCTAATCTTATGCTGTCTAGTCTTAGGCACTTCTGTTATCGAGACATGCTTTAGATTATATATTTATACAGTTTATGCTAAAGTCTCCCACTATCCACATTATGCCCCACATAAATTTTATACACCTCTATCTAGTAGACCTCAGCCTCCTCCAACCCAGCAATATCCTTGTGAACCTCCTCTGCCCCTTCTCCAGTCCTTCCTATACTGGGACAACCAGAACTGCACAGTATTCCAGTTATGGCTTAACCATTGTTTTACAAAGTTGTACCATAATCTCCATTCTTGTACTTGCCTTCATCAACAGGGTCATAAAGGCAAGTATCTCAATGATATGGGGAAAAGCAAGTGCTAAACTAACTAGCTTGCACTTCAGAACAGTTGGCATAATGGGCCAAAATGCCTCCTTTGGAGCTGCATCATTTTAGGATTCTAATTGTTTCCATAAATAATTGTTCAAGAGCAAAATGTGAGATATTCCTAAATCAGCACACCTCTTGGTTAGAGTAGTCTAAACATGATAAAGAAACAAACCTTTCAAAGAGATCCTTGGTAATAGCTGTTAAGCTTTGTTGTCCTTTCACTGTCATTGCGTTGACCGTTGACTCATCAATCGCCCTATCCTTATTATTCAAACAAAAACATTAATGAATGCAGTTATTTCCTTTCAGGACATCACATAATTTTACAGCCAATGAAGGGCTGGTACTAGTGTAATGTAGCAATGGATACCAAAGCCAATTAACTAATGGGTGAGGGGCAAATATTGACACAGACGCCTGGAAAAATTCTGCTTCAAAATAGCAACACACGAGATGCTGGAGGAACTCAGCAGGTCAGGCAGCATTTATGGAAGTGGACAGTCAATATTTTAGGTCAAAACCCTTCATGTAGACTGAAAGATAGAGGGCAGATGGCCAGTATAAAGAGGTGGAGCAAGAGATAGCAAGTGATCGGCGGATCCAGGTTTTGGGAGGGGGGAAGGGGGAGGTGGAGGAGGGGAGGATGGAACTAGTGACAGAGGCTGGGAGGTGATAGGTGGAGGCGACAAAGGGCTGAAGATGATGGAATCTGATAGGAAACCGAAGCATGGAACCAAATAAGGCAGTTGCTTGACTCACAGAGTTCCTCCAGCAGTTTGTTTTTTTGCTGCAGATTCCAGCATCTGCAGACTGTTGTCTCCAAGTGCAGTTGGACGCAAGATGAGTTTCACCTGCACCTATTCATTGTTCATTGAAGGAACACTGAATTCTCCAACTTCTAGTAAACTGTTCCCCCGGTCCCTCTTCTCTCCTCATCACCCAGTTCTTCCTACACTCACCCCAGCCCCCAGTTCTTGCCCATACTCCCTACACCTGCCCATCGCCCACACAGTCCTCCCACTCGTTCCCCTCTGCCCTTCCCACCTCCCTCAGTTGCTTCCATGCTTCACCCTCCCCTCCTATCAGATTCCATCATGGCGATCTCCCCTCTATCTTTCAGTCCAGATGAAGGGTCTTGACCTGAAACGTTGACTGTCTATTTCCCTCCATAGATGCAGCCTGACCTGCTGAGTTCCTCCAGCATTCTGTATGATGCTCCAGATTCCAGGATCTGCAGCTTCGTGTCTCCTCTCTGCTTCAGAATAATCTATTCAGAGAAGACAGTACCTCCATATGTCTTCTCTGAAAGATGCCTTCTCAGACAATGCAGTGCAGTACTTCCTCAGCACTGCACTGGATTTTCAGCCTGATTGTGTCTCAAACCTCTGAACGAAAACTTAAACACACAACCACAGTGCAACAGGAGTGCATCTGCAGTTTCTTGGGATACATAGTCCAGACAGCAACAATCCTTTCGGAGATCACCTTGACTGAGTTATTTCAGCTCCAAAGGATCAATTACTTTCCAGTGTTTGCTGATCCCATTCAGCACATGCCTCACCTTTCGTTCTGAGACTGCTGCATTTCCAGTAAGGAGTTCCCACATGTTCTGCTTCAATCTCTTCACATCCATCATTTTTGCCGTTTTTGAATAATTCAACAGAATTTTGTTGACCTGCAAAATTTCAGGAGCTAGAATTGTAAACTTTTACATCTCAGAGCCAACCAAAATTTCTTATTTTATTCAACACAAGGCCTGGTGTGGGATGAGAAGGAGCTTCCAGCTTTACCAGTGCTTAACCATCCAAACACAGTGGGATCACTGGGAAATGCTTAAATTAGAGACTATAAGCGACCAAGTTTGACTTCTCTGTTGTATGCTCCTCTAAACTGTTACGAGTCACCTAGGTCAGAATATTGTAATACCTGCCCACAAGAACATTTGCCAACACCACTTATTTACCAGTAAAAATCTAATAAGTCTATTTTTACTCCGAGCATGCATAACTTGTTCTGTGTACTGCCCAATTACACTGCAAAGTTCCTTTAATGTCTTTTCTACAACCAACAGCACGCTTACTTTCTGTGGCTCTGCCACTAAGTTTTCTCCTCCATATGTTGTGATATTTGACCACTTTCTGTCTTGCTCCAGGGTATTCCCTTCCTGCTCCATCGCAACATTATCTGCAAACTCAAAGGAGTCATTTGCGCCAACAAATCCATCATGCTCATCATCGCTATCCGTCTGTCAGAAAAATAAAGGGAACCAAGAAAGGAGTTCACTTCATAAGTAAATGATGTTGCCCATTTAAGAAAATTCTGCAAAATGCGTTCATGAGCAAAATACAGACCTGAGCTCTGGGGCAGAAATTTGAAGTATCATTGGGGTTGTTATAATCATATTCCCCAATTTTTTCATCTTGGTCTGAGATGCTTTCTTTCACAGTTCGTTTTATCTGTAAACGGATAATTTTAGTGAAAAGTTGCAAACTGAACAAAGTAACACAAGTGAACAGTGGAAAATGGAACCCTTACTCCAAATGTGGCACAGGATGCCAACATCAGACATCAAATGGAGAATACAAAGCTCCTACCAGAATGACTTAGAGTCATGGAGTGTCAGGGCATAGAAAGAGGCCTCCTGACACTGTGTCTGCACCGACCACGAAGCACCCATCCACACAAATCCTATTTTTCCGCATGCATCCTGATCAACCTTCCCTAACCCCCGATTCTCATGCCACCTGCCTACGCTAGGGGCAAGTTTGCGCTAGCCAATTAGCTTATCAACTAGCATGTTTTGGTACATGCAAGGAAACCAATTCATAGTCCATTGTTCAATCCCACTTCCAATGCACTAATTAGCATTCATTCAAGGAACACTTTTACTTTTAACAAGGCACAACTATTGGTCAAACTGACATAGGAGAGACTGTCTGTTAGATGTTGGGGTTCAATGGGAAGGAACGTTATGTGGAAATACTGTCTATCTAGGGGAGCCAGTCATTTATCAATTTCCTCCATTCTAGTTTTATGTTCTTTTTATTTTCTTTTCTCTACTCACAAGGACAGCAATTTCTTCCCTATCTTCTCCTTACTACATGCAGGAATAGGGCAGCCATCCTTCTGTTACATTGGAAGAAAAGCCAGTAACGAAAACTTGGAATTGACCCCATCCTGTTACACAAGGCCAATGTGTTTTGGAACTTCTCTGAGATGCCTTGCCTCAAACACTCCTCAAAGAGAAAGACTGAAATATATCATCATCTCGTGTTCGTTATTTCAATTTACTGGCGACATCTCCACTTACCTTGATAGAAGGTTTAAGGAACAAACAGGTTATGTTGTTTGGATCATAATGGAAATCTGTAGGCAGTGTTGTCAGCTGTCCGTTATGTCGGTCTAACGTAGCTTTTGAGATTGTTGTGGCAGCCTAGAGAAACAGAATACAATAGTTCACATACTGTATCTCTTGCTCCCCATTAAATCAAGTTACATCCCATAGATCCCAGATCTATATTCTTTGGAGGTTAGAAGAAATGAAGAGTAATCTTATTGAAACCTGAGGCGGTACGACAGGGCAGATGGAAAGATGTTTCCACTAGTGGGAGAACCTCAGTCCTTCTTTAACAGTCAAACCACAGCTTGATAAATTCACCACGTTTATACTGCAGTTGTGGGGAAAAATCCAGGAAAACAGAATAGGAAGCACTGATGTAGATGATCATTGATGTACCACCAGTACATCTCTCACATGCTGCACAATTCAGTGTTATAAGGAAACTGTCCACATCCCTTTCATTTCAAGTGCTCTGTAATCTTTTCTCCATACCCTTTACGTCTGGCTTTCCTCAATAACTCAACAGCTCCTTCAGTGTCCTCTCTCCTTTTACAACTCTAGAATCATACTTAACTGTTCCCTTATTTATCCGCTCATCTTTCCCTTTAAATCTTAGATATGCCAAGTTTCATAGGCTTGGATCGTTAATTTGATATGTCAACTTAATGGAAATAAAATCCCTTGCATTGCAGATCAATAGAACACAGAACAGCACAGAAACAGGCCATCTGGCCCACCATGTCTGTGCCACCCTTGATGCCAATCTAAATTAATCTCCTCTGCCTGAACATAGTCTAATTCCCTCTAATCTCTGCCTATTCATGTGTCTGTCTAAATGCCACTTACATGTCGCTGTCATATCTGCTTCTACCACATCCATTGGCTAGCACATTCCAGGCACCTACCACTGTGTGGAAGAACAAGATTGCCCAGCACATCTCCTTTGAACGTTCCCCCTCTCACCTCTCATATCTGACACCCCAAGATCCCTCTGTACATCAATGCTCCTAAGGGTCCTGCCGTTTACTGTGTACTTTCCTCTTGTATTTGACCTCCCAAAATGCAACACTTCATACTTGTTTGGATTAAACTCCATCTGCTATTTCTCCACCAATATTACCAACTGGTCTATATCTTGCTGTATCATTTGGCAATCTTCTCCTCAATCCACAAGTCCACTGGTCATCAGCAAACTTACTAATTAGACCTCCTACATTTTCATTCGGATCATTTATAGAGAGTATATATCACAGACGAAAGAGATCCCAGCACTGATCCTTGTCAAACACCACTGGTCACAGGCCTCCACAGAGAAACACCCTCCAGCACTACCCTCTGTCTTCTATGACCAAGACTATTTAGTATTCAACTTACCTACTCACCGGGGATCCCATGGGACTTGATCTCCTAGGCCAGCCTATCATGAGGGACATTGTCAAATGCTTTACTAAAGTCCACGTAGAGAACATCCACTGCCCACCCTTGTCAATCCTCCTCGAAGAACTCATTCAAATTTGTGAGACAGGATCTACCCACACAAAGCCATGCTGACTTTCCCTAATATCCATGCTTTTTCCAAATTCGAGTAAATCCTGTCCCTATGGTTCTTTTCCAATAATTTCCCCACCACTGATGTCAGGCTCACTGGCCTATAGTTTCTTGGTTTATCCCTGTTGCCCTTCATAAACATTTTCTATTCTCTAGATTTCTGGGACCTCACCTGTGGCTAAAGTGGATACAAAGATATCTGTCAAGGCCCCAGCAATCTCAACTCTTGCCTCCCTCAGTATCCTGAGGTAGATCCCATCAGGTCCTGGGGACCTATCCTCAATGTTTCAACATCTCCTCCTCCTCGATATCAACGCCTAGAATATCAACATACCCCTCCATGATCTCACCATCACCCATGTCCATCTTGGTGAACACGGATACAAAGTACTCATTAAGGACCTTGCCCACTTCCTCTGACTCCAGGCATAAATTCCCTCCTTTGTCCTCGAGTGGACCTACCTTTTCCCCATCTTGCTTTCAATATACATCCAAAATGCCCTGGGATTCTCCTTAATCCTACTTGCCAAGGACAATTCATGACCCCTTTTAGCCTTCCTAATTCATTGTTTAAGTTGTTTCCTGTTTCCCTTACATTCCCGAAGGGCCTTGTCCAATTTCAGCTTCCTAAACCTTACATATGCTTCCTTTTCCTTTTTGACTAAGCTTAGGATATCTCTTGTCATCCAAGGTTCCTGAACCTTGCCATTCTTAACTCTCATCCTTAGAGGAACGCGATTGTCGTGAACTCTAACCAGCTGGCCTTTAAAATTTAGATTCCCACACGTCAAATGTGGATTTACTCTCAAACAGCCTCTTCCAATCTACCCAATACCATTATAATTAGCCTTCCCCTAATTTTGTACTTTCACCCAAGGACCAGTCTTATCCTTACCGTTAACTATTTTAACACTTATGGAATTATGATCACTGTTCCCAAAATGCTCCTCCACTGAAAATTCAATCACCTGGCCAAGCTCATTCCCCAGTACAAGGTCCAGTATGGCCTAATCCCTCATTTGATTATCTACACTGATTCAAGAAACCCTTCTGGATGCAAGTAATAATCTAAGCTCCTGGCAGTGAGGGACTCCCAATCAATATTGGGGAAGTTAAAAATCACCCACTACAGCAACCCTGTTATTTTTACCTTTTCACAACCGACCTGCATATCTGTTCCTCTAGATCCTGCTTGCTATTGGGAGGCCCATAGTATAACCCCATCACAGTGATTGCACCTTTCTTATCCTCAAGTTCTGCCTACATGCCTCACTGGATCAGCCCTCCAAGATGTCCTCACTAAGTACAGCTGTGACTTTCTCCCTGATCAATAACTCCTCCACCTCCTTTACATCCTTCTTTATCACTTCTGAAACATCAGTACCCTGGAACGTTGAGCTGCCGATCCAGCCCTTCCCTCAACCAAGTTTCTTAATGACTACAACAGCATGGTTTCACGTACTAATTTAGGCTCTAAACTCACCTGCCTTACCTGTTGTGCTCCTTGCATTGAAAGAAATACACCTGTTCAGAAATACATGTTTTCATTAACCCGGCCCTGCCTGTTATTGCTATTAGATTTACTTGACTAAACCTCTACCCTCTCCTCAATCACTCCACCTGCTGACCTACTGCTCTGGTTCCCACCCCACTGCCACAGTTTGAACCCTCATAAGTAATGCAAGTAACCAATGTTAGATACAAACCCTGGTCTCTCTGAAATGATTCTCAAAATTAATGTCCTCTTCAAAGTCAATTTCAAATACTTTCTTTAGTTGCTTTTTCCTGTTTTTATCAAGGATTGCCTCTCCTGATGAGAAAAAGAAAAATTATTGAAGGTGCTTAGAATCACTAACTTCCACTCTACACAGAAAAGATGATCTTCTTGCAACATTTCTGTGCCAATTACAGTTTTCCATTCCGCTTCCACTCTATGTACAGAATTGCCAGAGGTTAAATTATCCAGTGTCTTTTAAAATCATATATATATTTTTTTAAGAAATATCAATTTAAACAGCGAGGATCAGTACCCTGCTTTGAAATAGAATTACTTTCTATGACTGCTTGACCAGGGTAAATTAAACACGTGGACTCAGCAGTACTTCTGGTGCAGGACTTGCACTTGTGTGCATTTGTTGTTGTACTTACCCATGTGTCGAGCTTTGAAGTGCCAGTGATTAGGCCCTGCCCACATCCTCATTATTCTGGGACTAAAATAGGAATATTCCCCTGGCTGGTTTGAAAGTTGGACACATAGGCTGTTAAAATCCACATCTGTGAGCGGAATCACTTCTTTACTATGAAGAAAAGTTCAAGTATGTTAGTGAATAGTTTTCCAATTTAAATATATTCAGATCAACAGATCTTCAATCCCTCTTGATACCGTTCTACTCAAGGAGCCCTTAAGATGCTGATGGACCACTTCAGCAAGCTCTTTTTATTTTTACTCCAAATATCGACAACATAAATGAAACAGATTTCAACTTGTAGTTCTGGGGAACAATGATAATTTCTACAATGCATAAATGTTTCCAGAGCTGGTGAAACACTCTTACCTCCCTTGGTCATGATTCATCATTGATACTTCTTGCTGATCTTGTCCCATAAAATCTCCATCATCGTCACAAACATCCCCATCAAAATCATCCATTGGGGTGTCATGGACGTCCTGGTGATTATCTGCAAACTCTGGCTCTGCATTCACGTCAAATAAGTGATTACTTTTCTTGAATTTCTCTAATATTGAAGTAACAGCCTGGACAGCAGAAATTGGAAAACATTGCAAAATAATCAGTCACTGACAAACAAGAATATTAACAGGTAGTTTACAAACCACTCAGATGGATTGAGGCTAAAAGTGGAATACAAATTTTCTGGCTCATTAACTTTTCCAGTGGTATTTCTTTACTAATACTCATTTCTTAGTTTGCACTGAACCCTTGATTCGTCATTATTTAGATGTTTTTGTGTCTCCCATGTATATAATCCTCCTGCCATTCCCCGAATTCCTATTATAAATACTCCCATCACTGTCTGTTAAGAACCCACATTTGTCCCTGCTAGTCTCTTCCTTTTTATGTGCCTATAAAGTTCTCTCTCTGTTTTTCATGCTTCTCCATAGTTTGATTATGAGAAAATGGAATGAAAATAAACTATGGAGGAGTTTATTTCCTGATCATCTTTGCTGAATTATTCCAAATCCCCAGGCTTATTGTGTTTTTTTTTCGGGCAATTTGCCAAGTCTTTTGTTTAGTTTTAATACCATCTTTAATTTCTCTTATAATCCAAAGCTGGACCACTTTTCCTGTTATGCCTCTGTGTCTTAAAAGGAATGTTACAAATCGTATATTATGCTTTAATTGCTACACATTACCTGTCATACCCTTTAACACAGGTTCCTGATCTATCACAGCCAACCTTTCCTCTACTTAGATTAAAATTCCTGGTTTTGGGTTGAACTGCATCACATCTGAACTGAACAAAAGAGTTCAGTCCATTCACTCAACCATCATCCACGAAACAAGAAGGAATTGCTCCTGCCAGTCATCACAGGTCAGCCTTAGCACATATCCATTCTGAGAACAAGGGTAGAATATTAACTCCACAATCCATAGACAACGCTAAATATGAACTGCCTGCACGATTCATTTCTTCTGCAAAAAACATTGAAGATGATGGAATTATACATTAATGTAAATATAGATGGATGAGGAGGTTAGTGTAGGGGAAAGACACGATTACCTGATTGTGTGCTTCACTGTCCCAATTTGTGAACTGAAAATCTTCAAATGAAGGACAAATTGTCTTGTTCTCCAGAGACTGCTGAAGGACTGTCATAAAATGGAAACGGAGTTTAAATATAGGACAGTTTATGAGTAAGCACGTCAATAAAATTCAATGCATGCAATGAAAGATGCAAGGATGAGATCCACATCCAGAGTCAACAGAAAGCAGATATACTAACAAGATGATTCTACAAAAGGATACAACCAATAATTTTGGTGTTATTTAAACTTTTCAGGCAACATTTATGCAATTGGTGACTTCAACATTTTGTTTTAAATTAACTAAGATGTTTATTCTAAACCAGCTCAATGAGAGTGGCATTGAGTGATATGCACCAATTTGCAGAGAGCAAAGATGACCTGCACTCAAGTAGCTGCAACACAGAAATGGAAGTTAAGAAATATATAGTAATCCAGCATGCTCTGGACGTAGTTGGTGCTGGGCTAGCAGATTTTCCAGACTATTGGATGATATTTTAAACATCTATTAACATTTTATTAACATTCACTATTTAAAAAAATAAGTTACGCCACAACAGCTCAGTAAACCTGTAAATTTAAAGGGAATGCAGGAACCAGGGCTCCAGCAAGTGGACGGGGAGCACAGCAAATACTATTTGCTAAGCCAGATAACAACACATTGGGATTTCTGAATGGTCGGTGAGCAGATTATTGGAGTTTTATATCTACAAAAAGCAGAGAAGGTTCCCAGTTCAAATAACAAGTTCCTGCCTTATCGGCATTGATGAACAAGTACTAATATTTCCTGTCCAGGATTATTCATGGAGAGTGGACATTTTAGATGGTTGAAAGGCTACTGTCACTTGTGGAGCTAGAGCAGGAGCAAGGTAAAAGGGACACAACAAAATGCCTCACTTCTGGAAAAACTCACAGGTAAATAAATTTGTAATCACCACTGGACAGCTTAGTCACACCAGAAGTTCAGCCGCTATCTGGTTAAATAAACCAGAGGATTCCAGAGCCACCTGGCACTAATATAGCAATTAGTCATAAGCAACATTCCCACACCATACTAGAGACAGCCCCTCCCTAGGTGCTATCCATCCCAAAGGAAGCTGACAGTTAATATTGAAGAAATAATTATGGGGCCAATCAACAATTTAGCAATCATATAAACTATCCGATTCCAGCCACAGTAACACGAATTCAATCACTTGAAAACCTCAGAGCACAGACAGAGGCTGCTACATAAATAACTGGAATGCAATTACTGTCCATGTGAAAGAAAACATGCAGCAACATTCTGTGCTTTACAAGGAGAAGATAAAATAACAAATGTTAGGGATAATAGACGTGTAAAAGTATTTCTGCTAACACAAGTGCTAGCATTCAGTGATAATTTTGTTTAAACTTGCCTTGAAGGTCAGATATCTCCACATGATCGATGGGTGGCAGTTCTGGTGCAGAGACAGTTTGAATGAGTTTAGCATCTGAATCAAACACCAGCTGAGCAGAGTGTCCATACGTCTGGAGATTAACCATGAAAACCCCCACTGTGCTGCATTCATCAAACAAAGAGGCAGCTTTCTGGAACATTGGGTCAGCCTAAAAAATGCAAGGTGCCCATTAAATTTCATTTGCCATGAGTTCCGCGTTAGAAGTAAAATAGAAGTAAATTTATCTTCCATGGACTGTGATTACATAATAATTAAAAAGCATACAAAAATCTAGAAGCAGAAGAAAAGCTTCCTGATCCACAGTAGGAAATTAATGTACAAGCAAACCGGGTTTTCTGTTCCTAATTTATATATAGTCATCTCAACTGGAAGTGTGCAGCTATGGAAACTAGAACATGGTTCAGCACAACTAACTTCAGCTGAGGGTTGAAGAGCCCATCGACCCTCACTATCAAGACTTAAACAATATTCAAACTCACTCGAATCACATGTCCACATTCAACAGAGGAAAAACGAGCTCACCTCACACTTTATGTCATTCAAGCCATATGTGATGTTGCTCAAATTCTGTTCAATAGTTTTGTATGAATGCTTCTTTTTGTGTTGTTTCTGAGAGCCCTTTTCATTGTCAGCTTCATTAGATCCAGGATGTACCTCTACATGCAGACAAAGCACAGTCATACTACTTCGGGGGCCAAACAGGATTTATAAAAGGAAATAAGGCCCTTCCCAGAATCTCTAATTTGCAATATTACAAGTTTTTTTATATACAAATTAAAAGTAGGAAAAAAAAAATCCAGGTTTTCACAAATAAGACCTCTTATACTGCAATTTGCTGTACACAGGTGTTGTCACACTGCCTGCCATGGCCCACCTAACAGCAGCCATCCCAGGCAGCCAATGCACAGTGCCTCAGTTGCTTTGTTACTGTGGTAGGGCCAGGAGAGCGCCAAGGCCTCAACTGTGTTCCCGAAGCAGCAGCAGGAGGAAGTTCACATTACAGCAGCACTGTCAATAAATATTGTTATAATGAGCTAACTTTAGGCTGAATTCACTAGCACCTTCACTCCTATGATTGCATCTTGAGCTCAAAGCAGGGTACCAATGGTGCCAAAAATTGAAGAGTTAAAAACTAAATGTTCTTCTCAAAGAAGAAAGACTTAAAATTGATGTCATTTACCTGCACCTGGCTCTTCAGGATTCTTCCCTAGGCCCCCCAGGATCCTGAATACATCTGTATGAACAGCATCCACTCTCACAGCATAGATCTTAGTACTGGCATCCAATGTGCCAGCTGCCATCTGTAGTCAATTGTAAATTAAAATGTTAATAAATCAATACAATAGTTACAAGTTACAGCAGAAAACTATTAAAAATTGTTTTAAATTATCCATTTACATCAAACAATTATGCGCCAATCTGCAAATTAGAAAAATCATCGAACATAGTCCCTTTAAGATTTTGATTTGACCACAGCCAATAACGACGGAGCAGTGCTGGTTACCTTGAAGCTACATTATCAGTGGAAACTCAGAATTCAGAGAATGCTATGTTACTATAAGTTCCCATCCATCTTGAATCATAACTAAGAAACTATGGCTTTCTTGGGAAAGTCAGAATTGTGGGCTTTGGTGTGACAATCAGTTAAGACAGTCATTTAAGCTTCCTTCTCTAACAACCATTTCAGATCTGGATACTCGTGTCATGTCATATGGGAGACCTTTGCATTAATCAACCATGAAACTATATTAAATTCCAAGAATTTTTGGCAGGGCTCACCAAGATACACCAGAGTTTTGTTTCCATAAATCCATTCTGATATCTAACCCATGGCTAGTAAGTTACAATTTTCACAATCTGTGAATAAGATATGTGAGAATACTGTGCACCAATAGAGGCAGAGAAACCTGTCCTGGACTGATGATTACTAGAAATGCTTGTGCTTTTGACTGCAATACAAATCTGCATCTGTTACTCATAAGTAGACTAAATATCATTAATAGTATGGCTGGTAATAAAAGATTCTTTAGCCATGTATATTAATATTTAACATCTCTTTGGATGTTAGGAAACCACCCATCAAATGTTTTATACATGAAATATTGAAGGGAAAGTGCACTATAAATCATGATACGTGAAGCTGATGAATAAGAGATGGTCAGTGATTATTGTAAGTATCACGGTGAAGGTAATAGTTGTCACCCATTCTACTCTTCCTCATTAGGAGCTTTGTACTTTTGTCTTTCAATAATGTACTTGACTTAGATCAAGCACAAGCAATGGGAATACATCCTGCTTTTGAGCAGAGCCCCAAGTAGAGAAATCAGCAGAAGGGAAAACTTAAAATGTTATATCCAGTTGGTGGGTCAGAGATGGAGAGAGTAAGCAGCTTCAGATTCCTGGGCATTAACCTGCCCTGGGCCCTGCAATCACAAAGATAGCATGCCAGGCCTCTAGTTTCTTAGAAGCTTAGGGAGATATGGCATGTCACCAAATAATCTACAGATGCACTGTTGAAAGTATCCCGACTGGTTGCATCCACCCTCCCCACCAGTCACAGCACCTACAGGAGGCATTCTTCAAGAAGGCAGCATCTATCATCAGGAATCGCCACCATCTAGGTCATGCCCTCTTCTCACTCCTGAAGTCCCTCATCACCAAGTTCAGGAACAGCTACTTTCCTACAACGATCATGTTCTTGAACTGACTTGCACAACCCTAAACCTACCTAAGCAATGGAACACTACAGACCACCTCTTACACTACCATAAACTTGTCTTTGATTGTAGCAACACACAAAAAGCTGGAGAAACTCAGCAGGTCAGGCAGAATCTATGGAGGGAAATGGGCAGTCAATGTATCCAGTCAAGACCCTTCATCTGGACTGAAAGATAGAGGGAAAATAACCAGTCTACTTTTCAATTTCTATATTCCTGTTAGCCATCCCCCATTTCCCCATTCTCTATACCTGCCGCATGCTTTCTTCCTTTTGTAATTCCAAGACTCCTTGGAATTGTTGTTCTTATCCTTCATCTTTATGGGAAGATATTGACCCTGAACTTTCACTACTTCACTTCTGTATGGCTCCCACATGTCAAAGAGAACTAATGAGATACAACCCAAATTCTGGAGACAGAGTTAACAGACATCACATCCATTGCAGGACCACTATGAAGTTGCAATCGTCCTTTAGCAAATTCACAAGGAAGATTTTGTAAGAATCAGTTGAATAAGATCTTAAGCATTGTACACTTTTCTAACCTTGAAACTAGTAAGTTCAGACTCCTTTTCTTTGAGGAGGTCAGCCATGTAATCAATCAAGTGAAGACCAAAGGCATTCTTGGTGGTAATTTTCTACAAAAGCCACAGAATAAAATTAGATATAGTATTACTACAAATATCTTAACAACAGCCATATCAGTCACCTTTAACCAACCTGTGTACAGATCTTTTTGTATTTGTAACTTAGCTCCCACTACTGTACAGAGGAGAAAGGCACAAACGTTAAAATAACATGGAACAATTATGCAACTTGGATTATAAATGTACAGACTTAAATGAGTTACAGTAACTTTTCCAATGCAGAGAGAGAGATTAAGAGCTCTTCAGATGTGCATGAAATCTTTATATTTGAACAGACAGTTCAGTATATTGGTCATTGATTGCTTTCTGACAAATTAATTACAAATTAACTGATAACAGATCCATAATCTATCCATAGGTTATCTTGAGAAGTTTTTAGGTGAGATTGGTTAAACATTTTAATATAATTCATTCCCAAGTCCTTGAAATGATAAAACAGCAAAAGTATCCCAAATTGTAAGGAGCATATTTGCTGTAAAATTTCACAGAAAAACTTACATCAAATGCCAGTGCCTAGGCAAAATAAACTCCATACTAGATAGAGCCTGATGGGACCTAGCCATATATGTAGGGTCCATACTCCAACATACAGCATTTGGGTTGGGTTGGGTTGGGTCAGTTTGGGCTGGCACACCACCCAGATAGAGAACTGCCCAGCATTGCTACATGTGAACAGCATGCCTGAGACTACAACACCCATGGCTACGGTCAGGTCAGACCCACAAGCACTTGAGCTCAGGTCATGGCAGCTCTAGCCCCAGTTTTATACCTGAGCAGACTCTGCACCATGGTGCACCAGCATTATCAGATACACACAAAAAAGTACAAGGAAATGCAGAAGAACATCTAGAATAAGAACTACATCTAAATTTGTTTTTACTTTCACTTTCAGAAGCTAATTTGTGCTTTCTGAAATAAACAGGCTGTTACCATCATTCTTTTTAAGGTAATGACAAATAAACATTAATGGCTTTGCTAAATATTATATGCAAAGCCTTTAATCATCCAAAGGTTGACACATGTCACAGTGCAGTTATTTACCAGAACTACAGTGAAGTAATAGGCTATATTATGCACAGAAGATTATCCTTTCAAAATAATTTCACACTTGCTGGTTTACAAATATCCCATTCTTTTAAAATATGAAATATGTTGCAACTGGAAAAACAAACAAGTTCCAAAGTTAGCACAAAGATAGTCCTCTACTTACATTTTCTGAACACAGTTTGATGCAGGTAGAATAATGTTCAGATATCTGATTATTTGATAACTTAGCTTCAAAGGATTGGGGGGTCCCTCTGGAACAAGGAGTGAAAGTCAGAATGAGTTAGTTTAGTGTACAAGAGTTGCTTAGTGCTTAGCATCTAACCAAACAGAGACTTCAGACACATGAGATAATCATACTAGCATTGCCAGCCAGCAAGACACCTCAACATGTATATACAATTAGACATCACTATGAGGTACCAGGGCTCCGAGGGAAGAAAGAAAGAAACCTAGTTAGTTGGTCAAAAGCGTTAGGACATACATGGCAGGAAAAGGAGTTTTGCTCTTAACTATCCAGTGCTCCTTAGTCAAAAGAGTACTTAAATGCATATCGTGAGAAAACAAAACAAAATGAAGCAATGAGCCCTACCTTTGCATTGGGGATACCAGTGGGGTGTCTATGCCACTCAGTTGCAAGTCAGTCACCTTTGAGCGTCTCCTCTCCCTCCTTTCACGCTCGTCATCGTTTCTTGCAACATCCATTTTTACAGTGGTCTTTAAGCTTGGAATAGCCTGCCGCTTTGTAGAGGGAGAAACAAAAATGGGGCCAGCAGGGCTCATGCGGGACACTGGTGTGGAAGTATTCATTTTGGCCTGTGGAAGACAAACGCTAGATAAGAACACCAACACCTGTCACTAGAACATAAAAAAATAGCAGGAGTAGGTCACGTGGCCCCTTGCACCTACTCTGCCATTGCCGAAGATCACCGCTGATCCTTTACCTCAGTGCCACTTTCCCAGGCTAACTGAATATCCCTTGATTCTCTTATGTAAAGGTCTATCAACTTCTATCTCAAAGATAATCAGCAAGTGAGCCCCCATAACCCTCTCAGGTTAGTGAATTCTAATAACTCACTATTATCTGGGTGAAAAAACTTCTTCTCATTTCTGTCCTGAACAGCTGACCCCTTATTTTGAGACAACAATCCTTTGTTTTAGACACCCGAGCCCGCAGAAACAACTCCACACCTACCATGACAAACTCCGGAAAAATTTAGTATGTTTCCATGGAACATTTCCACCTCTCATTCCTCCAAACTCATGACAGTACAGGCCAAGACTCTGATCTCTCCTCATTAGTAAAACCTGCCTTTCCTGGAATCAGTTTGGTGAACTTTGTTGGACATCTTCCATGGCAAGTCTATCCTTCCTTAGGTAGGGAGACCAGACCTGTAAAAATATTCCAGATGCTGTCTCACCTGGACTTTATATAAACTGGTGCAAGATATCACTACTCTTGTACTCAAAGCTTGGAACAACAGCTAACCTATCACTTGCTTGCGGAATCTGCATATTAACCCTTAGCAATTTGTGTACAAGGTCACCCAGATCCCCTGAACACCTATATCCTTCAGTCATTTATAAAAAGTACGTCTTTATTTTTCATACAAATGTGGAAAACCTCACATTTTTTTCACCTGCCTGTCCATGCCCATTCACTTAGCCTGCTTAGATCCCCCAAATCCTCTCGACATCTTCCTTACGACCCACAGCATCACCTAGGTTTTTATCAGTAGCAAATCTATGTATGGTCCTGTCATCTAAAGCATTGACATAGATTGCAAATTTTAAAATGGCCCATTTATTCCTACTGTTTTCCAATCTCAACCAATGCTAGCATATTACCGCAAATACTATGCTATCTAATATTGTTTAATAATGTGACGTCTTATCAAAGGCTTTCTAAAAATCCAAATCAATAGATTCATCCTTACTAATGCTACTAACTGCAAAATCAGAACTCTCACAGATTTGTAATTTGTGAGTTTCCTTTCATAAATCCATGTTGACTTCCCAATCCTATTATTTTCCAAGTGCTCTATTACCACTTCCTTAATAATAAATTCCAGCATTTTCCCAACTACTGATATCAGCCTAAATGATCCACAGTTCCTTCGTTTCTTTCTTTCTCCTTTCTTAAAAAGTGGGGTTACATTCTCTGCCTTCTGATCTGAAGGAACTATGGAAATTTGAAAGATGATGGCCAGTGCATTAACCACCTCCATAGCCATCTCCGTCCTAAGTCCTAATATGCATCAAGAGCTACCAGAGAAAGTGGTAGGAGTGGGTACAATTACAATGTTTAAAAGACATTTGGACAGGTTCATGCATAGGAAGGGTGGAGAGGGATATGGGTCAGATGCAGGCAAATGGGACTAGCTCAGGAAGGCACCTTGGTCAGCATGGACAAGTTGGACCAAAGGGCCTGTTTCTCTGCAGTATAACTCTATCACTCTAAGTCTTGGTTTTAGTCCCATCAATTTCTCCAGTACTAATTTATTTTACTAATTTCTTTCAGCTTCTCATTTACTCAACACCTGTGGTTCCCTGTGCCTTCTTCCTTAGAGACAGACAGATTTCTCTTCTATTTCCTAATTCACCAATATAATTTCTCCTGCCTCAGTCTATCAAGGACACCACATTATCTTTGCTAATCTATTCCTTTATACAGTTTATAGAAGCTCCTACAATCTATCTTTATGTTAGAATACTCCAGTATTCTACTTTCCCTTTCCTTATCAAGCAAACTAATCATTTCTGAATTCTTAAGTTTTCTCTATCCTTTGGTAATGTTATAAGCTGATCTAATGCGATCTGGAACTTCTCTTGATAAGTGTGGCCAGACCTCTTTACTTTTTGGGCTGAAAAAAAAAACTGCAGATACTGGAAACCTAAAGTGAAAACAGAAACTTCTAGTCACTTGACTGCCAGGCAGCATCTGTGGTGAGAGAAAAGCAGACTTAACAATTTAGATCAACGACCCTTCATCTGAACAGTTCTGATGTCCTGAAATGTTAACTCTGTCATCTTTCTACACTTGCTGCGAGACCTGCTGACTATTTCCTTTGTTTTTTTTGCCTTAAAATGGATATTGTATTAATTCTTTACAACTTAGTCATTGTTTACTGTCAAATCTTTTAATGTAGTTTCCCAATCTACTATAGCCAACTCAAGTCTTATACCTTCATATTTTGCTTCATTCAGATTTAAGACCAAGGTTCCAATGTGAACTTTATCACCTTCAATCTTCATATAAAATTCTATACTATGATTGCTGTTCCCTAAAGGCTCCTTTATTACTAGATCAGCAAATAACTCTGTCATGGTATTTATTAACATAATTAGGAGCAGGAAATACCCTTCCCCTCAAACCTGCTTTGTCATTCAATGACAGCATGACTGGTATGATTATAATCTCAACATAAGTAACCTTTTTCCACCTGCTAATCAAGAATCTATCTGCATCTTCCTTAAAAATATTCAAAGGGTCCTCTTCTACCACTCTTAGAGAGACAGAGTTCCAAAGACATACAGCATGCAGAGAAAATGTTTTCACCCCATCTGTCTCAGATAGCTAACTTCATATTTTGAAACAGTGACCTTTAGTTCCAGATTATCTCACAACAGGAATTATCCTCACCACATCCTCCATACCAAGATCCTGCAGGAGCTTATGTTACAATCAAGTCCTCTTTCACTTTTTGAAGCCTAGCCTATCCAAAATTTCTTCATAAGGCAACCCCCCATTCCAGGTCTGGTAAACTATTCCCTGGGACACCTGCATCCCTCTTATCTCAGAGCCCTGTAAACTCACACCACTAAAATAATATTTTTTTTTCCCCTGCCAAAATGGTCAATTTCACATTATACTCCATGCTCCAGGTCTTTGCCTATTCCCTTGACCCATCTAGATGTGCTTGCAGCTTCCTTCTTCCCTCTTAGCTTTGTGTTATCAGCAAATTTAGCAAACATGTCTTCCCTTTATCCAAGTTATTTATATAAATGGGAAAAAGTTGAGATCTCAGCAACAATGCCACCATTCATTACATGCTGCTTATCAGAAAATGGACAAAATAGATCTAAAGTAGCCTGTTTCTGAGATTATTTGTTGAGAAACCAATCTCACACTAATACCATTCATTTTGTTTGCCCAGTCTATATATACAGTAGGTTAAAGTCCCCACAATTACTATACTACCCTTGCTAAATGCACCACTAATTTCCTGAATCAGAATCAGGTTTATTATCACTGATGTATGTAGTGAAATTTGTTGTTTTGCAGCAGCAGTACAGTGCAAGACATAACATTTACTATAATTTACAAAATTAAATAAGTAGTGCAAAAGAGGGATAACGAGGTAGAGTTCATGGTTCTAATGATACAATGCACTATACAACTACTAGAGTTTCAATTCCCATCAATTATTTTTGTCCCTTGCTTTTTCTTAGCTCCAGACAAACTGATTCCACTTCTTGATTTTCTGAACTAAGATCTTTCCTCCATTATGTCTTTATCCTATTCTCTAAAACCAGGGCTGCCCCACCACATTTTCCATTTTGCCCCTTCTTCTAAAAGTTAGGTATCCTGGAGTATTTAAATTCTCAGCCTTGGTCTCTTTGCTGCAAAAGAGTCGCAGATTCAAGGCTAGCCAATTGTAATACACATGGAAAATATATTTCCAGTTGTATTTATTTTCATATTTATTGTACTCCAATCTGCAATACCTGCTGAGTGGTCAAAATACCAAGCAGCAACAGTACACGTTCTACATTGCACAAACCCATGAGACAAATCTTCAATGTTAACCCATGATTGTTTGTCTACAGTCACCATTATGATTTTCAAAATGGCCATTCTGATCTGTCTTTCTGTTACATAACTCTAAGTACATGTGAAAGACAGCTAAACTGCCTCAGTACTGCACTAAATTTCTCTCGGGTAAGTGTCTGGTCGAGCACTTGCACCTACAATCTACTGAGGCAGGAGATGACAGTGCTATCCACTGAGACTGATATCTCTTACCAAAGTTGTAAAGTTTTACCCAAAGTTGTAAAGTGGATTGTGATCATTTCTTTAAATCCCTTTGCTCTTGAAAAATTACATTGCAAACTTTATCCTTAAAATGAACATCTCCATACGACTGGACATATGTTCAAGTACTCAAGAGTCTATTTTGGAAACAAACAGATTTAGTTTCCAATTAACCCAGAAATTAGAAGCAGGAGTGGGTCATTCAGCCCTACGAGTGTGCTCTGTCATTCAATATGTCATCAAAAAGTGAAAATCAAAACAAACTGCAGATATTGGCACAACAAACAATCTGTTGGAGGAACTCAGCAGGTCGAGCAGCATCTGTGGGGAGAAAGGAATTTTCAACGCGTCGGGTCAAAACCCTGCATCAATCCCGAGCTAATTAATGGAGAGAGAACAAGGGTAAAACAAAGTTTTTTGGCTTACAGCAGAAGTCACCAGTTGTGATACACTCAAAAATTAAAACAAGTTTTCTAAAGTTGAACCTGGCATTAAATCTGGGAGGCTGCAATGTAGCCAGAAGATGAGGTGTTGTTCCCCCTTTAGCTGTGGCCACAGACAGACAGGTTGAAGTGGGAGTGGGACGGCAACCGGAATCTCCTGCAGTCTGAACTGCTCTGGACTTTGTCGAGCATTTCACGTCAATTCATCAATATTTTCTATTATTCAGATACACTCATCAGCTGGAATGCCTACATGTATCTGAATAATAGTTCTAGAACTTCTAGAACAGTAATTGTGTTATGGGAACAGTTCTAGAACAGAAGTGTGTTACGGGAATAGAAATCCATTAATTTACCTAACTTAAAGCGATTTTATTTATTTTAGATCTTTAATTAACCTTGTATCACTGAGCTCAGGCACAAGTACACGGCAGGGCGGTGTTATTTGTAAGTGTGTGTGTATAGGGGGGGGTAAAATCACTGTGTGTGCATGTGTGTATGTGTGCGCGTGCATGAAGGAGGGGGTGAGATCACTGTGTGTGTGTGTGTGTGTGTGTGTGTAGGAGGTTCTTTGATCACTGTGTGTGTGGTGGGGGTGAGATCACCGTGTTGTGTGTGTGTAGGAGGGGGTGCGATCACTCTGTGTGTGTGTGTGTGTGTGTGTGTGTGTGTGTGTGGGGGTGTTGGGGGGTGAGATCGCTGTGTGTGTGAGAGAGTGTAGGGGGCGAGATCACTGTGTGTGTGTGTGTTAGTGAGTGTAGGAGGGGTGAGATCACTGTGTGTGTGTGTGTGTGTGTGTGTGTGTGTGTGTGTGTGTGTGGGGGGGGGGGGAGGGGAGTGAGATCACTGTGTGTGTGTGTTAGTGAGTGTAGGAGGGGGTGAGATCACTGTGTGTGTATGTGTGTGTGTTAGTGAGTGTAGGGAGGGTGAGATCACCGTGTGCGTGGGGGGGGGGGTGAGATCACTGTGTGTGTGCGCGCACGCGAAGGAGGGGGTGAGATCACTGTGTGTGTGTGTAGGAGGTTGTTTGATCACTGTGTATGTGGGGGTGAGATCACTGTGTTGTGTGTGTGTAGGTGGGGGATGAGATCACTGTGTGTGTGTGTGTGTGAGGAGGGGTGAGATCACTGTGTGTGTTGGTGTGTGTGTGTGTAGGGGGGTCAGATCACTGTGTGTGTGAGAGAGAGTGTGGGTGTGTGTGTGAAGGAGGGGGTGAAATCAGTGTGTGTAGGTGGGGATGCTATCAGTTTGTGTGTGTGTGTGTGTAGGAGGGGGTGCTATCAGTGTGTGTGTGTACGAGGGGGTGCTATCAGTGTGTGTGTGTGTGTACGAGGGGGTGCTATCAGTGTGTGTGTGTGTGTGTGTACGAGGGGGTGCTATCGGTGTGTGTGTGTAGGAGGGGGTGCTATCAGTGTGTGTGTGTGTGTGTGTGTGTGTGTGTGTAGGAGGGGGTGCTGTCAGTGTGTGTGTGTGTGTGTGTGTAGGAGGGGGTGCTATCAGTGTGTGTGTAGGAGGGGGGTGCTATCGGTGTGTGTGTGTGTGTGTAGGAGGGGGTGCTATCAGTGTGTGTGTAGGAGGGGGTGCTATCAGTGTGTGTGTGTGTAGGAGGGGGTGCTATCAGTGTGTGTGTAGGAGGGGGTGCTATCAGTGTGTGTGTAGGAGGGGGTGCTATCAGTGTGTGTGTGTGTAGGAGGGGGTGCTATCAGTGTGTGTGTGTGTGTGTGTGTGTGGGGGGGGGGGGGGGTGAGCCCGCTGCCCTGACGCGGTGCCCAGGGCTCTCCCGCCCGCCACGCCGGCCAACCGGCCGGTAACCGACCTCTCTCCGCCGGTCCGTCCCGGACCACACGAGCCCCGCACTGACCTGCGCACCGGAACACCGCTCACCCGCCGCCGCCGTCCGTCCCCCTCCCGGGCTCGGAGATCGCTGGACTTCCGGTGCCGCGGACCAACGGCCGTTAGTGAGGAAATTCAAAATCTCCCGCCGCCCAACTGTGCGCATGCGCAACTAGGCCACCTAACTGCGCATGCGCCATTGGCCGGGCCGCCGCGCATGCGTGATGCTGCATAGTTGTCTGCCTTGGAAGATGGAGGTTTGTTCAGCTGTGGGGATTCCTTCAAACGGCGGGGCTGGTTAACGTGTGTGGAGACCCACTGAATCTTCAAGGTAGCTATGAGTGAAGGAGGTCATGTGGCTTATCCTAATGAATCCACTGAGACAGATCCCACATCCTCTGATATTACAGCTTCCAGATTTAATAAACTCAGAATTTTCTTCTCCTCTTGCTCGCCTTGGGATGCATTTCATGTATTAGTCTCTTTTCTGTGTGAAGAATGCCCTGACATCGATCCTAAACGCATTTATCATACGGTTAATGTGGTAAATAAGGACTTCCAAATGCCACTTGATAAGGTGCCACCATGGGCTTGCCCCTCAGTGTTGAAGTCCATGGAATAAGACAGGCTTCAGTAGCATGGATAGAAAGTTAACTGAATTACCGGAAGAAAAGAGTAGTTTTTTTTCAGAGTAGGAGAATATATTGTGGAGTTGCCCAGGAATTGATAATAGGCTTTTCTTAATAAACATTAATTAGGTCTACAGGGCACAGTTTCCAAAATCACAGATGATCCATAACTTGGATGTGTAGTGAATTGTAATGTGGATACAGTGGTTCAGCACCGGAGGCCCAGGTTCAATCCCAACCTCAGGTGCTGCCTGTGCAGTGTTTACTCATTCTCCCTGTGACTGTGTGAGTTTCCTCTGAGAGTTCCAGTTTCCTCCCACATCCCAAAGACGTAGGTTGGTAGGTAATTAGTTGTCATAAATTGCCCTGAGTGTGTAGGGGAGTGGTAGAATCTGGGAGGAGTTGATGGGAATGTGGGGTGAGTAAAATAAAATGCAATTAATGTCAGATTGGTGTAAATGGATGGTTGATGGTCAGCACAGGTTCGGTGAGCCGAAGGGTCTCTTTCCATGCTGTAAGTCTCTAAGACTCTTGGGTAGTAATAGATTCCAAATGTGATGGTGGATTGGTCAGACAGCTGACATATGAAATTTAATGCTGAGAAACAGGAAGTGTTATATTTTGGTAGAAAGCATGAAAAGAGAGCACAATTCTAAAAGGAGTACAGGGATCCATGGCAAACTGTGCATGGTTTGTTGAAGTGACAGGGCAAGTTGAGAAAGTGGTTAAAAATGCATATAGGATCTGATCTTTATAAATAGAGGCAAGGAAGTTACACCAAACCGTTATAAAACACCGATTTGACCACAGCAGGCACATTGTGCTGAAATGATTCTTTAGAATTGTGAATAAACTGAAGAAGTAGGGCTGTTCTCAGAGAAGGTTATCTAAAATCAGGAAGGGTATGGACAGAGTAGATAGAAACTGTTCTCATTCACAGGAGAGTTAAGTAGTAGAGGAGAAAAAAGAAAGGTGATTTGCAAAAAAAAATCGAAATTGATTTTTTAAAAAATTTCAAGTGGTCAAACAGTAAATACTCTGTTTTAGGTTGTAATGGAGGCAGATTCAATCAGAATTTGAAAATACACCCCACAATTCCCCCAAAGGAAACACCTCCAATAATGTATCTGATTTAGCCTACCATTTAATTTATTTTAAACACCCCTCAAAAGCCTTCTTTCAAAGCTAAAAAACAAAGATATTATTGATAAGCAGTGACTGCCTACATAGGCATTTCATAAGGCTCCTATGAGATATCATTAGTTGAGCCTTAGATTTGGAGGTAGCCTTTTAATTTGGATTAGAAGCTTGTAGTTAACAAAGACAGTAATCATCACTTCTTACTCAAAAATAATTTAAAGCTTTTCATTTGTCTTCCTTATGGAACAATCTGTAAATCTATACAATGCTTTACATGTTTAAAGATCTGAAAGTATTGAAAATAAAATAATTTCAGAAAGCAGTTGATAGCCAACATCAACTGTTTTGCTTTAACGCCGTACACAAGTTAATCTGTTTCTCTTTTGGTGACACTGAGTGAAGGAGTGGTCAGTCAGGTTACTACGTATCCTTAAAGGAATGGCATCTTATTGAATTACTAGAGTATACAATTAATATTACATAAAAATCAGTACTCAATTGTTATGTCTGTCTAGATCCACTCCCATTCCAGAAACACTTCTATGTCACCACTGAACAATTCTATCAAAGCTATGCTGAATTTTTTTTTACAATAATGCAAACAAATACTTTGTCCTTTCTCTTTCATGAGCACTAAGTTTAACTGGAGGACATTATCTCTTTCTTGTTATCGTCTCAATTACAGTTGTCCCAAATGTTGCAAGTAGGAAGAAAACTGGGAAAGCCTCCTAACTGCCATATAGTAAGTCACATTGCTTTAACCTTTTACTAAATGGATGATTGTTACCCAAGAAGTTAGTGTTGGATCAATTTCTATTTTGGTTATCTTTTATCAGATGTATCTAATATTAGATGTATATGTCATAGGTGCAAAAAAGTCAAACTGCTGGAGGAACTTAGCAGTTAGGCAGCATCTGTAAAAGGAAATAGATTGTTGACATTTTGGGTCGAGACCCTTCATCTGGACTGAAAGAGTAGAGGGGAAATAGCCAGTATAAAGAGGTGAGGAGAGGGGATGGGGCAAGAGCAAGGGATAGGTGAATCCAGGTGAGGAAGGGTGATTGGGAGATGAAGTCAAGTAGAGGACGGAAGATAGGTAGAGGCAACAAAGGGCTGCAGGTGATGGAGTCTCAAAGGAAAGGAAGGTGGCGCCTGGAACCAAATAAGGCAGCTGCCTGACCCAGTGAATTCCTCCAGTAGTTGCTTTTTTGCTCCAATTCTAGCATCTGCAGTCTCTTGTGTCTTCATTTGTCATAGGTGCAATTGGATGTAAGGAGAGCTTCACCTGCACTACTCAGTAAAACCAGGTTGAAATGTGGGTATCCTTAAGCCAGTAAACATTAAATTCCCACAATTGATGGGAAATTAATACGTCAGAGATGTGAGAATGCAGATTTAGCGCAGACCATAAACTGTTTAATGTTTTGAACTTATTAGTGGAATTGGTGCTGGAGATACTTTTATTCTCGCAGCCTTAGCTCAGACTGAATCATCCACATTCCCATTTTGTTTGCAGACAAATATGAAAGTAACAATTATGTAAAATTTTGGACCATTGATTTATTGTGGCATCTCATCTGTCCTGTAAAATAAATGTATGGGGCTACAGGTAAGCATAGTCCCTCTGTAGCTGAAATGCAGTGAGTTTTTGCTGCATCACATATAATATCAATATGGCCACCATCTAAATGTTCGTAGTTTTATCACCCACCATTTAGTGACGTCAGAGTTTGAACACAGCAGCATTTGAAATAAACTAGCACACTCTGGTGGCGATCTGAGGAAGGCACTTTGATTTAGAAAGAGCAAAGCATACAGTGGGTGAATGGGCACAGAATGAGCAGTTGCTTTGTGAGGAGCAGCATGCTGTCGACTGGGTGGCAGCTTGGCTTGTTGTTTTCTGTGAGAATTAACTGGAAAAAATAAGGTAAAATCTAAGCTCCAATGGTCAAGGCAAAGTGTAGACAGCATAAAGGATGGTGAAAGTAAAAACCTCCTGTAACAGCAAGGAAGGATGCATAGAAAGCAGGTTGGATGGAGATCATGGAAGTTTCAGGAAATAGCTTACTTAGTGGAGGTAGATTGCTTCTAAATTATCTTGTTCGTGCAAACACTGAACGAAATACAATACGGCTTAAAAATGTTATCCCTTTTACATGGAAAATTTGAAAAAATGTTGTTGTATTGGTATTGTTATTGGTTCATTATTCTTTCTTTCTTTTTCAATCTTTTTATTAGCTTCCAAATTAATACAGATTAATATATAACATCAATGATTGTACATGTAATACAAAGAGATCAAGAGAACAATCATGGCATAGGTAATCATAAAGAATAATAAAATATAAAAAAATCTTTAGATCTCACGATCTCTTAGTAGATAAATATAATATAAAACAAAGGAAAGAAAAAGATTTATTTTGTATATAAAAGAAAAGAAAAAATATCCCCAAATCAATAAAAAATTGTAAATAATATAACAAACCAAACTAAGAAGAAAATTTCAAAAAAAAAGGCAAACAAAGAAGAACAAAAAACTGGACTGAAATTTCTCAATAGAAGCAGAGCAATATTATGTTGTCAACTCCGTTCCTCTAAATTGAAAAGTTATTGAAAAGGGATCTATATCATATGAAAGTATTGAATAAATGGACTCCAAATATCTTCAAATTTAAGCGAAGGATCAACAGTACCACTCCTAATTTTTTCCGAGTTTAAACATGATATAGTTTGAGATGTTCATTATTGTCACATGTACCGAGATACAGTGAAAAACTTTTGTTTGCATGCCAACCAGACAGATCATTCCGTACATAAGTATGGTGCAAAAAAACAAACTGCTGGAGAAACTCAGCAGGTCGAGCAGCATGTGTAGAGTCAAAGGGATAGCTGGCATTTCGGGTTGAGACCCTGCCTCAGGACTGAGAATGTAGAGAGATAGTCGACATTAAGTATGATTTCTTGTAATTGGTATTGGTTCATTATTGTCACATTATCAAGATACAGTGAAAAGCTTTTGTTTGCATGCCAACCAGACACAAGTACATCGAGATAGTAAAAAGAAAAACAGAATGCAGAACATAGTGTTGCAGTTAGAGAAAGTTCAGTGCAGGTAGACAAATAAGGTGTAAGGGCTATGGCGAGCTAGATTGGGAGATCAAGAGTTCATCTTTTAGTGAATGAGAGGTCCGTTCAAGGGTCTGATAACAGCAGGATAGAAGTTGTCCTTGAGCCTGGTGCTACGTGCTCTCAAGCTTTTGTATCTTCTACCCAATGGGAGAGGGAAGAAGAGAGAATGACCTGGGTGGGAGGGGTCCTTGATTATGTCGGCTGCTTTCCCGAGGCAGCAGGAAGTGTAGACAGAGTCAATGGAGGGGGAGTTGGTTTGCGTGATGGACTGGGCTGTGTTCACAAGTCTCTGCAATTTCTTGCAGTCTTGCACAGAGCAGTAAAATTGCATGAGCAAAACAAGAACTGTTTGTTTCATCTCTGTGACACCATCAAATGTGAACTGGAGGTGTTGCTATTATTATTTCTATAAGGATCTCTGGGCAATAGCTAAATGATGGAGTGTTTTATGTAAACAGAAAGTTAATACATTTGAATGTCTGATTGCATCCTTGATAAGTCACATCAGTTAATTATTTACAAATTTACCATTACTGTATCTGGATAAATATGACTATGCACAGCAAAACCCCACAAAAACAAAACATATAAAGTGAATAACACATTCATTTGGTTTTGGGTTGTGCTTACTGTCCCAATCAATTCACACATTTTCTCCTGAAGTGAGATTGTGAGATTTGCCTTTGAAGGCAAAATGTATAATTGCTATCTTATAGACACTTGGTAATATCATTGGGTGGGGTGTTGGGAGGCTGGATGTCCATTACTTCAATTGCTGTTATAGCTGCAGGTCAAAATCCTCGATCTGTTTTCTCTTTTTTTTGACAGAAATTTGAACACTTGAACTTTGCCTCACCATTTTTATTTTAATTATTGTAAAGGCCCTATCAATGGCCAATCTGAATATACCATTTTATAGAGAGGGAGAAATTATACCACACCAACATATTATTTGTCTGCTAGGTTACAGTTGGTAAGGAAAGAATCTAGGAGTTCCCATTGGATAAATGTTATTATGGTCTCACTGTGTACTGAAGGATATTATAAACCAGAGTCAACGGGGTTCATATACAATCTGGCTAAGTCATTTTCATTTTTCAAATAAAATCCAAAATTAAGTACTGTATTTCATAGAAAACTAGATTCCTAGTTCGCACAAAAGCAATGTTTACATATTTACTATCAGTACAGTAATATACATCACTGAGCAACTTCATTTCATTTAAATGAATGTATCACATAAGGTCCTTCCTCTTGCACAAGGTGGAAGTAACACTATGCAGTAGCCTTCACTCAAAGATCATTTGCACCATTGTACTTCACTTGAGAGCAACCTGCAGGTTAAATGAAAATAGTTTCTGTGCAAGTGGTGTCCCTCTCGATGATGGTCATCAGGTGTGAGGTATTCCCGGTGCTGTACTTGGCACAGGTGTGGCCCATACTTCACTCCTCTGCCATGGCAGTCACTTCACACAATATACAAATCAACATTCTTTGATGTGTGACTTTAAAAAAAACATGTACTATAACTAGGAATGAATTGAATATGAACTTCCCACAGTGTGGTGCTCCCTCAAGTCTCCTCTCTCACAGCGCGATGCTATTGTCCAATCCCACTGCAACCTCTCCGGATGTGCTTTGTTCTAAGAACTGATCTTTTTTAAGATTGAAAGATTTTTGTTGAGTCAGGACAAGAATTCTAGTGGCACTCCAGAGAAATGAAGAGGAAAATTAGGCTGACCCATCCCTGCATTGGAGAGAGCCTGCCGCACTGTCAGAGGTGTTGTCTTTCTGTAGTGGAAGTTAAAATCCTGCTGCCACCATTGTAAGGATGTGACTGTGCTGGAGAGGGTGCAGAGGAGATTCATCAGCATATTGCCTGGAATGGAACATCTCAGATATAAGGAGAGACTGAATAGCCTGGGTTTGTTTTCCCTAGAGCGGAGGAGGTTGAGGATGATAGGATATATAACAAAAATCTTTTTCCCATGCAGGGGGTACCTAAGACAATAGGGCATATGCTTAAGGTCAGAGGGAGGAGGTTTAAAGGGGATCTGAGGGCAAAATTTTTCCCACAGAAGGTGGATGAATCTGGAATGCGTTGCCTGAAGAGGTGATGGAGACAGATATTCTCATGACACTTAAGGAGCATCAAGACAAATCACCAAGTCACACAAGACTGCAGATCTAACACAAGGTAAATGGGATTAGCGTCGAAAAATAAATCATGTAGCATAGACATGGCTGGCCAAGGGGCCTGTTTAGGTGCTGTACAAAAGGCTCTATGAGAAGAGTCATGGCTGCTCCCCTCCCCCCCAAAAGTTGAAGAGGCTGAAGTTTACCCCATTCAGTTAGGCAGTTGCCTCATTATCACTTTCTGTTTGTGGGAGGTTCCTGTGCACAAAGTAGCTCCAGTGGAACAGTGATTGCAGTTGACTGGCTGTGACGTTCTTTGTGGTAAGCAGAGACTGTGGAAATCTTTGTAATTGGTATTGGTTTATTATTGTCACTTGTACCGAGGGACAGTGAAAAGCTTGTCTTACAAACCGATCGTACAGGTCAATTCATTACACAGTGCAGTTACATTGAGTTAGTACTGAGTGCATTGAGGTAGTACGGGTAAAAACAGTAACAGTACAGAGTAAAGTGTCACGGCTACAGAGAAAGTGCAGTGCAATAAGGTGCAAGGTCACAACAAGGTAGATCGTGAGGTCATAGTCCATCTCATTGTATAAGGAAACCGTTCAATAGTCTTATCACAGTGGGGTAGAAGCTGTCCTTGAGTCTGGTGGTACGTGCCCTCAGGCTCCTGTATCTCCTACCCGATGGAAGAGGAGAGAAGAGAGAATGTCCCGGGTGGGGTCTTTGATTATGCTGGCTGCTACACCAAGACAATGAGAGGTAAAGACAGAGTCCAAGGAGGGGAGGCTGATGTCCGTGATGCACTGGGCTGTGTCCACAACTCTCTGCAGCTTCTTGCGGTCTTGGCCAGAGCAGTTACCGTACCAAGCCATGATACATCCAGATAGAATGCTTTCTATGGTGCATCGGTAAAAGTTGGTGAGAGTCAAAGGGGACAAACCAAATTTCTTTAGCCTCCTTAGCAAGTAGAGGAGCTGGTGAGCTTTCTTGGCCATGGCATCTACGTGATTTGACCAGGACATTATGTGATTTGACCAGAACAGGCTGTTGGTGATGTTCACTCCCAGGAACTTGAAGCTGTCAACCCTCTTGACCTCAGCACCATTGATGTAGACAGGTGCATGTACGGTCAGTGACCAGCTCTTTTGTTTTGTTGACATTGAGGGAAAGGTTGTTGTCATGACACCATTCCACTAAGCCCTCTATCTCCTTCCTGTACTCCAACTCATTGCTGTTCGAGATACGGTCTACAACAGTGGTATCATCTGCAAACTTGTAGATGGAGTTGGAGCAGAATCTAGCCACACAGTTGTGAGTGTATAGGGAGTAGAGGGCTGAGGACGCAGCCTTGTGGGGCACCAGTGTTGAGAATAATCGTGCCAGAAGTATTGCTGCCTATCCTCACTGATTGCGGTCTGTTTGTTAGGTGGCACACTTGTGCAGTAAGTAGAGCCGCTGCCTACAGCTCCAGCAACACAGGTTCAATGCTGTCCTCTGTGTAGAGTTTGTATGTTTTGGGTGTGACCATGTGGGTTTTCCCTAGGTGCTCTGGTTTCTTCCCACATCCCAAAGACATCTGGTGTGGTAGTTTAATTGACTGCTGTTAAATTGCCCCTATTGTATAGGTGAACAGTGGAATTTGGTGTGGTGGGGGAGGTGGGTTATGGTAATACAGGGAGAATAGGTTACAGGGAAAATTATTGGAGTATGCAATTGCTCTGTGAGCCAGCATAGACTAAATGGGCTGAATAGCCTCCTAATTTATTTTGAAGAATGCAAAAGATAAAGTGTTGCCTTTTGTTGCAAAACAGTTGTCATCATGCCTTCAGTAAAAATGTATTGGTGAACCAATTTTGACCAAAACTCCAATTCCAAGGTGTTATTGGAGAACCTATTGTCAGTGCTGAACATCTCAAACAGGCTGTAAGCTGGAAAGGAAATCACGGAAAATTTGCATTTACATATAGACCCCTACTATGTGACTGTCACCAAAACTTGCAAGGCATTGTGTAGATTACAAGATGGCTTTGGTGGGCTGGGTCTGTCCACAACAGGCGTTTGAAAGTGTAAACGTCAGGGAGAAAAACAGGTCCTTCGGTCCACGATGTTGTGCTGAACTAATTAGGCTAATGTCACCTAATCCCTTCTACCTGCACATGGTCCATATCCCTCCATTCTCTACATTTTCATGTGCCTATCTAAGAGCTTCTTAAACACCTCTGTTGTATCTGCTTCCACCACCACCCCTGGCAGCGCATTCCAGGCACTCACCACTCTGTGTAAAAAACTTACCCCGCACATCTCCTTTGAATTTTCACCTTAAATGTCTAATACTAGACATTTCAACCTTGGGAAAAACTACTGTCTGTGTACCCCATCTATATCTCTCATAATTTTATAAACTTCTATCAGGTCTCCCCTCAGCCTCCACCACTCCAGAGAAAACAACCCAAGTTTGTCCAACCTCTCTTTATAGCACATGCGCTCCAATCCAGGCAGCATCCTGGTAAACCTCTTCTGCACCCTCTCCAAAGCCTCCACATTCCTTCCTATAATGGGGCGACCAGAATTGAATGCAGTACTCCAGATGCAGCCTAACTAGAGTTACAACTTTTAAAGTACTGATCAATGCATCTTTGATGTGCTTATGGTTGGACATCAAACATTCTTATATCAGACCATTCATGGTCCTGTAGCAGATATACAGGATGAAGATGGTACAATCAATCAAAAGAGAAAGCTCAATCAATTAAATGGTCACAGGTTTGATTTTGGATTATAAAGTTACGAATTCTCAGGGAAGAGTTTTGGAAACAACTTGCATGGAGCCGTAGAGAAAACTGTTTCACATTCTAAATGGACACAAGGATGAGTCACATAAGAGCACATTTTGTAGTATTTTACATCATACTTTTGGCAACTTCATGTTACATCTTATGTTGTATTATTTATGTTTATATTACTCTATTAAAGCTGATTACCAATAAATAATCTTCTAAGAGTACTGGGTTGTTATGCTCTGTGAGCCTCATCTAGTTTTCCCCACACATATAAATCCAGGCCAAATGCAGAATAAACATAAAAACTACATGCACAGTATGTCCAAGTTTTCTCTGAACATTTTGGTAAAGTTGTGGGAACTGACAAATCAAACCATTTCTTAAGAATACCGAGTTTGTGAACTCATTAGAAAATATAAAAAATGTTTATTTAATGTAAAACAGAGTATAATAGACATCACCCTGTTATACACACATTACACAGGAACATGGCAATTACTAAAATCACTGTGGTTGAATGCCAAGGCCTTTAGTACAAAATATCAAGCTTGAACAAAATATCAAAGATAATGAGTTATTTTGAAAAAAAATCAATGTGTTAAAGGATGAAATTTAGGGTTTCATAATTAATTTCTTTAAAAAGATATGTTAGTGAGTAGTGGATTGCATGAATTTTCATTTGAATGCAATGATGAAACAAGGAATAGTGTACGTTTGTTGGAACAAATACAAAGATTTTTAAAAATGTGGTAAGAGGCAAGAGGGAACACCTGTCAAAAGGACAAATTTTCTTGAACCTTGCCTGGGGAAAGGTTTAGAAAAGTCTATCCTCATTTGGAGCACATTTTTAGCTTACATTGAGGTACATTTAAATCAGCCCACCTCAATTCCGACAAGCAGTTGCAGTGGCGTTCCAATGTACTTGGTTCATGTTCATCCCCAGAAACACACATCAACTAAACCTTAAAGCTTGTGTTCTCTGGTAAAAGGAGGGAAGTCCTGATGCAGGGTCTCAACCCAAAACGTCAACCATCCCTCTGCCTCCACAGATGCTGCCTGACCTACTGAGTTCCTCCAGCAGTTTGTTTTTTACTCCAGTTTACAGCGTCTGTAGTCTCTTGTGTCTCCAATAATATCTGGTTGAGAAGCAACCTCCTTTATTTTAGAAACCTCATGATCCCCTTGTAAAAATATTATTTTTTCTTGCAGAATACACCCTCCCATGAACAAAAAAAAACCCAGGAAATAAAAATCCATGGAGAAAACTGTCATGGCCTACAAATATCAGCACATTCTCTTTCTTTCAGTTTCTTAGTGAAGTCTTGTATAATTTATGCTTAAGATCTTTGCTGTGAAGTTTCACATTTCATAAACTTGGTACTGAAGTTATGAAAAACATAACACAGCAAAAAATGAATACTTTGACATATTGTAATAATTGGAGAATCAGCTGTTTTTGTACAATTCATTTTCGATGAACTCTTTGTGAATGAATCAGGATTTCTGCATTGCATTGAGCAAGAATTAGAAGTTTGGCCACACTAAATTGTTGGTTTGGCTTAAATTTTACTGATTACATCCCTGTAGAAGTACTAGAGCAAAACACAGACTGACACATTGCTTAATTTACCCCTTTGGGAAAAAACCAGGCCATTCACTGCCAGCCTATCCCATTTGGAATGACGATGGCGTCTCACAAAACCACTCAATTACATTTTCAAGAGGAGGGCTAATTCACATGCAACTCTCTAGAAAGGTAGTGGGAATCCTCAGTATACTGTCACTTTTATTATCTTTGAAACATCAAGATTTACAAGTAGGTGGCGAATATCCCATGAGGGGGATGAAAGTGGTGGCTGATGCATTGGAATTATCCAAAATAGTGAACCTCCCACCATCACCCAAGAGAGGAAATATTTGGCCAAGTAAGGGACAACAGGAATGAATGGGATATAAATAACACATCTATTAGATTGTACTCTTAGCAGAACTGTAAATATTACACATCTTAAATAATTCTGCTCCCAACCTGGGAGCAAAGGCAATGTTTTCAGTCAGCTGACTGTATTATCTTTAATGCATTCCATCATTAACGGACCCATGTCCCTCAATATTTTCTGATATTCCATAAGCGCCTGACTGTAAGAATCACGCTCTGTTACAAATGACCGGAAGAGGTTTATAGGTTCTGCTTGCAGAAGCATTTCTGGAATTCCAATTTGCTTAGGAAAGGTTTGATTTCCGATCATAAATCGGTGGAGCCGTTTCTCATCCAAGCATTTTCCAAGATATTTCAAAACATCTCTAAGCCTATGTTCCAGGTGACATTCATGCCAGTTTGAATATGGCTGACTTAACAACAGATGCATAAGGATCGTCTTAAAAAGATAAGACCCAAGAACATATCGCTGATCTGGAGAACTGCGCAGCTTTTCAGTTAGAAAGATCAATATTTGAAGACACTTGAGGTGACAGCTGCTTTTAGGGACATTTTTGGCCATGATTTTCAGAAACCTATACTCACAGACAGCACAAGAAATGTGCCAGTAGGTAGTGGATAGCGTATTATCCTTGGAGTAATCTGAAAAACTAGATACAAGATAGACATCCGAATCCTTCAGTCTCACAGCAGGGAAGACTTTTATGTGAATGGTTCGTCCTGACTGATATTGGACTTTTAAACCACAGCAACCAGTAATATTGTGGAAGGTAAGTACAAAGTCATATTTATGACAAATTTTGTTCCAGGATTGAGCTAATGCAACCCTTAACCATTTCACAACTTTCTTATAATCCAAGTACCAGTCGGAGCACATGATAGAAGCTAGGCAATTGGCATGAACATCAGATTCAAATCTCTTGCTGTGAATAAGGCAAAGAACATCTCCTTCAAGTTCTGTGGTTTTACACTGACAGCCCAACTCAGCGCTGTTTGGTGTGACCATGAGAATCCTGCCATAATTCTGTTTATCAGGTGGGATGTCACAGCAACAGATCTCCGGTTTAAAACAATATCCATCCTGGAGAAAAATTGGAACCAAAATATCATATACGGATGGCGTCTTGCAGCCCCATTTTTCAAACTGACTCCCAATGCCCAGGCAGTCTTCAAGGATCAGCTCAGAGTCCCACTGACAAAGATTTCTGCAGGCTTCCAAAAGATTGTCCACAAAACTTTCTACAAATTCACAGGTCTGCATTGGCTCTTGGCTCACGTTCTCAATGCAGATGTTGTAAAACTGATCCAGCACGCTTTTATCAGGAATGTTTAAAATGTTGCTGTAAATTCTTTGAGGAAACTCATTTTCCTTTTCTTCTTCCTCCTCTTCCTCACTGTTATAGTCATGGGGAATATGTGGCCATGTGTCTTTTCTCCACAGTTCCAGGAACAGAATTGTGACCATTAAGAGAATATTCCAGGTGTTCCAATCCATCTTCTCTGGATCCTCCGCTTTTGCAAACGTATTGACTTTCACATTATGATCACGGTTACTTTTCTCCTCCACTTCTTTCTGGAGCCGCTCCATCTCCAGCTTGTACTGAACCTCCTGCTCCTTCATTCTTGACCGGACCTCTTCACTCTCTACTTCATCACTCAGGAGGCGGGGGTGGTACAAGCTCCCCGTGATCACCAGGAGGCACACGCTGAAAAGCCCCAACAGAGCTGGCATCCTATGAACAACAAGCAGATAATTGGAATTAGCAGGTGGATTGCAATTGAATACAGGACACAGACAATCCTTTCAAGAACATGCATTACCATTGCAGAGACTCACCAGAAATACAGTTACAAATGATGGGAACATTACCATCCATTAAAAACTAATGACTAGAAAATTACGGATGGCACACCTAAGTTCCTGATGCATTATGATTAGATATTGCCAAGCTCAGACCTTCAAAAGCTATATTTGCATGAGCATGATGATTCTAAGGGCAGTAGGTTACTTCACAATTGGGAAGAAACAAATTTGAAAGAAATTGAGGATACCCAATCTATTAATAAAGGAGATACCATAGTCTGCAGAACAGGGGGAAAGCATTGGTAGTATGCCAGTGATCACTAGTTAGAGAAGAGACACAACAGCAATAAAGGGAAATGAGCCCTTGAGACATCCAATTTTCCCCAACTGTAGCGTCTGGTGCATCATAACACTGTCTACGTAATCTTCCAAGACCACAAAGTGAAAAAGGTGAAAAGTCAGGTAAAAGGAGCAATTGAAGGTGGAGGTGAAATATGAAATACTCCTCTCTGACCCCACCATGGGCTTTCAAAATGAGTCTAGGAAGCCGTTCCAACTCTGATAAACACTGCACATTCATCTTACACAATGTGAACTCCATCACAGCCTGAAATAGGCCCAGCTAACTCTTGAAGGACTATTACTCCCTGGAGAAAAAAAGACAGCTCACTACCTAACATAGTTCTGATCTTATAAAGTTAAAATTATAACCATTTCCTCGCCAACCTACTAAATCGAAGCACATACTGACAGAAACATGACTTACTCTCTCTATCTTATAAATAATCAAATCCCCCCTTAGTACAGAGATTTTGGTCAGTAGGATGAGGAGGGGCACAAATGAAATGACATTTTTTAATGGTGCAGGAACAGAGACACATGAGTCTATGTATAAATGTTTGTTTTAAAACGCCTAAGAGATTCTTGGTTTTATTAATAGAGGACAAAACAAGGAAGTTATGTAAGGTGATAGACCTCAATTGGGATATTGTTCTCAGTTCTCGGCAATGAACTTTGTGAAAGGCATCGAGGCTTTGGAAATGTGCACAAGATGTTCATGAAAACGGTACCAGCATTTCTGT
This sequence comes from Pristis pectinata, assembly GCF_009764475.1. Taxonomy (NCBI): domain Eukaryota; kingdom Metazoa; phylum Chordata; class Chondrichthyes; order Rhinopristiformes; family Pristidae; genus Pristis; species Pristis pectinata. The sequence continues at coordinate 20,067,893 of NC_067433.1, read as the reverse complement.
GTTTATTTCAGATTTCCATAATCCACAGTATTTTTCCCGAATATCCATTTGTTTTGTTTTTAAATTGCTAATTTCAAATCTTATTTGTCAATCTACATGACCAATCATCACCATGATTTTTTTCCTCACGATACTTTTGACTCTTAAGCACACACTACCTTTTTTTATTCACTTTTCTTTTATATAAATTCACTTTTAAAATTTGCTATTTGTGTTCAATATCAGCTTCATTGCCATCCAAAGTTTTTAATATTTTGTGCAGGTGAGCAAACAAGATCTTACAGTTTAGGTATTCACAAATGAGAGTAACATTTGAAGGCACCATGGTACTTGTATCTTCCCCCCACAGCTGCCAACACAAGAGTCCCACAGCCTAGGACTGACTACCTCTATTCAACCATGCACTCATGGTACTTGTATCATCTTTGATCAGCAGGATCCTTCTTCTCATTTGGACATGAAGCCTTTTATAAGGATTGAAGTAATACTTTTTGTCTAAACTCAAACAGAAGTCAGATCTGACCTTCAGTCACCTTTCATTTCAATCATACCATACTCTGATTTCCATGCTCTAGTCCACCTACACTGTTCCAGAAAAATTTATCCTTAACTCAAGATCTTTCATCTGGACACATTACAATCTTGCATATTCAATGTTGAATTCAAAAGCATCTCACTGATTCTGCTCTATTGTCTTGACCCATCTCTTGAATCTTTACTGGAATGTCATTAGCCATTTTGCCTTATTTCATCAGCCTTTTTATCACTTAATTTCACCCACATCTCATCCTATGACAGACCTCTTCTGTTCTTTCCCCTCCCCCACCTTCACTGCACCTTAAAACTGTTTTTCTAACTTCTCCAGATCTGTTAAGTTTCTTCCTCACTACCTAACTTGCTTGGTTTTTGCAGCATTTTTTTCAATGTCAGATTCTCAGCAAATAGTTATGGATTTGTTACATGCTTAAAAAGTACATTAACGAAAGAATGTGTTTTAAGACATTTTGGAGGAGCAACCATTGACAAGGGAGATTTAATGTATACATTATTCTTGAAAATAAATACCAAGTAAGTTCTAAAGAAGCCTGCTACAAGAAGAAAGAAACTGAGGAAAAGCAAACTAGTGAAATGACTTGAGTTTTAAAGGAGAGTTTCTGACAAATTCTACTACTAGGAGGTGGAAATAAAGTGCAGATTGTTCCTGTTTTGTTTGTTGATCACATTTTCACCAGAACTAAAGAAAAAAGTGCAGAGTCTTCTGAGGTAATAAATCCTAACTATCCATCCACTTTTACCCTGTCAACAGCATTTTAGCCACCTACTTTAAATTGCAGCACAAATCACACAGGTGCATATAACTGTGTATATTTACATAAACGTCTATTAATGAAGTTATGATGAAAGACGAACATTTGAAAAACACTTTCATTTTAAATAAAAATAAAAAAAATCCTGGACTCAACCGGTCAAGCAGCATCTGCATAAAGACATAAAGTTAACGTTTCAGGTCAGAGACTCTGTCTCACTTTTTATTTCGCCATTTTGTCGACAAAGTACACTATGTACCGAGCCCACATTGCCAAGGATCGTGTGTTTCGCCTTGTTTTTAAAATTAATTAAATCATAAGTGCCATTGGGTGTATCCCGTCTACTCTGGGGTCTGTTGGCAGCACTCGCACCTCCAAAGTCAGAAGGTAGTGGGTTCAAGTTCTACTCCAGAGATTTAAGCATAACAATCTCGGTTTGCGCAGCGGTGCAGTACCGAGGGAGTGCGGCACCGTCAGAGGTGCTGTCTGCGAATGTTAGACCGACGCCCCGTCTGCTCGCTCAGATCTCCCGGCACTATTTCGAAGAAGAACAGGGGGATTATCCCCGATGTCCTGGCCAATACTTATTCCTCAATCAATATTGTTAAAAATAGTTTAACATTATCACTTTGTTGTACGTGGGCGAACGTTGCGCGCAAATTAGCGGTGGTTCCTAAATTACAACAATAACTACACTTCAAAAGTGTATAAATGGGTGCAAAGCGCTTGGGGTGCCCTGAAAGGAGCGTTAAAGACACTGCCTACATTGGCACACGTGGTGAATAAACGCACCAGAATGCACGATGCAAAAGAATGAAAAATGCGACTTCAATCAAACTCGGTGGGGTACAAAGTGCGGGCGCAGCCCGGGTCGGTTTGTTGCGGGACGGTAGCTGCCGCAGAAGCGGCGGCGCGGTGATGAGCAACAGTCAAACAAAACATGCCGGGGCTCCTGATTGTGAAAGTAACAGTGTCGAACTTCTGTAGAAGGAGAGGCGCTGAATGAGGGAGGGGGGATGGGGTATCTGTAACCTGGCCTTGAGACAGCAACCCTGAGCCGGCCGAGGCCAGGAAGGCACCGAGGGTCCGGCGGGTCCTACCTGGTCGACCGTGGCCCCCGAAGCCCGCTTCAGCCGGTGCCGGGGCGTCGCTCCACGGGCGGCGCCGCTCGGTTCACGCTGCCATTTCTGGGAAGCGCCGCCTCTCCCTGTGCTCGCAGTGCTGAGGCGGGACAATACCACCCCCTGTGACGCCAGCGGCCGCCAGGCAGCCGGGGGGATCCCGGGCAACTCCCAGCCGGTGCCCCCGCACCCACACCTCGGCGACTCTCTCACCGACAGCCCCACAGGCTGAGAAAGAGGAAATCCCCGTCGCCGCTACTCCCAGGTCTTGGATCTCCCCGGCAGCCCATCCGGTGAAATCGGACGAACTATGTCTCAGGCAGCCGCACTATTCATTCTCCTGTTCGGCTGCAGCTCCCTTGCTGGAGTCCGGATGCTGCGAATCAACCAGAGACCCATCATCGGTAAGTTCCAGCCGCGGGGACTGCTAGCGGGATCTCCCTACCACTATCCCTCCACTCTTAATTCTTGTAGTTCTGCCTACTTCCTGTTCCTCTTAAAGAGTTGTTCAGATCAACGGCACATATCATTCCAAATGTGTGCCCTGGGATCGGTGGTCACCACCTCCCATATCACCAAGTATCTCCTGCCCCGTTTGTGGATCCTCGTGTAGCCACCTCAGAACTGAAGTGGAAGCAGGTCATCTTTGTTCCCCAGGGACTGTGGAAGAAGAAGTCACAAGATCTCAAGATCACAAGACAAGGGAGCAGAAGTAGGCCATTCGGCCCATCGAGTCTGCTCCAAGGAAAAGGGGAAAAAAGAAACAGAAATGAGAAATGGGAGGGGGGAGGACACTATTCTAATCCCAATTTCCGGCCTTATCCCCATATTCCTTGATACCCCGACTATTTAGATATCTATCTATCTCTTCCTTAAACACCTCCAATGATCTGGCCTCCACTGCTGTACCTGGCAAGGAATTCCACAAATTCACCACCCTCTGGCTAAAGAAATTTCTCCTCATCTCTGTTTTTAAACCTGTACCCTCTAATTCTAAGATTGTGCCGTCTGGTCCTGGAATCACCCACCAAGGGAAACAGCCTAGCCACATCTACTCTGTCCAGTCCTTTCAACATTTTAAATGTCTCTGTGAGGTCCCCTCTCATTCTTCTGTACTCCAGTAAGTACAGTCCAAGAGCCGACAAACGCTCATCATACGTAAGCCCTTTCATTCCGGGAATCATCCTCGTAAATCTCCTCTAAACCCTCTCCAACATCAGCACATCCTTCCTAAGATATGGGGCCAAAACTGTGCACAGTATTCCAAATGAGGCCTCACTAGTGCCCCGTAGAGCCTCATCAACACTTTCTTACTTTTATACACTATACCTCTCAAAATGAATGCCAACATAGCATTCGCTTTCTTTACCACCGATCCGACCTGGTGGTTAACCCTTAAGGTATCCTGCACGAGTACCCCCAAGTCCCTTTGTACTTCTGTACTTTGAATTTTCTGTCCTTCTAAATAATAATCTGACTGTTTATTTCTGTTTCCAATGTGTACAACTGCACATTTCGCAACATTGAATCTCATCTGCCATTTCCTTGCCCATTCTCCTAAACTATCTAGGTCTCTCTGCAACCTTCCTGTCTCCTCAATACTCCCTACTCCTCCACCTATCTTGGTGTCATCCGCCAACTTAGCCACAAAACCATTTACTCCATCATCCAAATTGTTAATGTGGACTTGTGGGTTGCAGAACTCCAATAGACAAAGTGAGACATTGGCATAGAAGGTGGAGAGGTTCAGAACCAGGAGTCACAGGGTCGGGCATTTCAAATGGAGCAGAGGAGAAATTTCTTCAAGCAAAGAGTGAACCCTTCAAGCAATAACTGAACCACTGAAAGTTATTGAGGTCAGATCACTGCATATCTTCAGGAAGGAGTTAGATATAGAATGGTTAAAGGGGTATAGGAAGAAAGCAGGAAGAGGATTTTGAATTTGAATGATCAACCGTGGTCACATCGAATGGCAGAGCAGGCTCAAAGGTCCAAGTGGCCTACTCCTGCTCCTAATTTCTTCATCTCTATATAAGTTTTGCATTAACATTTTTAAAAAGTTTACGGGATGTGGGAGTCATTGACAGGCCAGCACTTACTGCCCTTCTGAAGGTGGTGGTAAGCAATCTTGAACTGCTCCAGTCCTTCGGATAAGTTATGTCCATTGTGTTATTGGGTAAGCAGCTCCAGGATATGAGCCCATCAGCTGTGAAGGAACAGCAAAACCCAACAATGGTTTCCTTCCCCACCCCTGCAATCTTCATGTCAGAGTTTCCTAAGTATATGTCCTTGGCCTCCTTCCTCACCTCCATGCGGAACCTTGTGAAGGATGGGCCTGGCCTCATTGCTATGCAATGTTTTATTCAGTTGGATCTTGCTGTACTATCTGTCCTCCTTATAAAAGTTTCTGCAAAAAAAATAGTTTGACCACAAGTCCATCAGGCATAGTCAGCAAGGAACGTCCTGCAAGATCATCAGCTCGGTGAAGGATGCACTCTGGTCTGCTCGAAACATGGTGGTCTTGCAGTGTAAGGACATGTCCATAAGTGAATGTGCTGACTGGCACATTCCAGGGTGCAGGAGTACATGCAGAGGATGCTTGCTGAAGCTTGGGGCAGCCACCGGAAAGGCTCTGTGGGGAAGGACCACAGTCAAAGATCCTGCCGCCACTGGACACCCAGAGACTGGGTCGTAGGTGTATTGCTTAATGAGGAAACATACGTGACATTGATGCATTGTAAATTGAACATATTGATTTGATGGCACAGTAAATATAAAGAAAGACGTCTGTACTGGCTGAATTATATTTACTGTATTTATTTTTATGAATTAAGTATATTTTTGAAATAAAGAAAATACCCTTTAGGATCTTATCTGTTTCAATCATCAGCTATCTTCCACACTGCACTGATGCAAGCCTTGCCGACCTAACCTTTCCTCATAAAATACCAGATGCATTTCTTTTCCTTCATCAAAAATGTTAGTTGACCATTCTAAACATTGAATCCATCCTGCTTGTTTTTCTACATCTTCCTGTAGTCTTTCAGAATTTATCACATTTCTTAATATGGTGCTTTCAGTAGATTTCAAATGGTTCACTTGGATCAGTTTTATGAGCAGGAAATAAAAATAGTTCCAGAATCATCCTCCATGGATATTCTTTGTTGAACAATGATATTCTTGGATAAAATGGTACCATAACATGCACTTGAAACCTTCAAGTAAAGAGGGAAAGTTCGAAAGGTAAATTGAATGACCCTGCACTCCTACATTTACCTTTCCTAACGTGGTGTTTATTGACCCTTAAGCTTGATCTATATTTGTGTTCCCCATAGGGATATTGGCACAGGAATCACATGATCCAGTTCTTCTTCCGCATGGGAAGACTTACATTGGTGCGCCTTATGTGAAGTATCTGGAATCAGCCGGCTGCAGAGTGGTGCCAATCAGGTACGCTTCACAGTTTGTGGGTCAGTTAAACTGAACAAGTGGGATTGAATTGGATGAATACACTCAGATTAGATACATGTCCCATTATGAGAGCAATCTTAGTTTTCTTAGACCAGCCACTTTTTAAATGTGTGAACATGGTAGAACAAAATGACATATAGCTATTGTTAACCATATATCTTAGTTCAAGCCATAGGTTGCCTGAATGCCATGAAGCTAATTAGGAGGAAAGTTGATCAGAGTTCTTTATACTACAACAATGACTACCTTCAGGAAGTATTTACTTCATGGGTTGTGAGTGTTTTAGAAAGTCCTGAGATCATGAAATGCACACTATAAGTGCAACTACTTAACCTTTTCCTTTCCAAATAACCACTAGAGCAAAGACTGAAGGCTGTCTAATATGTGGAATTTCATGTCAGCAAGAGCATGTGCTTTAAGGGCCAGGAGAGGAAATTGTTGAGGGTAAGAGGAAAACAATCCAGCTGAGTAACTAATGAAATGTTTGCAGGTTTTTAATACAGGAAATCAAATACATGAGATGCTTTTGCAATGAATGGAAAATATGTAAATAACATTGGACTTGAAATGCTTGTTTTGAACACAGGCTGAATTTGACACATGAAGAATATGAAAGGATATTCTATTCAATCAATGGGTAAGTAAATCAATAAGTTATCCTTATAACCAGTGAACTGTCAGATTTAAACTAGATGTAAACAGCAGATTCTCCTGCTATAAGATTTGGGTCATACCTGTGCCTTTGTGATTTTGGAATACAATTAGATTTTAACTATTTCTTTGGTGTTTCTGTATAATAACCCTGCTAATCATTTGTGGTTTATTAACAATCTTTTGATTTATGAGCTTATATTGAATCATAGGGTCATACAGCACACTGACCATAAAATACCTACCAATACTAAACCCATTTGGACCTTAGCTTCTGTTCCTCGAAGATTCAGTGAGCGGTGGAGATAGAAGTCCCACAACATATAATAAGTATTTAGTGCATACCAGATTCCAACTACCCTCTGGGTGAATAAGTTCTTCCTCACATCCCTTATGAACTTCTTGTCCCTTATCCTAAACCTATGCCCTCTAGTTTTAGATAACTCTGCCATGGGGAAAAGTTTCCTGCCATCTACTCTAACAACGATCCTCTTAATTTTATTTTCCTCCTGACCCTTCTCCACTTCAAGGAAACAAATCCTGCCTACCTACTCTGTCCTCATAGATACTCTACCCCAGGCAACATCCTGGTGAATCTCCTCTGCACCATCTCCAGTGCAATCATATCCCTCCTGTTTGTTTTCAAGTACACCAGCACTCTTCCTTCTCTTGCCCCAACACTCCCAATATCCCCATTTCCCCATTCCTCCAATCCTCACAAATGCCTGGTGGGGAAAAAAATCACTGAAAATTTGAACTCTGTTCTACATTCAGTTATGTGCCCTGAATATCAGTTTAATGTGTGTACAGCAAAGCCCCCATACATTAGAGGCAATGACCATATCATGTTATAGTGATCTTGGTTAAGGGACAGAACACCTGGAGAAATGCCCTGCTGCTCTCCAGAATCGCACTGTAGGATATCTGATGTCCATCTAACACAAGGGATTGGGCATTGATTTAATATCTCTTGGTACTGCACTGAACTGTTCACAAGACTAACTGCTGATTCGCAGATGTGGAACTTGAACCCGCAGCCTTCTGATTGAAGAGATGGAGGGCTCCCAACTGAGCCCTCACTGACATCTGAATAAATAATTGTGTCAGTATTTGTAATCAATGCTATGAACCATACGAGGAATGAAGAGATTAAACTATTATGGGGATGAAGGAACAAAGAAAATGTACATAATGCTGCATAAAACATTCCATCAGCCATGCATGTCCCTTTCCTCTTCCCAGTGTTCTCTTCCCTGGTGGAGCAGTTAACATGAAGACATCCAGTTTTGTTAAAGTTGCAAAAATATTCTATGATCTTGCAGTAAAGGTAGGTTTAGTGTCGTGTACTTGTTCTGAATTTAATTTGCCTCCAAATAAGACAGGATTTGCTTACCATTCCAACACTTCTGCAAGGTAAATTGTATCTTGCTTATCACCTTTGGCCTCAAGTACTTAAAGTGAATGTGAGCTCTGTCATGGGGATCTCACAAATGTGGTCAGAGGCATTGGCATGGTTTGATGCAGAAATGTCTTTGTTACATTAAAATTTTAACAGATACGGATTATTACTTGCAACCCATGTTTAGTATGTTTATTCTTCTGTTGTTTCATGCCATTTCGGTGTTATTTCTGCAGGCCTTTGATAGTGGTGATTATTTTCCTATATGGGGAACTTGTTTGGGACTACAGGTCCTGGTCACGCTGACTGCTGGAAAGGACTTACTGATAAACACCGACACTGAGAACATTTCTCTCCCACTTAATCTGACCAATGGTAAGATCACTTTGTGACAAAGTATTATGACTTGGAATTTGCCACGTAAAAAGAATTCAGTGGGACTCTGTTGCATTAAACAGGTTGATATTGGTACTGAAAACCAGGTGCAGCATCCCTTTATGTCCAGTTAGCAAGAGAGGGGGGCGCACCAAGCATGCTTAACCAAAACATGTTGATATGAAAATTTTAAAAAAAGAATATAATGCAAAAACAAGTGGCAGGTCAGAACCTGGGGATAAAATACTGCAAAGAGTGATTACTGATAAGGAAGGGAAAAAAGCACCAAATAAAACTGGTCAAAATGTAAAACATACAGTAAGAGTGTCCATAGATATTCTAAAAAAGTGTTAACAAAGTGTGTCAGTTCTATGGGAAAAAGTCTAAGGAGTTGGCAGATGAATTAAACAGGTATTCTGCATCAGTCTCATTGGAGAGGGTATAAGTACACCAGGAACTGTAAGGCAGGGACCATCTCAAGAAAATTACAGTCACCTGGGAAATGTTACATAGGAAATGGTGGAGCTGCAGACTAACAAGTTCCGAGATCCTAAAGGATGTCATCCTAGTGTCTTAATTGATGCATTGGTTTTAATTTTCCAAAATTGCCCAGATTTGGTGAAGATTCCAGAAATATTGCAAATGGAACTCAATTTAATTCAGAATGGGAGGGAGACAGAAAGCAGGAAGCTTCAGGCCATTTAGTTTAACATCTGTCAGAGGGATGATGTTAGATTCTGTCATTATTGACCTTATAGCAGGGTTCTTAGAAAATAAACCAAGGTAATCAGGCAAAGTAGACGTGGTATAGTGAAAGGGAAGTCGAGGGTAACCACTGAATGCTTAGATATCAGAAGGCAATGATAAAGTGCTACATCAGATTATTGTGGAAGATAAAACTCATGGTGTTGGAGGTAACGTTGGATTTAATTGGCTGGTTAACAGGAAACAAAGAGTAGGCATTAATTGGTCTTTTCCTGGTTGGAAAGGTGATGTGCCTCAGCAACGATGCTTTGCCCTCAGCTTTTTGCAATTGATATAAATTACTTGTAGGTCAGCTTGCTAAGTTTGCTGATGAAACAATCAAGGGTGAGCAAGTAGGTTGTGAAGAGGACAAAAGAGGCTATGAAGGACAGAAGAGGCTAAGTAAGTTCAGTGGATGTACAAAGATCCGTCGAATGGAGTGTAATGTGAGAAAATATAAAATTGTCCATTAGCAGAAAAAAATTTTAGAAACATATTATCTAAGTGGTTGCAGAGCTGTGAGATGCAGAGGGATTTGGGTGTCCTGGTGCATGGTTTGCAGGTATAACAGGTAATTAATAAAACTAACGGAATGGTATTGCTTATCGCTAGGGAATTTGAATATAAGAGCAGCAAGCTTATACTTCAGTTTTATAGGGCATTGGTGAAACCACATCTGGAATCTGTTTATGGAATTGATTGCCTTCTTTAAGGAAGGTTGTTATATATTGGAAGCAGTTCAGAAAAGTTTTATTGGATTAATAGCTGGGACACATGGGTTATCTTGTAAGCCCAAGACAAACTGCTGGAGGAACTCAGCGGGTCAGGCAGCATTTGTAGAAGGAAATGGACAGTCAACATTTCAGGCTGAGACACTTCATCAGGACTGAAAGAGTAGAGGGGAGACAGTATAGAAAGGTGAAGGGAAGGGTTGGGGCAAGAGCTGGATCTAGGTGAGGGGTGTGATTGGCAGATTGAGGAGGGGAGGGTGGAAATAGCGACAGAGGCTGGGAGGCGATAGATAGAGGCAACAAAGGGCCACAGATGATGGAATCTGACAGGTAGGGGGAGCAGATGGGAACTGTGGGGGGAGGGGACCCACTTGTAAGATTGGACAGTGTTACATTAATGGCCAAGCGATCCATTTTGTTTAAATGGAAGGATCCAACACCTCCCACCACTTTTCAGTGGTTTTCTCAAACTATGTCATGTTTAAACTTAGAAAAAATTAGGAGTGGCACTGTTGATTCTTTGCTTAAGTTTGGGGAAGTTTGGAGTCCATTCATTCAATATTTTCATATGATACAGATCCTTTTTCAATAGTCTTTGAACTTAGAGGAGCGGAGTTGATGACATAGTAATGCTCTTCGTTCATCGAGAAGTATCGGTCCAGTTTTTTTTCTTCTGAAATTTATTTCCAGTTTGTTTCGTTTTATTACATAATTTTTTTTCAATTTGTTTTTTTTATGTATAATAAATCTTTTTCTTTCTTGTTTTGATTTTTTTTGTAATATATTCGTTTACTAAGAAACCCTGGGGCTTAGAATATGTCTTCTTTTATTCTTTATGACTATATATGTCATGATTGTCCTCCCGAACTCTTTGTATTACGTGTATAATTACCGATGTTATATATATAATATTCTGTATTAATTTGAAAGTTAATAAAAAGATTGAAAAAGAAAGATTGGACAGGCTAGGTTTGTATCTGCTATAGTTTAAAGAAATGAAAGGGGACTTGATTGAAACAGATAAGGTTCTAAATGGTGGTGTGGACAGGATGTTTTCTCTTGTGGGAGAGTCTACACCTGGAGGGTCACGATTTAAAAATAAACCATCATGTGTTTAATATGGAGATGAGGTGAATCTTTGTTTCTCACAGGGTTGTGAGTCTTTGGAACTCTCTTCCTCAAAGGGCAGTGGAAATGGAATCTTTGAATGTTTTTAATATAGAAGTTGATAGATTCTTGATATCTGAAGGGTGAAAGGTTAATGTGAGCAGGCGGAAATGCAGAGTTGAGGTTAAGATCAGATCAGCAATGTTATTATTAAATGGTGGTGTAGACTTGCTCCTAATTTGCATGCTTGTACAGATATTCATATGCACAATGAGAAAGAATCTCTATGGTAACACGCTTGCTGCAGATCAGGAGGAAGTTTTCTGACCGTATTATATCTAGGCTGACTTGTTCATGCAGTGCATTGGAAGTGCTCCATTGCCAGATGCACTCTTTCAGATGTGTGGTGATACAAAACCTTACACTTATTTGAAGAGGAACACATTCATTCATCAACCTCACATCAGCTTCATTTCTTTCTTCCCAGCTGCCGCATCTAGTAAAATGTTCCAGAACTTTCCTCCAGATGTTTACGGTGCTTTGCCCATTGAGCCTCTGGCTGCAAACTTCCATCACTTTTCCCTTCCCGTACAGGTAAAGTTTTGCTTAATGTCTGGTATGTTTTTGCAGCTAGTGCGGTCAGCAGAGGCTGTGCAGTGCACAAGATCTCCTGTGAAAAACTAGTTCAGGAACCAAGACATCAATTGTATTTAAGTATTGGTGCAGCTCTTCACATTACATCCAGTACTGTTTTAGACCTGTTGAACAACAGCACTGTCGTTGACTCCAGCAGAATTAAATGTTTTAAGAAGAGAGGTGAAGAACAAGTTGGTGCAAAGAGGAAGATATTGTAATGTCTTCCATCAGTCAGTTAATTAAATGAAGAAAGTTATTTTTCCACATAACAGTTATCGGTGAGCAAAATCAATCAACTTATCTGAACATATCAGTCCAGAATGATCCTCAAGCTCCTCCTGTGTAGCAAACATATATTTGCTTTATGTGAACCATAATTTCTTTGCTTTTTCGCAGACTTTTCTGGAAAATGAGAAACTGGATAAATTCTATTCGATCCTGACGACTAACACTGGCAGAAAGGGTGTGCAGTTTGTGTCAACTATGGAGGGTAAGGTGAATAAAGTGATATTGCTATTGTAGGATTAAAATAAAGGAGCAAGAGGATAAATGGCTGTACTGTGGCATGTCCTGTACGACGTCCTCATTTGTTTAACGTCCATGTGCATGTGAATTGGTCGTCCTTGAAACATAAGGTCCATAAGAATAGTTCAATTAAAATCATCATGTATTTTTCATCATCCCTCTGTGTACCATATCAACCTCATTGTAGAAGTAACAGGTTGAGGAGGGTTGTTCATAGAACTTAAAGAACATAGAATAGTACAACGCAGGAATAGTCCCTCAGCCCACCGTGCCTGTGCCAACTATGATGCCAATCTAACTAATCCCGACTGCCTGCACACGGCCCTCTGTTCCCTGCCTGTTCATGTGTCCGTCTAAGTGTCTCTTAAACATTGCTATTGTATCTACTTCTACCACCTCCTCTGGCAGCATATTCCAGGCACCCACCACTCTCTGTGTAAAACAAAAAGCTTTCCCCTTCTCACTATAAACCTATGCCCTGTAATATTTGACATTTCTACTTTGCGAGAAAGACTCTGGCTATCTACCCTATCTATGCCTCATAATTTTATGTACATCCATCAGGTCGCCCCTCAGCCTCCAATGCTAGAGAAAACAATCCAAATTTGACCAACCTCTGCTTATAGCTAATGCGCCTCTAATCCGGGCAACATCCTAGTGAATCTCTTCTGCATCTTCTCCAAAGCCTCCACATCCTTCCTGTAGTGGGGCAACCAGAAATGCACACAGTACTCCAAATGTGACCTAACTAGAGTTTTATATAGCTGCAACATGACTTCCCGACTTTTATACTCAATGCCCTGGCTGATGAAGGTAAGCATGCCATACCCCTTCTTTACCACCCTATCCACTTGTGTTGCCACCTTCAGGGAACTATGGACTTGCACCCCGAGACCCCTCTGTACACAAGTGTTCCTAAGCGTCCTGCCATTTACTGTATATTTTCCTCTTGCACTTGACCTTCCAAAATACAACACTTCACACTTGTCCGGATTAAACTCCATCTGCCATTACTCTGCACAAATTTCCAACTGATCCTAGTGTTTCCTTTTGACAACCTTCCTCTCTATCCACAACACCACCACTTTTCATGTCATCCGCAAACTTACTAGTCAGCTCATCTATGTCTTTGATAAGATCATTTATATGTCACACACCTCTAGTCAAAAAACACCCCTCTCCACTATCTTCTATGACCAAGCCACTTTTATATCCAACTCGCCATGGATCCTATATGACTTAATCTTCTGGACCAGCCTATAATGAAGAACCTTGTCAAATGCTTTCCTAAAGACCATGTGGACAACATTCACTGCCCTACCCTCTTCAATCATTTTTGTTATTTCCTCAACAAGACAAGACCTCCCCTGCACAAAGGCATGCTGAATTTCCCTGATAAGTCTGTACTTTTCCAAATGTAAGTAAATTCCGTCCCTAAGAATCTTCTCCAATAATTTCCCTACCTCTGATGTAAGGCTCACCAGCCTATAATTTTGTAGTTTATCCCTGTTGCCTTCTTAAACAAAAGAATATCATCGGCTACTCTCCAGTACCCTGGGACCTCACCGGTAGCTAAAGAGGATACAAAGATCTCTGTCAAGGCCCCAGAAATCTCTTCCCTTACCTCCCTCAGTATCCTGGGATAGATCCCATCAGGCCCTGGGGACTTATCCACCTGAATGTTTTTCAAGAGACCCAACATCTCCTCCTCCTTAACTCTAACCCCAAGAATATCAATATATGCTTCCATGATCTCACCATCACCCATGTCCTTCTTGGTGAACACTGATACAAAGTACTCATTTAGGACCTCGCCCACCTCCTCTGACTCCAGGCATAAATCCCCTCCTTTGTCTTGGACCTACCCATTCCCTAGCTACCCTCCTGCTTTCAATATACATATAAAATGCCTTGGAATTCTCCTTAATCCTACTTGCCAAGGACACTTCATTGCCCCCTTTACCCTTTCTAATTCATTATTTAAGTTGTTTCCTGTTTCCTTTATATTCCTCAGAGTCTTGACCTAAACCTTACATATGCTTCCGTTTTCTTTTTGACTAAACTCTTCCTTAACCTTGCTATCCGTATCTTTCATCCTCACAGGACCATGCTGTCCTGAACTCTAACCAGCCGGCCTTTAAAAGATTCCCACATGTCAGATGTGGATTTACCCCCATACAACTGCTCTCAATCTACTCTCTCTAGCACCTGCCCAATACTGTTGCAATTAGTCTTACCCCAATCTGGCACTTTCTCCCAAAGACCAGTTTTATCCTTATCCATATCTGTCTTAAAACTTACAGATTATGATCACTGTTCCCAAAATGCTCCCCCACTGAAACTGGCTAGGCTCATTTTCCAGTTCAAGATCTAGTACGGCCTTTTCTCTAATTGAACTATCTGCGTATTGTTTTAAGAAACGCTTCTGAAGGCACCCAGCAAATTCTTCCCCATCTAAGCTCTTGGCACAAAGGAGTCCTAGTTAATATTGAAGAAGTTGAAATCTCCCACTATAACTACCCCATTGTTTATATTTTTCGATGATCTGCCAGCATATCTGTTCCTCTGGCTCCTGCTGTCTGTTGGAAGGCCTTTGTTTATAATCCCAATGTAGTGATTGCACCTTTCTTATTGCTGGGTTCTACACAATATGGCCTTGCTGGATGAAACCTCCTCTCTAAGTGCAGCTGTGACATTCTGCCTGATCAATAATGTAACTCCCCCACCTCTTGCATCCCTCTTTATCACGACTAAAACATTTAAATCCTGGAACACTGAGTGAGATTAGCCTGTACTCAGTGGAGTTTGAAAAGATGAGAGCTGATGTTAAAACATATTAGATATTGAGAGGAGCCTATCTAAAATAGATCCTGAGAGGCTCTCAGACTGGAAAATTGAGAATTAGGAGACGTGTACCTGATGCTTTATCTTCCTGGTCCTTATCCAGTAACCTGGCCATCTGCCCATCCACTTCCTCCATTTATCTGCCTGATCATCTCCCCAATCCGTTCTCCAAGGCTTCTAGTCCTCTCTCCAGCCTCTTGGTAAATGCCTTTACCCTCACAAATCCATCATGGACGAGGTTCTTACACACAGCCAGCTCTCCTGCACCAGAGATGTCTTCCCTACCCCCAGGGGTGTGCATATCATAATTTGGAAACCTCTGAGATAGGGAATTGAGTGGAACCTGCTAATGTCAGAAGTATTTGAAGCAAACAGTCTGAATGCAAGTAATGTAAAGGCTAAATAGACATATGTGGGAGAAGAAGTCGAGTGTTTTACTGACATAGTTGGATAAGAATAAATGGGAGTATGCAAAAATGCAGGTGGATTGTTTGGGCTGAATGGCCTGTCTCTGTGCCATGAAATTTAACGTAAATCTGCAACTTAGTGTTACAGAACTATTCCTAAATCACATGGTTGTATTATATACCCATCTGTCAGTTAGAGGCTGGTGGTCTTAAGCAGTTCTCGAGATCAACAGTAATTCTTAGAAAATTGGCAACTGCAAGGTTATTTTCAATCCATAATATATGAATTAGAGCAAACTTGAAATTAAATCTTAATGAATGCTGGAGCAAGTTGAGGCACTGTTGGGCCTATTCCTGCTTTTATTTCATATATTAGAAAGGTAGGTCAGCACAGAGGCACAACTAGTGGAACTCCTACCTCACAGTTCCAGCGACCCGGGCTCAATGCTGACCTCGGGTTCTTTCTTTGTCTGTGTGAGTTACCTCTGGGTGCTCTGATTTCCTCCCGCATCCAAAAGACATCAAGGTTGATGGGTTAATTAGCCGCTATAAATTGCCTCTAGTGAGTAGATGGAGAAAGTTGAAGGGAACATGCGGAGAATAAAATAGGGTTAGTGTAGGATTAGTGTAAAAATGGGTGCTTGATGGTCTGCATGGATTTGGTGGGCTAAGGGGCTTGTTTCCATGCTGAATCTCTCTATAACTCTATGAAAATATTCCATGAGACTTTCTTCTTTTATTGTTATATTATCAGCATAAATGCAAGCTGCAAACAGAACAGAATTATACAATGATCTGCTTTAAAGACATGATGAACAGACGATTATACCTGGCTATTTGTGCATATATTCCTAACGAAGACCTTTCATTTGTCAATCACTCCAGGCATCCATTATCCTTTCTACGGGGTTCAGTGGCACCCAGAAGTAAGTCGGTTTCAGTGGCAGCTGGATATGGCTTTCCCACATTCTCCACATGCCGTTCAAGTTTCCTTTCTCCTGGCTGATTTTTTTGTAAATGAAGGTACTTTGCTTACAGTCAAGATCATGAAAAACATTGAGTCATGATATTTAAAAATAGAATTTTCCCTTTTGTACACTGACAAATAACTTAGAGGTGAATGTCAAATGAATTAGCATTGATACTCACATAAATGTTTAAGACGGAATGAATCTAATCTCCTACCTCAACGACATGTGCAGTACATCCAGCATTGCCTTCTCTATACTTCAGTTCCAGTAACCAAACTGATAGAATGGCAGCTAAGATGTTGGATTCTGTCAGTGCTTCCTATAGGTCAATTGGTGTAGGAAGTGAGTGTCGCACACCTACCAGGAAAGTCCCAGACTTAATGTTTTCTCTGTACTGATTTAGCTTAGGGATATTGCCTTAGTCAAAGGAGGGACAATTATGCAGCGTTTTGTTCCCAAACACTATCCAGTAACCTTGTTAAATGTGTTGGTGTAGATTTTGAAGAAAGCAGCACCTGCCCTCACCATGATTGCTGTACAGCTAAATGTCCTGCTGGCAAGTACTTTCAGACATGAAAATTTGATTGGGGTATTGGACTGGAGTGATCTGTTACCAGAGTGCACTCCTCAGGTTTCAACATAATTTCCTGTGTTACTTCCTCTATTCGTGTTGCCTTCTCTGGTTTAAAAATAAGTCAGAGTTCATTGAGGAGGTGATGCTTTTTGAGGATAAATCACTGGGTGATGTGGTGGCTGATTCTACCAACTGAGTGTGTTGTTATTGGTGTTGGTCTCTGTAGTGAGAATGATATTCATAATGCCAGCCATGTGCTCAAGGCACCACTTCTCCCATTGTTCAATGTGAACCTGTTCTTTATTTTGCTATCTTGCCCTCTTGCTTTGTTTGCTACTAATTACTTAATTTCTTTCACAGCCCGGAAGAGCTTGCATTATTTCCCAAGCCCAGAAGAAGAGAAAGCAGCTCTGATCTATAACTACAACCCACAATATATACCTGCATCCAGCTATATCCAGGTCTACTTTTTCTAAAGAATTACAAATTAGGTTTTAGTTATTGAAATAATTTTGAAAGATATCCACAAAATTACCTCCAGCAGAAAACACATTATTTTCAACTCACCGCCATACTAATCTAAAGTGATGGAATGAATATGGTCATCACTTTCAGATTCAGACCCTGAACTTAATTGCACTATTAATATGACTTGCAAGCTTTAAAGCTTACCATTCCTAACACACTACTCTGCAATTTCCCCACTATTTTGTTATATCTGCATCATTTCTATGGTGATATAATTACTTTAATAAATATATATTCCGCAACTTGGATCTTTTAGCTTTTAATTCACTGCTTTTGAAGGCCCAGAAATTGTTAATGTAATCATTTTTGCACTGTACTGCTGCCTCAAAGCAACAAATTTCACGTCATATAAGACAGTGATAATAAATCTGATTCTGATTCATAGGAAATAGGTTAGTTTTAGATGACATCTTTGTTTGATGAAGGACCACAAGAAAACTGATGTTCTCTTTTTCAGAACAGATTTCAAATTCCAATTCGACCAAAACAACACCAACACCGAGTGGAAAAAAAAGGCAGACAGAGAGAGGGGAGAAAAAGTAAAAAAAAAGATAACAGAGACAGACAACAAACAGGGTAGAGAGGCAGGAAGGAAAGCCTTATCCCTGACTGGCTGATGACAGACTTGAAGCAGCAGTGCCAATGATAGTTCGAGCATAGTGCCAGGAAGAAAGTGGGAAACTTTAAGCAGACAGTAAGTATAAATATTAGGATATTTTCTTCCAATATTTCTTCCTCGTGTGCTGTTGTGTTCTGACTAAAGAGAATCTGAACTGTTTAGCAAATGCATATATCTGGGTGAGCTTTCAACTGAGGGCAAGAGCTGGAAAGCAGCATGAAGGTCTTCATGAGTAAGCACCTTCCAATACTGGTTAAAGACAAGATATCTGATCGTGGGCATTCTTGAATGGAAAATTCACAAAAGGTTCAGGTAGAAAACAGTTCTTCTGGTCACACTGATTTGTTTATGGTGTAAGTATAAGTGAATATCAGGATTGAACTTGCATCTTCTGGATGATTCTTCCTGAGAAAGAAAAGAGAGTTTTTGCACCTGACAACTAATCATTCATGCTTCTTCGCTCAGAGGTTAAGAGCTGATTCCTTACTGTAGTCAGACTATTTTGAGGAACTCTAGAAAGCGGAAACACTTACAGACAAAGGAGATTTAGGACAAAGTAGAACATTTTATGGGGTGTGTTTATGAAACTGTGGATTGCACTCCTGGAGATTCTGATTGAAGCAGAAGTCCATGTCAGTTTTTAAGAATAAATTAAGTAGATGGGTGAACAAAATGGAAATAAAGGAAAATGGAAGCAAAGGCGACAAATGGGATTTGGGCTACTGCTCACAAGGAGGATAAACATGGGTCAGTTTGTGCCAGGTGACCTATTTTTTGTTTCTGTAATTTCCTTGTCACTTATTCATCCTAACTCTGGGTCCTCAAAGGTTCAACTTGAAATATAAATTTTGAAGGCTTTTATGCTCCATGCAGTGTAACTGCATCTTTCCGGGTGTATTCTTGCCCAGCGCATTGGTTTTCCCCTCTGAGATCATGGCAACATAAAGACCGGTATGTCCAGGACTGATTGGTGCCTGTTGGTAATGTAGCAGAACCATCAGTTTCATCTACAATTGGCAATCAAACTATTTTATTGGCATGCCATGCATTTTTGATGATAACTGAATCACAGTGACAATACTTGGAATAGTTCTTTGCTGATCTCCCATATCGATCCCTGATACATGCTATGTTCCCATCAAGTCACATACCCACACCTATTTGTGCCTGTCTTCTTGGAGGTAGAACTTGTAGTACATCATGGACCTCATGATCAGGTACATCAGGATGATGTACCTGATCATGAGATGATGTGAATTAATATGCTTTCCTCGAACATACATCTTTCTCTAATATTTTAACCAAGCAGGCACTTGGGCACATTGTGGATAGTTGACTATCTGGTTGGGTATTGTCGTTTGGTACTGTTCCTGAGGCTGGGAATCTTTCCACATGATTCTAGACAACTATCAGTTGGGTCCCTAATGGTCTTGAATGGATTCAGCTGGCATTTTATCATTGCACCACGAAGGTACATGTTTTAACTGGTTTTATTCCAGTAATTACACTGGACACTTCTGTCTCTGACTCTAATGTTTGGCTGTGATTTGTATCTAAATTTATCAGGTTTAAGCAAATTAGATGTGTCCCACAAGAAGATAGTCTGCACTCTATCATAAGCCAAACTGAAATCTGATTCTATGGATTTCTCATTATGGAGACTGCAGCAGGATTATAAACTCACAAATTACATTACGGTCCAAAAGTAGTTGTTGGTGTTACCCACAGATACCACTTTGCAGGCAGCACTGGACTTCAAAACTGCAGCACAGTCGCATTTATTGACCAGAGAGTTAAACCACACAGAAACAGGCCCCTCAGCCCAATTCGTCCACGCTGACCAAGGTGCCTTTCTGAGCTATTCGCATTTGGCCGCATTTGGCCCACATCCTACTAAACCTTTCCTATCCATGTACCTGTCTAAATGTCTTTTAAACATAATTTTACCCACCTCTAACACTTCCTCTGGCAGCTCGTCCCATATACCCACCACCCTCTGTGTGAAAAAGCTTGCCCCAAGGTCCCCTTTAAATCGTTTCTCTCTCACCTTATACCTATGTCCTCTATCTTTAGATTCCCCTACCCTGGAAAAAACCTGTAACTACCTATCTCCGTCATGATTTTGAAAACCCTATAAGGTCACCCCTCAGCCTCCTTCGCTCCAGGGAAAACAGCTCCAGCCTGTGCAGCCTCTACTTATAGCTCAAGCCCTCCAGTCCTGGTGTAACATCCTAGTGAATCTCTTCTGCACCCTCTCCAGCCTGGCGACCAGAACTGCACACAATACTCCCAAGTGCAGTATCACCAGCATCTTGTACAGCTGTAACGTGACATCCCGTGTAATTAATTGTCTCTAGTCAAAACACTCGAAGGGAACTGATTGTTTTCAACAAAATGTATTGCTAGTTTTTTTTTCCTCATAGATACTGGTTGTTGTTCAGGTACTTCTCAAGTACATTGGTGCTGTTTGACCATGGAAGACAGCAGATCCTGATCTTGTCCATATCCAGTCTCTGCAACTATAATTTTTAGTCAGGGATAATAATCATAAGCATGAACCCTGGAAGATTATTTTCCCTTAATCCATGGTCTTGGGGCCAGTTAGACTGGCATCTACTGCCACCCAGACTGGAATGTTAACATTGAGCATAGAACAGCACAGGACAGGCCCTTCGGCCCACGATGTTGTGCTGAACTAATTAAACGCATGATTTCTAATTAATCTAATCCCTCTTCCCTGCACATTGATCCTATCCCTCCATTCTCTGCATATTCATGTGCCTAAGGGTCTCTTAAACACTCCCATGCTATCTGCCTCCACCACCACCCCTGGCAGTGCATTCCAGGCCCCAACCACTCTCTGTGTAAAATACTTGCCCTGCACATCTCCTTTGTACTTTCCCCCCCTCACCTTAAATACATGCCCTCTAGTATTAGACATTTCAATCCTGGAAAAAAGATACCGGCTGTCTACTCTATCTATGTCTCACATAATTTTATAAACCTATCAGGTCTCCCCTCAGCCTCCACCACTCTAGAGAAAACAGCCCCAGCTTGTCCAACATCTCCTCATACTACCTGTCCTCCAAACGAGGTAGCACCCTGGTAAACCTCCTCTGCACCCTCTCCATAGCCTCCAT
This sequence comes from Pristis pectinata, assembly GCF_009764475.1. Lineage (NCBI taxonomy): Eukaryota > Metazoa > Chordata > Chondrichthyes > Rhinopristiformes > Pristidae > Pristis > Pristis pectinata. The sequence continues at coordinate 20,046,743 of NC_067433.1, read as the reverse complement.
ATCCTTCCTATAAGGTTAACCACCAGGTTGGATCAGCGGTAAGAAAAGCGAATGCTATGTTGGCATTCATTTCGAGAGGTATAACGTATAAAAGTAAGGATGTGTTGATAAGGCTCTATGGGGCACTGGTGAGACCTCATTTGGAATACTGTGTGCAGTTTTGGGCCCCATATCTTAGGAAGGACGTACCGCTGTTGGAGAAGGTTCAGAGAAGATTTACGAGGATGATTCCCTGAATGAAAGGGCTTACATACAATGAGTGATTGTCAGCTCATGGACTGTACTCATTGGAGTACAGAAGAATGAGAGGGGACCTCATTGAAACATTTCGAATGTTGAAAGAACTGGACAGAGTAGATGTGGCTAAGCTGTTTTCCTTGGTGGGTGAGTCCAGGACTAGAGGGCACAGTATTAGAATTAGAGGGTACCCATTTAGAACAGAAATGGGAAGAAATTTCTTTAGCCAGAGGGTCGTGGATTTATGGAATTCGTTGCCCCATACAGCCCAATCATTGGGGGCATTTAAGGAGGAGATTGATAGGTATCTAATTAGTCAAGGTATCAAGGGATATAGGGAAAAGGCTGGGAATTGGGGCTAGACAGGAATAGTTTAGCTCATGGTGAGGTAGCAGAGCAGACTCGATGGGCCAAATGGCCTACTTCTGCTCCTTTGTCTTGTGATCTTGTGATAACGAGGTGACCAGAATTGAACGTAATAATCTACATGTGGCCTAACCAGAGTTTTACAAAGTTGTAACATTGAACTCAATGCCTTGACTAATGAAGGCAAGCACGCCATATGCCTTCTTTACCACCCTATCAACCCATGCGGCCATGTACCTGGACCCCAAGACACCTCTGTTCATCCATGCTGTGAAGGATCCTGCCATTAACTGTGTACTCTCCCTTTATGTTGGATCTCCCAAAGTGCAGCACCTCACACCTGCCTGGATTAAACTCCATCTGCCACTTCTCTGCCCATATCCACAACTGATTTGTATCCGCTGTATCCTTTGGCAGTCTTCTATACAATCCACAACGCCACCAATCTTGGTGTCACCAGCCCTGCCACATCTCAGCACAGCCTCTGCACAATCGGGGTTTGAAGCAGTTACAGCTGTGAAGCTGGGTTCTTTGGTCCTGTGTATTAATGCAAAATGTCTGTGTGTTAAACGGACTACGTGCTATTTAAGTGTGTTCCGGTCAGTCTCACTTGTCATAAGGTAGGTCGGTGATCAGTTCCATGTGCACACTCCCTATCCTCACACACCACCTCGCCCCAACAATCAGTGACTGCTCTCTGGAATCGGAATATTTCAGCAACCAGCCATCTGCTGCAGGAACTCAGCGGGTCAGGCAGCATCAGTCCTGATGAAGGGTCTCGACCCGAAACGCCAGCGATCCCCTGCCCCACGCCAGTTCCTCCACCAGTTTGTTTGTTTCCCAACCTCTGGCGTCTCCATTTCACTGCACTGACCCTGAAGCGTCTGAGACCCCGTCCCCGTTTCTGCTTGTGCTGAGGTTACTGACACGTCCCGAGATGCTGTGACGGGGATGGGACCGGCGACGTCCTCGGCGGACACAACTTTCTGTGCGCCCACGGGCGGCACCAGAGCAGTCATCGCCCGGTGGAGTGAGGCTTTGTGCTCGCTCTCTGCACCGCGGCACTGAACCGTTCCCCACAACCGCACCGGGGGTTGTCCCGCGGCCTGACGGCGGATACCCGAGGGCTGCAATCATTGTGCCGAGCTGTCCGTCTGCAGCCGCCTCCCCTGGCGGCTTCCCCCTGGGCTGTTTCAGGCGAGGGGGCGTGGAGGGCGAAGACGGAGCGCCTGCCGCTCGGCTCTGCGGCACTTGGCCTTGGGCTGGGGAGGAAGAGGAAGACTGTCGGCTCCTTCGGCGTTTATTTTAAGCAGCGTTGGGGACAGACAGCGGGGAGCCGGCGGGCCTCGCACCGTGTTCCCTGGGGTTTAACCCCGGCAGTGTTGACGGCGGAGCGCAGGGGACCCGGCGCTGCTCTGGGGGAGACGGGAGACCACCGTTCCCCATCACCGGCTGTGTGTGGAGATCAGCACCCAGGACCATTGATGCACCCCTTCCAGTGGTGTAACGGTGAGGACATTTCACTGCCCCGTTGTCCCGTTGACGTCGCTGGCTGCGGCTGAGGTCTGTGCGTTGTGTTCCGTGGTCTTCTTGGTAAAACAAAAAAAAAAGGAAGGGATGCAGGCACAGAACAATGAGGATAGTTCTCGCTCGCAGCGCCCGGCAGCGGGCAGACAGGCTTTGTCTCGGTCGCCACAGCGCAGGCTGCTGCTCCCCGCCTCAGGAAAGCGGCCCCGGGGCGGTGGGGAGCTCAGACTACCTGATAAGTAGATCATTTGAGGTTTGAAGTCTTGAAAGAACGAAAGAGGAACGGGCGGTGCGGGGGTCGGTGTGTGAGGGTTGGGGGGGAGCCGGGCACAAAGATTGCAGAGCGGCAGAGATAAAGCGACAACATTTGTAAAAATGTTTGATGTGCAAAGTACATATTCTCCCTTAAAGCATATAGCGAGTGTGTGAGCGGCCTATCGACAGTAAAGGTGCAGATGAAACAATATAACCGAGGGCACTTGACTGGATTGGATCCCAGAAGTAGATTCAGAGCACCGGTATAAACCTCAGTGTGGTGAAAACATCACTCCTTAAGCAATGCAGAAATGGATCTGCATAGATTCCACCTGACAGATGTAGGCTCGTTGGCCCAACAGGTCTCAGTGTTCAGGCCTGACGCAGATCTCTTTTTTTTTCTATCTGCGTTTATCAAATCCCTTTCCCTCATATAAATATCAAGGCTCCAATAAAATGCCTCGGTGCAATCTCCTTGAACTACTCTAAGTGGCAGGGAGATCCACATTGTCATCACTGGGTAATGAAATTTGACCTAACATCTTTGTTTGTCCTTTTAGTGACAACCTTCTAGGTATGCCCCCTTGTTCCTGAGACAGGCACTTGCAGTTGGTTTCTACCACTTGTCAACCCCCTTTGGAGAGATTGGTCACCTTTTAGTACAGAGACAGAAGCCCAGACCCGGTCAATTTTCCCTGATAGCTGCATTCACTTAAATCTGGTAACCTTGGCCATCTTCTCCATAACCGATTTTTTTCCTTATTAGCAAGGACACCAGAACACACAACACAGCAAAATGTGATGGAATCCTGGAAATATATGGAACAGAATAAAGCTGTCCGTCCCACATGTCCACACTGGCCAATGAAGACCTATTTCCACTGAACCACTTTCTGGCTCCCTGTCTGTGGATTACAGCACATCAAGTGCTCATCCTGGGATCTGTGATGAAGTTTCTGCCCACACCAATCTTGCAGGCTGAGTTGCAGATCCCCAGCACTTTGGCTGAACGCATTTTTCCTCAACTCTCCTCCAAACCTTACAGTTACCTAGGTCTTCATCAACACCCAAAGATGCTGGAGGAACTCAGCAGGTCAGGGAGCATCTATGGAGGACAGTACTTTTTTGCACCTTGGGTTATGACCCCTCTGGTAAGGGTGATGGATCCTTCCTGTTCTCCTTATTAAAGCCTCATAATTTTATAAACCTTGATTATAAGCTTCCTTAGCTTCCTTTGGTCCAACGAAAACATCCCCAGCCTTGCCAATGTTTATAATTGACATACTCAAGCTCTGGTAATATACATTTTCTCCTACTCGCTCTAACATTACACTAATTGTGGCCTAAAAATTAGAGTTTTGTGCAGTTCTTGCATGACCTTCCTTCTATTACTTTCTGCACCTTCTTTACCACCTTATCCACCTGCCCTGCTACATTTAGGGATCTGTAGACATGCATCATGGTACTTAGCCAAAGCTCATTACAGGGTGAGCTTTACCTTCAGGTGACGGAATTCTGTTCTAGAAAACCCTTATGCTGTCTATACATCCTGATTTTATTAAATTGTTTTGTTAACATTTCAGTATTTACAAATCTCTTTGCTCATCTACTTTTTAATTTTAATCTTCCACTCCTTTTGTTACCATATTGACAGTCACTTTCATGCATCTGTTTGCAAGCCAGGTTGCATCTCAATGCAGTTTGGGGCACTTCTCCAATGTATTAATTATACCAACTAATTTACTAACTCAATACAATCTGTGCCAAAAGAATCGAAACTAATAATCAGGAAGGCTGGACTTTGAATTAATACGTAATAATTTATTGGATTGCACATTCATACAGCATCTTAATGCAGAAAAATATCCCAAGGAATCTCACAAGTGCATCATCAAACAAAGTGTGAGTCACCCTTCAACATGATAGTAAGGACTGACGATAAAGACCAAGTCCAAAGAAGCAGCTTGAAAGGTCACATTAAAGGAGGAGAGGGAGGCAGAAAAGTTTAGGGAAGGAATTCCAAAGCTCTCTGTCGGAAGGCAATGCCACCAAAAATGAGACAATTTAAAAAGTCCAGTTTAGCACGAGGCCAGAATTGGAGATGCGTATTTATCTCGTAATGTTGTCACATTGGATGAGATCACAGAAATAGACAAGGAGGAATAGAACAAGGATGAGAATTTTAACTGTCTGATCACATAGCTGCTTCTCAAAGACACAGGATGTTCCGGGATCTTAGACGGTATCAGCTATACCCCTCAAAGTTCCCAGATTATTACAACCAAAGCCTAACCTCATGCCCTCATGAATCAGCTCTTCTCTCCTACTCTGTACAATATTGTTAATTTCGTACAACTGGGCTGTTGATCATTTACTTTGGTATGTTATTACATAAATGCCACACTCCCTGTACGGTTGGTTTGTCTCTGCTATAGTGGAAGTGAAATAACAACAGTTATTCTGTATTAGAAAGAAATCGTTGAGGGTGTGATTCTTGCTGTGGTGGAATAGCCTTTAACTAACCAATCCTAGGCTCATGCGTGAGTAATGCAATGGGTTAGGCGCAGAGGGCAGCGAGCAGCAGCTTCTTTAGGACTAAATTTGCAATGGGATATCAGTTAGATAATAGGAAAGGGAAGTGAAAGCCTTCTTACAGATGTGCTGTGTTAGTCATTAACACCTTTGTTTTCTCCCACTTTTTAGGATGTTTCTGTGGTTTGGGGTTGATTTACTCGAATAAATCGTGCACAATGCCTCCAATAACCTTCCAGGATCTTCCGTTAAATATCTACATGGTGATATTCGGCACCGGAATCTTTGTCTTTGTACTGAGTCTGATATTCTGCTGTTATTTTATCAGGTAACCCCTAGCCAGCTGTCAGGTGTCTGTCCAGTCTTCCTATATCATGTATTACTATGCTAATGAAGGTGTGTTGTGTTTGTGCCAATCCACAGTGGTGTCAACATTACACTTTACCATAGTTACACTCAGCAATGTAGCACAGGCTGGTCTCTGAAGAACACACTGACTGCACCAGTGTCAGTCAGCCACTGTTCAGGAAAGCCACCCTGAGACTGCCGAATTGGAAGGTGTTATATTATGGGTCATGCCCACTGTTCAAGATGTCTTGCAGTATTCACTGTTGGCTGGGTTTGAACTTAAGATCCCAGCGGTATGAAACCATTGTCCTACCTCTTTGACTGCTGCCAAATTCTTCATTGCTTCCCCTGTCAGACTTCCATTTGCTCACACTGTAGGAGTCTGTGGTTTTCTCAAGCATCATCTATGCACACTCTTAATGGCTCTGACTGCTTCTGAAAGTGTCACTGACCCCATGAGGTTAGATAACAATGCAGCTCCCCAAGGCAGGTGATATTTATATCTAGAAGGCAAAAATACTTAGCACTTGGATGGGCAGGAAACCACCATTGTGTTTACAAGGGCCGTACTGACACTGCTGTTAACTGGCTGAGTGCTGTGTGGAACCTGGAAGAGGCATCATGCCAAACTATGATTTGAATTACTTCCCTTGCAGGTCTTTCCTGCACTGTCTCCATAGGAGTCCCTGGTATTCTTGGTCATTATCTATGCACGCTCTTAATGGCTGGGGTACTCTCACTGCTTCTGAGAGTGGTATTCTGACCCCGTGAGGTTAAGCAACAATGCAGCTCCCCAAGGCAGGTGATATTTATATCTAGAAGGCAGAAACACTCAGCACTTGGATGGGCAGGAAACCACCATTGTGTTTACAAGGGCTGTGCTGACAGCTGCTGTAAACTGGCTGAGTACTGTGTGGAACCTGGCGAAGGCAGCGTGCATATGATGGGGACAGGAAAGCATCACTTTTCCACCACGTATTGCTCTTGTAAGTTTATTCAGTGATCCAAAAGCCCACATTCACAGTGCTTGTTCGGGAACACAGACTGAGTCCCAAATGTAGATGCCCCTGCCAACATATTCCAGAGTGTTTTGCATCAATTAAATCAGGGAGGACAGGTTGATAAAGCTTCAGACTTGGGAAAATGGTGTTGCATTCTAACTTATGTAAAGTAGGTACTTAAATCCCAGCAGACATGGGCCAAAGGGCCTGTACTGTTCTATGTTCTAGTAACTAAAAGATAATTTCAATAAGTTGTAAGATATTAACCATGGCTGGGAGCCAGCAATCTTTTCCCATGTCTGAAACTTGTGGGGTCAAATCCCATGCCAGAGAGTTGATCATAAATTGAAGCCAACCCTTTAGTGCAGTACTGGCATAAGGGATGGAACGACTTCAGAGAAATATCCTGAGTGTCCAGGCTGATACTTATCCCTCAACAAACACAATTGACATTGATCATTGGGCCACTCATCTCATTGTCTTTCAAGGGAGTTTGCTGCAGTGCATATTACCTGCCGTGTTTCCTACACGACACCAATGATTACACTTCAAAAAAAAATACTAGGTTGACTGTACATTTTGGAGAGTCACATACTTATGAAAATTACAATATATTAGAATTTTATGGGAACGAACTTGCTTTGACATTCCAGATAGAAAAATCACATGCTTGCCATATAATGTCTTGATGTGCCAAAAACTTCCACCTTTATGTCCAGTAAGCAGCCTTTACTCTCAAAAAGATTTCGTAGATGTTGGATACCAAGCCTTTAGTTTTGAGTACCATAGAAAACCTGGAATGTAGAGGGATTCTGATCAAAATGTTCAAATCAGATGTGTTTTCATAAGTAGGTGATTTCCAGCGGTGCTTAGTTAGTACTCAGAGATTGACTGTCACCAAAAGAAGAACATTTTTATTCATATGGTTGTTGAAGATGGAAGTCCTATCAGAAAAAGTGCTGGAAGTAGAATCCAAAGTAGTTTTTGAAATGTGGATAACGGGAGAGAGAATATTGAAGAAATGTGGGAAAGGTCCGGTAACAGGGAATTGATTTCAGAGAGATGGCCTAGACAGGATCTGAATGGTCTCCCATTCTCACAATTCACTGCCTACCCAGCAACGGCTCACACTGACATAGTGCCTTTAATTTAAATTTCTTGGGTGCCTCACAGGAGCACATGCAAAATTTGACACCAATCCAGACAAGGAAATATTGGGGCATTTAGCTAAAATCCTGGGCAAGTAAGTATCAAACAGTCTGAAGGGGCAGAGTTTTAGGCAGGGAATTTTGGAGAGTTTGGGCAGCTGAGGGCACAGTTGCCAGCAATGGAGTGATTAAACTAGTGATGCCCAAGAGACTGGAGCTGGAGGAACAGGGACCTTAAAGACTTGTAGGGCTGAAGGAAGTTACAGAAGTGGAGAGATTTTGACTCCATATTTTTCTCACTTCTCTGAAAGCAGAGGTTTGGTCCTGGTATCTATAACAAATTAGTTAAACCTGTGTGTGTACAAGATAGGAACAGAAGTGGGTGCAGATGAGGGCCTGCAAAAATCAGTGAGAGTGTTCCAAGTCAGATACTGGGTCAGGCACCAGGATCAACAATCATTCATAGAATCTCACAAATTACACCCAGCCATTTAGTACTCTGCTGCCGATCCTGCTGCAGCTTGGGAAAGTACAGCTCAATGCACAAGAACATGAGAAAATAGGAGCAGGAGTAGGCCACCAGGTCCCTGAAGCCTGCCCGGCTATTCAATATGATCATGGCTGGCCTTAACCCTCTTCCATGCCAGTCCGCCGTAACCCTCAATTCCTCGATCTTTTAAATATTTATCTGTCTCCACCTTAAGTATATTTAATGATCCAGTCCCCATCACTCTCGGGGACAAAGAATTCCAGAGATCCAGTACGCTCTGAGAGAAGAAATTTCTACGCACCTCGGTTTTACAAGTGGGCCCTTATTTTGTAGGCATAATGCCACCATTACCTGGATCTTGCATAACCAGTTGTTTCCAACCTGTTTCTTTTTTTCTCGGATCGTTGTGCTTCCTGTCTAGCCTGGGAACGTGATGTACAGGCTCGTCAAGGAAGTCAACTTCCTGAGACAAACAATTGGGCTAAAGGCAGTGGGCTGCTATCAAATATTCAGGGCTATTTTTGGCTCCCTTGGCAGAAGGTTGTAAAGGGTTTATTTTGCACTTATAAGTAAATTGATGCCTGTAAAATAAATTAAAATGGTGTTTGTAAGTGCATGGAGATAACTTCAGCATCTTCACACACATGTGGGTAAAGTGCAGGTAAAACTGTAAGTGGAGAACAGTGGAGAGCAGAGACGTCGGAGGTGGAGGTTGTCTGGATTGTCCATTTAATTGCACTTTCCCCAAATAGAAGAGTGGTAATGTGCTGTTTGCCTCTAAGATTTAAGGTGCCTTGACTGTGCCACAATCTAATTTTTATAGCGCTGAAGGTCTCCCCATTGTGGAATCTTGACTGATTGGAAGTTTGCTTAACTGCTGCAGGATTTCAGGTCAAATTATTTACATCACAGCATAAAGGTGGAGGTTGCTGTGAGGATGGAGACCTCCCACCATCTGGTTTATCAAGAAGGTGGTTGAAGTGTTTTACTAGAACATCAGGCAAAGGAATAAATGAAAAGGGAATTCTTTGTGGGGGTAAGAGGCAAAAGCAGAGGCATGAAACTAATTTGAAACTCCTTTAGAGATCAGACACAGTGAGTCAAATAGCCTCCACCTGTGCTTTGATTCCGTGGGGCTGAGAAACTCACAGAGCACAGCTGCTGTGGCCTGGGGAGTACGTGTCAATGCAAAAATAGACTATCCAGTACCAAAGTAAGTTTGGTAAACAGCACTTTGCAGGATTGTTCTGCACTTAGCATGTCGACTCCTTCAGCCAGTGTTTGAGTTGTCTATAGTACGAATGAGAAACAGAATGTCACAATGAATATTCAACCAGCACGTACCCTCTTATACCCCCATTACCAATGCACTTGATGGTGTCCCTCCCCAGGATCAGTAAAGCTTCTTCCTCAAAGTGTTTGGAGGCTCTGTTCTCATTCTACCAAAGTGACTTCAAACTTCCACTTTGCCACATTGAGTGCCGTAGGTTTTATGCTGAACCCGTCATTCATGCTTTTTTTTAAAAATTCCAAACAAACCTATTCCAGTTTGCCCTTGGCTCTCTCCACCGAAATCCTTCTACCGTTTTCCCAAGTCCTGTTCAGCCCAGGCTCACTGACCTATGTTAATTTCCCAGTACCTGAAATTTAAAATGCTCACCCCTTGTTCAAAACCTTTGTGGTCTTGTAACATTTGCCCCATAACTTCACCTCAAATATTCCATTTTGCTAACTCTGGCTTCTTGTCCATCATCCTCACCTTTTGCCCCCAACACACTCTCAGCAGCCCAGTTACACATTCTGCAATTAAATTCTTCAGTCTCTCTGCCTCCTCATGTCCCTCCCTCCCTTTTAAACCCACCTATTTGACCAAGCCTTTTGGCCACCCATCCTTTTTGTTTTACATGAAATGTCATTTAACGTTTCCTGTGTTAAAGACATACGGTAAATGTGTGTTGCTTCTACTGTTGCCATGTCTGCAGGCTGTCGCTGGACGTGTTTTCTTCTAATGGGAAGATCAAAATGTGAGAATTAGTGTTGGGTACCATGGAGTTCAGTAACTTTAGGCTGATCTAAATACTGAGATGAGGAATGACTGCAGGGAGAATTAGATTCACTACGAGGTTTTCAGAAGGTGAATGCATGTTTAGGTGATGAGTCATTGAAGTACTTCATGGCAGTGTGAGAAAGAGGTCAATTTGAACATCCTTGTGTGCCTGAATCCCCTTAGCTTCCTTGCTGTGATAAAGTCATTAACCTTTTTGCTGCACTTAATGCAGTGTTCAAGATCACTGCACTGGCACTGACTGCCCTGACCGCCTCCTGCCTTGAACCCTGATTGGTATTCTTTGAGGCTATCTTTGTCCCTACCCCAGAAAGTGCATTCCTGTCCCTCACGTCCCACAGCACTACTTACACATTGGGATTTGCAGCTCTGGGGTCCTGCAGTCTGTCAAAAATAGATTGCTATGTGTCTCTTTAGGATACTATTTTCCACCCTGACAAAAGGGACGTATGTCCAATGGTTGAATATTTGGAAATATTGCTGTAAGGAATTTGTCATTTGGCCAAATGCACTGTGGAGGATGCAGAATTCTGTGTTTCTGAATGTCACATAACCCTTTAACTCTAAAGCACACTAACCTGCTTTGAATGTTGTTTGAAATCTGTGCACACAGAAACAACTTAACTCAAAGTGTAAAACTGAATTGTTGCAAAATTGATGATTTCAGCTTTTTGTGATTTAACCATCTGTCTGTTTCCTTTCAGTAAACTCCGACACCAAGCACAGAATGAGAGATATGGATACAAAGAGGTAAAATGAATGGGATCCAACCTTGGGGTGCAGGCTCCAAACTGTAACCAAATTTGCTGATTACACTGCAGCTTTACTGCCCCAGGACTCAGATCCAGTTGAGGTGCTCCGTGTATATTGTTGCCTGAAGGACGACTGCCCCGGAGTAAAGATCCAAGGCAATGGGGCTGATGCCCTCCCACAGCAGCCATTCCCTTCAAATGAGCTGTTCTATTTCAGTATCACTGGCAAATAGTGAAACTTAGACACCACCCTTCCTAAGCACTGGTCAGGGAAGACCAGAAAGGAAGATTGGTGGGGGAAAGAGCCGCTGAGAGTGAGGCGGCATTAATGGAGTACATTTCCTCCATTAATAATCATAGGGTGTAGGTACAGAGTCTGGCGCACGAGGTGCGCGGCAGGGTGTAGGTACAGAGTCTGGCGCACTCTGTGATTCCAGCATTTTCCCCACCGCTGACGTTAGGTTAACAGGTCGGTGGTTTGCTGATTCCGGTCTCCCTCCTTCCTAAGACTTTCAAACTTTTAAAAAATTTTTTATTTACAGCGTGATAACAGGCCCTTCCTGCCCAACAAGTCCGCGCCGCCCTTTTTTTTAAACCCATATTAACCTACCCATACGTCTTTAGAACGTGGGAGGAAACCGGAGCGCCCGGAGGAAACCGGAGCGCCCGGAGGAAACCGGAGCGCCCGGAGGAAACCCACGCAGACACAGGAGAATGTACAAATTCCTTACAGACAGCGACGGGAATCGAACCCCGATCGCTGGCGCTGTAATAGCGTCGCGCTAACCACTACGGTACCGTGCCGCCCCAAAATGATGGGATCATATTCACCACGCTACAACCCAAAGGAAAAATTCCAGAATCTGTAGATCTTTGAAAGGTATCCACTATCTCCAAGTCTGGGTTATAGATCCATGGGATATACTGTATCCGCTGTTAAACTGACCATTTTCCATTATTGGTTGTTTTTTTTTAACCAATATTGTCTCATTTAGTTCTTCATTCTTTCGAGACTCTTGGTTCTCCATTATACCTGGCAGGTGTTCTGTGACTTCCATGAAGAGCGACATTGAGTACTTATTTAATTCTTCTTCAGTTTCCTTATTCCTTGTATGAGTGCTCCTGACTCTATCTGTGGGGCCTTTTTACATACTATAACGGTCTGTCTTAATGCTTTTCTCTAGTTCACTCTTGTACTCTTGATTTTTATTATCAATTTCTTAGTCCTCCTTTGCTCAGTTCTAAAATGCTCAGTCCTTAGGCCCACCGCTCATTCTGGTAATTTTATTAGCCTCTTCCTTAGAGTTAATACCATTCTTTTGTCAGCCACGGATGAGATATCTTTCCTTTTGGGTTTTTTTCTGCCTTGGTTTGTAACTGGGGATTTCTGTAGACTTGTATTTGGGAATGTGCAGACAATTACAGACAGTTGCAATTGCTACATTTAAGAGGTATTCGGATAAGTACATGAAGGGGAGGGTTATGGGCTGAACATGGGCCTAGCTGGGAGGATGCTGAGGTTGGCATGGACCAGTTGGGCCAAAGGGCCTGTTTCCGTGCTGTATTACTCTCTTGACTCTCTGAGATAACTGGAACTGTACCAATATCTGTAGTCTGGTAACTCAATCCCTAAATGCCTGTGGCTTGTCACCAAATGTGTCGATGTCTGTAGGCTGGTATCCGGCAATGTGTTGATGTCTACAACCTGCTCTCTGGGAGACCATTCTGACTGACCAGTAAACATGTTTCTCTCTCTCTCCAGGTTATAACAAGGGGAGATGCAAAAAAGTTAAATTTACACGGGGTAAGTCATTATCATTGTTATTGTAAAGCTATGAGATTTATGCCAATTTTCTGGAACAGAAGAAAAGTGTTTTATTTTAATCAGAGTATTCTGAATTCAGTCATGTTTGGTTGACGGTGAGGTGGAACCTCATTGTAGAAGGTGAAATGAAAGTTGCAATAAGGACTTCTATTTGTCTTTCTTCTGCAGCACACATGTGCCGTTTGCTTAGAGGATTTCAAGATTAAAGAAGAATTGGGAGTGTTACCATGTCAACATGCTTTCCACAGGAAGTGAGTATTCTTTGAGTCAAACTGTTGTTGTACTTGTCCCAGAGCATGCTTGTGGTCAGCTTTAAAACACTGTGGCTGCACAGAAGCAGTTACCACCGGAAACAGCTATTCACAGTATGCAACAGCAGTGACGTGGGAATGCGACATCGGTTTTCTCCAAGACAGTGTCCTCATCAGCAGTTATCATGATTCAGAGTTAATTAGTCCAGTAAGTTTCCATTGTGAGCAGAAGCTTGTACTGACAACTGAACGCTGAGATATGGAAATGCCTTGGTGTTCAGTGATTACTGTGTTTCTGTCTGTGCAGTGTTAGACTATCTGCAGCCAGTGTTTCACTCAACACAGTGTCAGGGTGTTTGTTCTCAGTCTTACTGTGTACATTGAAAGTGCTGTCAGTGTTTCTCTGCAGTGCTACACTGCCTGTTCTGTGCAGTGTTTCCTTCTGTAGTCTTTCCGTTCTGTGCTCACCCACCACCCTCTGTGTAACTTGTCCCGCACATCTCATTTGAACCTACCCCCTCTCACCTTAAATACTTGCCCCCTAGTATTAGACATTTTGACCCTGGGAAAAATATACCGGCTGTCTACCTTATCAATGCCTCTCATAATCTTATAAACTTCCATCGGGTCTCCCCTCAGCCTCTGCCGCTGCAGAGAAAACAACCCAAGTTTGTCTAAACTCTCCTCGTAGCACGTACCCTCCAATCCAGGCTATGATGCTCTCAGCATCCTGGATGATCCCAAGTACGTCCCAACTCCAGCTCAAGTTCTTTCACACGGTCAGCCAGGAGCAGCAGCTGGGCGCACCTCTTACAGGTGAAGTCATCAGGGACATTGGCAGTCTCCCTGATCTCCCACATCCTGCAGGAGGAGCTTGGCACTGCCTGAACTGCCATTCCAGCTACTCTAATAGGGAGAGTAATTCGAAGGAAAACTTTACCTGCACCTACCTGCTGAGCCTCCTCTCACCGAAGCCTCTTGGATCACAGCCTCAGTACCTATACTCAATCACGGCCCTTACACCTCAAACACAGCCACTCCCAAAAATGGCCGCTCCACTAGAGCGTGCCTCCCTTATACACCTGAAAAACAACTTTTAAAATGTTGCTGACTCCCCCACTCCCCCCCCCCCCCCCCCCCCCCCCCCCCGCTGCTCAGGCTGCTGAGAGCGGAAACACGAGTCCTTACCTGAAAAACAACGTTTTAAAAAAAACACAAAACATTGTACACAGATATTTGTTTTGTACAATGTCACATCAACTCTTCTGCATATAACTGCACTTCAAAAGTACATCATTGGTTATAAAGTGCTTTGGAAGAAACAGGTACAAAAGGCGATAAAGAAATGCAAGTCTTTCGGTACTGTTACCAAATGTTTCTCCTCATGTAGCATTGAACTGAATTCATTCTTTCACTCAGTATGCTGCTGTCGTGCCTCAACTTGTATTTCCCTTACAGCGTTACATACCTGTGCTCTCGTTTCACTCTTTGCAATGACACACTAGCTGTGCTCAAGTATTTGAGTTTATACAATGGCACACTGCCTATACAGTTTCAGCTGTACAGTGTCACTGCCTTTAGTTGTGTTTTAACTCTATTCAGTGGCATGTTGCCTGTACCCAGGGATCTGTGATGTACAATAGCACGCTGCCTTTACGCAGTGTTTCGTACTGTACAGCGCTGCACCCTCTCCATTCTCTCAGTTTCTGATGATGTGACCTCCCGCACTAGTGCTTCTAGTCTGTCATCCTTTATCCCCCAGTGCAGGCTTCCCTCCGCTGCAGTTGACAGAACCCCGCATCATGTCTATTTCATTTCTGGACTTCTGCTCTCGCCCTTTCTTCCTCTCCCAGAACCAGGATAAGGTTCATATTTTCCTCACTTTCCTCCCACCAATCTTCACGACATCTGATACCTCTGGGATGCCATACATAGTGCCCCGCTCCTTCCCTTTCAATGTTCCAAAGGGACTGTTCTCTTCAGGACAATCCAGTTCACTCTTAGATCCCCGCTATAAGCCGCTCTCTTTCCCAAGATACCTTCCCGTACAGTTGCAGGTGACGCGATACCAGGTGTCCCCAGCTGCTCCCTTTCCAAGGCCCCAGATACCCTTTCCTTGGAAAAACAGCAATTTCCTTACACCTTATAGTGGTTTCCCCTTCACTGGGAGACCAAAGCAGACTGTGTGACTGCCGTTCAGGACACCTCTATCCTCTTTGCAAGAATAACCACGTTACCAGTCGCTCCCACTCTGACCT